>NC_063050.1:29963465-30304715 GCF_018812025.1 Megalobrama amblycephala | reverse complement strand
ACATGAGTAGCCGTACAATATGGCTGTATATCAGCATGGCTGTGATTCACGGCCGTAGGTAATCACAGCGTGCTGTGATTGTTTAAAGCTGGGACATTTTGTAAAATGTAATAAAATCAAGAGTCTATGTGATTCTCTTTAAACTTTTTTAACTGAGAAAAGTACAAAGAAAAGATTTTCAATGTTTTCAATAACCAACTTAATTATATTCTGTAAATATAATCAAATTTTGATTTTGAGAGCTGCAACACACTCCAAAAAAGTTGGGACAGAGGCATGTTTAGCACCGTGTCACATCAACTTTCCTTTTAATTACACATTTTAAATGTTTGGGAATACTAATTATTGCAGTCTTGCAAGTGTCATTTTTGCCCAATCTCACTTGATACAAGACAGTTGCTCAATGGTCCGTGGTCATTGTTGTCTGATTCTCCTTTTCATGAGGGGCCATACATTTTCAATAAGAGACAGATCTGGACAGCAGACAGGCCAGTCAAGCACATCCACTCTATGGTGTAGAGTGCCTAAAAAAATACTCTGTTGAAGCAAGTGCAGAATGAGGCCTGGCACTTCTTGATTCCCAGGAAAGATGTCAGCTTGATGGCAGTATATGTCTCTGTACAATCCCAGTATGTGTCTCAATGTCAATGGTACTTTCACACATATGTAAGTCACCCATGCCATTTACGCTGATGCATCCCCATACCATGACAGGTGTTTGCTTTTGCTGATTAAAGTCTGGATGGTCCCTTTCGTCTTTGGCACTGAGAACTCGATATCTGTTCTTCCCCAAAACAAGATGAAACGTGGACTCATCTGACCACAGCACACATTACCACTGTCTTTTAGACCATCTGAGATGAGCTTGGGCACAGAGAACTCGGCACCATCTCATTATTGAACAGAAGAATAGCTTTCTTCTTGTGTAACAGAGATTTGAGTTGCATTTCTTGATGCAGCTGCAGACTGTATTAAGTGACAACGGTTTTCCAAAATACTCCAGAGCCCATGTGGCTATATTTAACACAGCGGTTTCGCTGCAATGCCATCTGAGGGCTCGAAGGTCACACACATTCAACAGAGGTCTCCTGCCTTGCCCTACATGGCCTTCTCTGAATTTCCTGAATCTTTTTGCAATATTATGTATGGTAGATGGTGAAAGACATAAAACTTTGCAATCTTGAGAAATGTGATTTTTGAATTGTTGGACAATTCTCTCATAAAATTTGGCACAAATTGGTGAGCAATGACCCTTGCAAAGTCTGATCTTTTGGTGGACGCTCCTTTTATACCCAAACATGATACCATCACCGATTACCAATTCGCCTGCTAATTCTGCACTGTTTCAAAACAGTTTAACTTGGATATTCTATAATCTTTTCAGTTTTATTTTGCCTCTGTCCCAACTTTTTTGGAGTGTGTTGTAGCCATCAAAATCAAAATTTGTTTATGTTTACAAAATATAATTAATTTGGCCAGTGAAAACTTTGGAATATTTTTCTTTGTACTTTTGTCAGTCAAATAAAGTTTAAAGATAATTAACAAATCACAGATTCTTGATTTTATTTAACAAAATGTCCAAACATTTCTGGAATTGGGGTTGTATACAACAGTTAATAAACAGTATATGTGATGTTAATGATACATATGCCATTAACATAACATAAGTCCACAGTATCTGTTTGTCAAAAGTGCCACACAACTTTACTATGTCATTTTTTAACACATTATATATTTTAATTAATTATTATTTAAGTTTTATTTTATTTATGAACTAAATGAAAATGTTAAAAGTGACAGTTCTAATATTTATACTTTTTTTCTCCATTTTGTCTTAATTGTTTGTGTTGTACGATCACAAGCACTACATAGGCAACACAAAGTTGTCTTAAATTTTTAGGTGCTGATCCTGTCTCTGGCTCTTCCTGTCTGACTCGGTTACCCACTAACCCTCCCCACCAAACCCTGGATGCATGCAGGCATGCACAGGGATCATTTCAGCTCCCATCTGCTTTTAGTACTGCAATATGAATTCTAAATATTGCCTGGCCAGGAACAATAAGAAGGGAAAAATCGTCTATATTTACATAAACAGCCTGGACCCATCACATTTCACAATCCAGATATATATTTTACAGAAAGCAATTCCATTTCTTCTGAGAACGACATTAAGGGAAAACTAATCCAAAACCCTACTTTTTAGGTTGCACTTTTTCCTAATTTAACAGTTTTAGAGGAAGGGAGGTGACGCAGATGATAATCATTGCTTATTTTGAATATGAGTATGATGAAAGTTATGCATTTAGAAATTGCATTTCTTGTTTATCTTTCCACCCAAAACTCACAATCATCAGTTTGAAAGTCTGACTCTGCGGCAATGAGTGACGGCTGAAGCGAAGCCAAGGCTTCCATCCGGAAAACAAAGAGAACATATGGGACAAGAGGAAAGAGCGGATCATTCATCAAGAAATCCTGATGTATTCTAAGGAATATCCATCATACCCTAAGGACAAAATTCTGCAAAGAAATAAATGGAAAGAAAGAGGAAGGTTGCATTTGTCTATTCCATAGAGGAGATTTCCCAAGGACATACCTCTGGATGTCTCTAAATTTAAAGATCTCTGATTCTGATGACAGCTGGATGATTAAAAAAAAAAAAAAAAAAGAAGGAATAAAATGAATCTGAAAAAGCAAGGAGATTATGCTTTGGAATGTTTTTTTTTTTTTTAGCACATGGGCATTTTTCTGTTATGAACAGGTCTGCCTATCAAAATAGTTTGGAGTGCTTTTATCTAATCGCTTGATCATGCAAGGTTGTCTTTGTCCATACAAACATGAGTGAGTGCATGTTATCACAGAAATTTTCTCAAACATTACACAGTAGTAGGGGTTTTTTGATATTTAACCTTTCTGCACGTAAGTTTAAAATATTCTAGTTGAGCCCCAGCATGAGTTTTTTAAGGGCGACCGATATTTTACAACATATCGCCTTATTTCCATGGCACAATAGTGCTGTATGACAGATGTATTGCTTTTATTTAATTTTTCCTTTTACATTCAAAATATTCAAAAACTTGCCAATTATATCATGAACTATCTGATATTCCGATTCTCAAATATATGTAAGTGAATGTGTTTTGTCTTTTAACCATTTGATGAGTATGTTCACACCAGTGTGATTAGAACATTCAATGCGTCACATGATCAACTGCTAAATTCAAATGTGCTTTCGTGCTTTGGATGGTGCTGAACCAGAGATGGATGCGCTCAACGCTTGTCATGTATCACAACTATTTAGTGTCTTCAACCACATAATGTTCATTTTAGGTTTCAGACATTTAAATACACACAAGTACTAGTAAAACAATACATTTATAGTTAATATAATGTCTAAAGAAACAATAACAATCCTTTCAATTATAATTTGATGATGTGTTTTATTTATATCAGATACGCATTGCGTAGGTAACTACAAAGTTTACTCTATTCTTCTCCCACTTCACCAGCCACTTACTTAAAGCTGCAGTCCGTAACCTTTTTTGGTTAAAAATGATCCAAAATCAATTTTTGAGCAAGTACATAACCAACCAGTGTTCAAAATCTAATTATCTGGTCTCGATTCACAACGGTAAGCTTGTAATAATGTTTTATAATAAGAGCGACATGCGGATTTCCGCGGGAAATTTGAGCATGCAGCAGTTCGTCTGTGCGTCATTACGTCACATCCGTAAACAGAAAGGAAGGAGTCCAGGCTAATGGGCTTTATCATGTGAGAATGCTGCTGGTAGTGGCACATTTATAGCCTTTTCTCACAGCAGCTGAAATAATTAAACTTGTCATTTTGATGGTGGATTGTAATCCAGAAAGATCCAAATGACAATCATCAGTGACAACTGGAGATTCACCCGTAGCCAAAAAGCAAAAGACTTTGGACTATGGAGTGGCTACAGAAATTGAAATCTACAGGTAACGCCAATACACACTAAATACACATAGTCACGCAATGCTGATGTTGTTAACATCTTTGTTAACACCTTTCGAGCGTGAGTTTAAAATATTCTAACTGTCCCCCCCAGAGTGAGTTTTTTTAAGGCGACCGTTATTTTAGAACGTTTGTCTTTAATGTTTCCATAGTGACGCGTCTTGAGTGTCACGAGCGCTGAATGCAGCCACAATAACACTGTATGACAGATGGATCGCTATTATTTTGTTTTTCTTTGTTTATTTAAAATATTCACAAACTTGCTTACCATGTCATCAACTATCTGATATCCCGATCCTCAAATATGTGTAAGTGAGTGTGTTTTGTCGTTTAAAAGCCTTTATAAATGATATTTATCTTGATCTATAACACGAGATGGGCGCCGCTATCTTAGTTTGCGCTGCAGTTCACAGAGTCCTGTCAGTCAGATTTACAGCGGGTGAATTAAATATATGCAAGTAACTTGCTGGTGAACTGGAAGAATAATAGAGTAAACTTTATAGTTACTTGGGCCCATTATGTGTGTCTGATATGAATAAATGTCGGCAAATTATATTTGAATGGATTGTTATTGCTCCTTCCACTGATGTCTGACATCAGTGTGTATTTTATAAACTCTAAATATATTGTTTTAATGGTGCTTATGTGTATTTAAATGTCTGAAACCTTAAAAGAAACGTTATGTGGCTGAAAACACTGCATAGCTGTGATATATGACAAGAGCTGCGCGCGTCCGTCTCGCAGCCAGAGCGCGAAAGCACAGTTTGAATCTGGCAGTTATATGACGTCGCTGAACGTTCGAAATCCCATATGTGGGACCGTACGCCCAGGGGCACAGAAATAACAATCCCACATGTGGGACAGTACAGCTCAAAGGGTTAACATTAAAAATTTGAGAACAATATAACGGTAATAATAATTTGCGGAAATAATTTGAGGAAAAATCGCAGACTGCAGCTTTTTATCCAAATTAAACCCTGTGGCTCGTGACGACACATTGATGTCCAAGTAATGAATGCCGTTGGACATAGTGGTGTATTAGAGGTAAAAAATGATATAAATACTGTTCGGTTTCTCGCACAAACCGATCGTTTCGTGTCTTAAGACATCAATGTGTTGTCACGAGCCGCAGGGTTTAATTTGGATTTGTCTGTGGTGTTTTATTTACTCTTATAGTCCAAGTTCCCGCTGACTTGCATTATACCACTGACAGACGGCAGCGGTTGGAGTTAAAAATAATCAATTGTGTTCTACTGAAGAAACAAAGACACCTACATCTTGGATGCTCTGGGGGTAAGCAGATAAACATCAAATTTTCATTTTTGGGTGAACTATCCCTTTAAAGTGAAATGGAGAAATTGTAGTGTTGTAAATCTGACAGATATGATTCTCTGAATTGCGGTGCAAACTAACATGGCGCTGCACATTGCGCGTTATAGATCCGCTAATACGATCATCATAAAGGTTTTTAAACAGCAAAACACATGCACATACATAGGGTGACCATATTTCTCATGGTGGAATACGGGACGGGTGAGCAAGGGGTGGGAAATATGACCATTTTATTTGTAATATGAGAAAATTTATTTCACGGTAATTTTTGTTATATATATAAAAAATAAATGTATGATCATTACGATACAGTAGGTTTATTTACCATGTATACATTTATTTAAAATATTTTGTTGTTTGATTAACATTAATGACAGACAAATATTTAATTAGGCTACTGTCCCTTTAAGACTGAATTCATGGATATAATATACTGACACATATCCTGTTTTCACCCACCTGTTTACGTCTACTTAAGCCATAACCAACTGTATTTACGTGAGATACTCCACAAGATGGACATTTTGGCAACTGTATGCACGTGATCTGGCGCTGTCTGATCTGGTGTGTGTCATTCAGCGTGATTCGGCCTATCCCGCCTTCACTAACAGCAAGTTAATCGGTAACAAATTGTGATTGGATGATAATTTTGTTCTATGATGAATTTGATTGGGCAGAACACTACTACTAGTACTACTACTACTTGTTCTATCAGTCATAACAAAATTTTAGGAAAGATGAAATACGGGACAAAACATAATTTTTTCTTAATAAGTCAGCAGACTAAAAATAGAGCTGAAATACGGGACTGTACTGGGAAAAAAGGGACGTCTGGTCACCAGACATCAGTGTTTATTTAACAACTTTAGCCTATATGTATTTTTTGCTATTAGTTTTGTGTAGTTAAATGTCTGAAACCTAACATTTGATTTTGTGTTTAGGGTCTATTAGAATAGACTTTCATGCTTGAATTTACACATTCATTTTCACATATTTTACATTGTTGCAGCACCTCTCTTCCCAGTCTGCAATGCTCTGTTTAGTTCCTGTCACAGTTCCTGTGAAGCCCCTTCTTCAGAAAAGTGCAATGTGCTCCAATCGGCTGGACCAGTCTGTTGTGATTGGTCAATGTGTTTCAGGAAAAAAAAAAAAAACTGTGTAACTACTAACGTAACTCAACCAGGCTTTTTTGCACATGCCACAGCCAAATTATTTAAAGGTGCCCTAGAACCCCTTTTCAAAAGATGTAATATAAGTCTAAGGTGTCCCCTGAACGTGTCTGTGAAGTTTCAGCTCAAAATACCCCTGTGATAAAGTAGATATTTCCTGCTGGGCACGCACACACACACACACACTTACACACCTAAATACATACCCCATTCACTCTCCATTTCCCGCTCCTTACCTGCTGTTTCTGCCGTCGGCAAAGCGGGTGCACACGCCGGGCCGATGGCTCATGGACATTCCTCCACATCACATTTCCCTTTAGCACAGTTACATGCCCGATCATTACACACACACACATTGTCCGTGTCTTGTATCTCGTCTTCGTTCGATTGTCTGTTTGTCTGGATTTAGTCAGCCAAACAGAGCGCACGGAGGGCGCCTGCTTATGACGTAGCGGATGGTCGCGCCGGCGCGGCACAACCGGAAGCCGGCTAAACCATTGTCTTGTGTGTGGTGGGGGAGTTTATGTGTAAAATATGTGTTGAAAGTTTACGTGTTTCTGTGTTATTGACGATGATGAAGATATATATTTGAATTACCTGGGAGAATTATTGTTTAAAGTTGATTCAATGAGTGTTGTGAAGGGTTTAAACTATAAAATGTACAATACTTACCTCTTATTGGATTATGCCAAAAAGGGGCGGAGTCTGGCATATAAAAATAGAGGCTAGACTCACATTCAGGGCTTGTTAACCAAGTCGGCGAGAGTGTTGTTGTGGAACCTCAAGCAAAACCCAAAACCATTGTATATTGTGGATATAGTTTTCGTCTTTATTTTTTTGTTTTATTGTTTTGGTACTTTTGGGTTTTTGTGTGCACCTGTACATATACTTCACTGTGGACTACTTTATTTCTGACACTGTAAATAAAGTACACCCTGCACGGAAGTGCTTGTGCGAGTAAGCCATCATTTACAACGAACCACAACCAAGGACAGACACAACTTTTTCATTTTTCAGGGAGTGTGTAAGGAAATGTAGTTTTTTTTTCACGGACTCCCGTTACTTTTCCCCTCCCCCAAAGCGGGTAGTGGCACTCGCTTCATTACAACCCCATAGATTTTTTTTAATACATTTTTTTAACTGCCTATTTTGAGCCATAATTACATATGCACCGATTAAGTGTATGGCCCCTTTAAATCTCCCGCTCCTCGCCCCCGCGAGCTCTCGACAGCCTTAAACAGCAAACACAAAGTTCACAAGCTAACCCTCAAAATGGATCTTTACAAAGTGTTCGTCATGCATACATCGATTCCTGTGAGTATAGTATTTATTTGGATGTTTACATTTGATTCTGAATGAGTTTGATAGTGCTCCGTGGCTAAAGCTAACATTACACACTGTTGGAGAGATTTATAAAGAATGAAGAAGTTGTGTTTATGAGTTATACAGACTGCAAGTGTTTAAAAATGAAAATAGCGACGGCTCTTGTCTCCGTGAATACAGTAAGAAACGATGGTAACTTTAACCACATTTAAAAGTACATTAGCAACATGCTAATGAAACATTTAGAAAGACAATTTACAAATATCACTAAAAATATCATGTTATCATGGATCATGTCAGTTATTATTGCTCCATCTGCCATTTTTCGCTATTATCCTTGCTTGCTTACCTCTGCAAACTTCTCACTTCACCTTCTTTGAAACTGTATCTAATGCCCTTCTTGAAAAAAAGAAAGAAAAAAAATCAGTGAGCTGTACAATTCAAAATTATTTATTTGCATTATCTCAGAACAGGTGCATCTCAGGGCTCGCTAGCATGTTAGCTTAGCACACCAACAAAACATGAAAATTTATAAGATTAAAACCATGTTTTTGCTCCAAACTTACAAGTCGAGTGTTTTTGATAACTTTCTTTGATGTGATTTGGCTTCGGATAAAAAATCAGACAGAAAATATATCATTGTAAGCTATTCTGCACAATGAGAAAAGCTATCTCGATTAGCATTGCATTATAAATATAATCTATCTATTATTAATACCAGACATGGCAAAGATAAACTACATATCGTCACAATCGTGTATTTATTACTTTCAAAAGTGTAGATTTGCATATTTATTGATGTTTTCAGCGATCTCTGTGTTATTTCCTGGGAGGTCACATGATATGTTTTTTTCTTCCTTGTGGCATTTGTGGACTAGTGTGCACAGAGCGCCCTCCAGCTGCAGGTATGAGTTGAAAACACAGTAGATCAGTGTATACAGCGCTCATGACAACAGTGTGTTTTGGGTAAAAATTTTATAAATATTACTCCTCTGTATAGAAAATTGACAAACGTATGACAATCCATCAATATTTCTCCAAATGTGCAGCCTTTAAGCTAAAAGCCCTGAGAGTAGTTATTTTGTCGAGTTTTTTCATGACGATCTCACAGGAGTTTCTCAATGGCTGAGGCTGACGCTCATATTTTAATGAAAAGTTAACGACTCAACAAATAACAAATAACTTAACAAACAGTTAACAAATAACGGACACCATACGATATTAAGAGTAAAATAAAGATTAAAAATTGAAGCTTGAGTCTTAGATCGTTTTAATGATGTATAGTTTGTCAAGTTAAATACAACTGTGATGATGTAATTAGTAAATAGTAATTAATTACTTTTTTGAAGTAACTTACCCAACACTGCTACATATATGATAATATCATAACCCAGCCCCAGTAACACTGGTTGACAAGTAATGTGGAGAAACTACTGCCAAACAACATCATGTCTGAGAAGATGACAGATGAAAGCAAGATACTGTACCCGAAAAAAAAGTTAGCTTGCCAGTATGGAAATTTTTGGATTCTGTAAAAAAGACAGGGTGTTAGACACCACATTCAGCAGAAGGTGCTGGTCAACAGTAAGTTTTTTCATGAATTACTTCGTCCTACTACAAATTCGACATATCCACAAAGATAAACAGTTTAAGCTTTACAGAAAATCTTTTGTTTCCATCTGGAATGTAAGAGCAAAGAGTCTCAGTTACATTTCCACAATAAAAGACTTTCTTCACCTCTTAATGATACCGCTTTGTTATATCTAATTTGTCACTCTCTTGTTCGAGCTTCACTGATTTAAACTATGCTCAAGTATCACCCTCTGCATTTAAACAGTGGAAATGATGGTGATGTAACTCTAATCACAAGATACAGGGATTATGCAGCATAATAAAATGCTTTTAGAGAAAACTGGACAAAAAAAAATACAGTTCATAATTATCTTCTGATCTGCTGCAAGTGAGAGGCTGGGAAAAAATGTCAAAAGGAATATCCAAATAGGCCTTCAACCAAATCAGACTGAAGTACCCACATAAACCATCTGGCAGGAGAAGTAATAAACAGCAAGTCAGTGAGTACCAGTGATACTTGCAGCTCTCCTTTTTGCAAAACCACAATTTGACTGGTTTTTGAAGGCAGTTGTGAGGCACTGTACAGAAACGATTGAAATCACAGAGAAAGACATAACATCTCAAAGGACAGAAAAAAGTGTGGTGGTAATTAGGCACCGTGGTAATACTCATTAGCACTTGGTGTTTCATTACAACTTAGGAAAGAAAACAAACTGAAGCAATTTCATGAAGCATGGATATTTAATCCTAAAAATGTTGTAGTAACATCCAATCTAAATCTAAAATCTAAACAGCAATAAAAAAAACACTAACAGTTTATTCAGTAGCCTCAGATCAAGCAATGATATTTATTGATTTTACATCTATTCATTTAGCATTTTATCCAAAGCAAAAACATACTGAGAAAAGACAGTATTGCGTCATTCCAATTCTCAAAATATATTTATCTCTTTTATGGGACCACAAATTCACAAATTTCCAAAACTAAACCAATTCTTCATGGATTTAGACCAGTCACCACAATAGATTTGAGTCAGCTTTGATCATTTCTGTGGATAGGAGAACAGTGATGCAGACTCATCAGAGGTGTAAACGGTGACAAAGATGTGACATGCAAACCTCTCGAGAAGATAATTTTTTAAAATACCTGCTTTAAAATGTGGGTTTACAGTCAATTTTAGTATGAGGATATAGGGAAATGCGTATAGATGTAGTCTCTGCCACGGTCTGTACCATGGCATCCAAACCCAGTGGGGCTGGATGCGTAAGGGAGAACCAAAGAGGTCAGTGTGATGTTTTTTGAGAAGCAAACATGTCCACTTACGCCTGGCAGAGCCTCCTGAACCTGAGATCTGGAAGGAAGCATTTCAGAGCCAGACAAACAGCCATTATCTGGATGCCCTGGAGTTGCAGCCAAGCCAAAGCTGGATCTATGCACTGTGTCAAGGTGGGGAGTGACAAGGCTAGGCCGAAAGGAAGAACCCAATACTGGTACACTGCGTCCCCAAAAGCGAACCTGAGGAACTTCCTGTGATGAGGAAGAATGGATATGTGGAAGTATGTGTCTTTGAGATCTATTGTGACATACCAGTCCTCAGATGTGCAACCCCCCAACCCATGAAATACTGGGTGTAAAACCCAGAGTCTCTCTTTCTGGAGGAGAAACAAATTATATGGCCTCTTTTACCAAACGAGAATTTACCTTCTGTTCCATCACCTAAGCCTGCTAAGGACCAACCACTGTGGTTGAAATCCCATTGAAGTGAGGTCAACAAGAACCAAACTGGATTCTGTAACCTCTTTCTATAGTCTGCAGGACCCATTGAGACACATTTGGCAGAAGTCTCCACACTGCCAGATACTCTACTAAGGGAACCAGCCTCTCGACTGGTCTCTGGCATCTTTCGAGTAGTCTGTTTGGTGCCCTGAAGCAGATGACCGGAAGGGAACTCGCTGGAAATCCGTGTGCCCTGAAGCACTGGAGGTGACAGGGTTGGCAAAATGGCTCCCTGAGGGCACAGACAAGTGGGTACCCATTGGTTTGGTGTGAGCCACTTCTCCCCAGAGGTGCCTGCCCTCAGACACCTGTCCCGTGAAGACTTAGGCTGAGAGTGCAGCCCCGATCCCCATTCTTTTCCCAGTGGGGTGGGGGGTGCTCTGCTGTGCTCTATGTGAGGAGCTGGTAGATGGCTGAGGCTGTTTAGCCTGGTACGTTTGCAAGGTGGACATAGTATGCAAACATGCACCGGCTTGACCTGTTGACCTGTTGTTCTGCATGGCCTGGTGGGTAATGTCAGGGCCTTCAGGGATGATGCCAAGTCAGGGAGAGATATCTTGCTAGCGTCTCTTCCAACTTAGGCATCGCCCCCATACCCATGTTCATTCAACCCCAATATAGACAAGTACTTGGATACTTGTGGGTGGAAGACACGGGTAGAAAACGGTTTATTCCATGATCTCGATATCTCAGTATGGAGATTGGGAAAAAATGGAAGGCCCCGTCGTGGATGTTGTGCATTGCTTGGCAGGAAGTATACATTGAGCTTCCTTCTTCGATGAACCTCCTGCCTCTCGGCCGGCCATTCAATATTTAACTTGGCCACGGCTCGAGTAACAATATTCACGAGCTCCTCATAAGCAGGGGAGGGAGGTTGTGAGTCCTTTATCTCCCCTGCGGTCAACACTGAGCACATCAACCTTCTCGGAGCTGGATAGCGTCAGTACCGGCGCTGAATCTAGTGGTTGAGGGTTGAGAAAAGGCAGAGCCTGTCTCAAACCCCTCCACTAAAACCATCTGTGATCCCCTTGACCATAGTCGCCACTCTGTCTCGGTGTATTGTATGTATCCCCAGCCGTGAGATAGCGTGGGCAGGGAGGAACGATTTGAAATGCTGTTTGCTTGCCATTCTAATATACATTTATGTTCTACGGGACAAACAAACAATAAATAGGACAGACAATACCCACATAGCATTTGCTAAAGGCACTGAAGCTGACATTGTTTGGTCAAGGTCTGCTTTATAACCTCCTGGTCATTATGTCACGCTAAAAGATGATGTCCAGCCATGCCATTGGACTGATTTTTACATCTTGCTTCAAGATGCAATTACATAGAGGCATTCCCATAGCATCAACATCTGACGCAGTGTGTAGTTCCCTCAAAAGGAGAAACTCACCCTCAAATATTAGAGGAAAAATCCCAACGTTTTTAAAATTTCTTTGCTTTCAAACGATAAACCATAGCCTTTTATTTTGGTAGAAAAATGCAGGGAGAGTTTAAAGCTTCTCTTTGTTGATGGGATTTGTAAACAATTCTCATTACAAATTTGTGATAGTTGCTGTGTGTTGTGTCTTCAAACGCAAGTAACCCAAAATCAGTTTTTCACCCCCAATAATTTTTTTTTTTTAAAAATGACCTACTCTGGATTCAAAAAAGTGATTTTTGCTGAAGGGTGATGAGCATCAATGGAGAGAAGGGAAAAAGCAATGAAGAGTTGAACAAAGAAGTTCCAAGGGTTCCTTTTGAATACAAGTATCAGAATGAGATAAAGAAGTTTTCGGACACGTGAAGGAGGGCGGACTAATATTACTGATGTAAGACAGTTTAAGAAAAGAAGATCAAGTTGCCCTCCTGTGAATCAGAGGAGTTTGAGAGAGTGAGTTTGAAGGACATGAGATGCGTTGAAGTAGGTAGGAGCATCAAGTGAATATTAAGATCACCAAGAAGGATGGGTCTTCTGGGACGAGTGTAAGAAGTGTATCAAGTTCATATATAATGTATGGCCATAGCATTAAATTCAAAGGAGTGGATGGTTAGATCAGGAAGGGGGAGATATGGAATTTCCAAGATGATGTGATAAGACCTGCACCCTCTCTATGACCTAAAGTGAGAGGCAGTGAGAGGAAATGCACAAGATATTGCATGCAGTAGCCAAAGTGACTTGACACTTCATTCTTATTACAAAACAGAAACAGCAACCTTGCACCCTGGTGAATCTCTGTTTCACAAAGTTTAAGAGTATTGTTTTTATTTATTTATTTATTTTTAAAATTACTTTAATGTTATTAAAGGGATATTCCCGGTTTAATACAAATGAAACTCAGCAGCATTTTTTGGCATACTGTTGATGAAGTTAGTGTGATGATACTTACAATGGAAGTAAATGGAGCCAGTTTTTGAAGGATTTAAAAGTGGAAATGTGAAGCTTATAATATTAAATATATACATAAAATATGTATCATAAAAATGCATACATTCACTTGTGTATTGTTTGAGCTGTAAAGCATATTTTGATATTGAAATAAAGTTGAAATAAAATTGCATATAATTTGACACAGGCTAGTAAATATTTTTGTTCTCCACAATTAAAATATGATAACCTGTATAGCCAACTCACCCTCATGCCATTCTAAACCCATAAGATTTCTGTCATCTTCAAAATGCAAATGAAGATATTTTTAATGAAGAGACTTGATCACTTTATATGATGAACAGATTTAATAGGCTTTTAATCACATATATATATACTGTATGATCATGCTAAATGATACAGTAATATGAGTAAAAAGGAATTAATTCTGGTTTGGTGTCAATGAAGGGATACTTAAGCCCTCCCCAAGGGACTGTGGAGGGTGCGTAAGACAAAGGGGTTTTAGATTTAGGCATTTTAAAACAAATTATTATTATTTAAAACAAAGCATCCAATGTTATTTCCCCAGCTGTCATGAGACATAAAGCATCTTCAGCAGCATGGAAATTTGCCACATGATTTCACATTAAGTATATGATCACATTTAACGTAAGTACTAATTTATGTAACTGAATCTGAAGTTGGAGTTATTATTGGATATTGTTTTTATGCTTCTATAGTTGGTTTGAGGCTTTCTTTCTTTCTTTCTTTCTTTCGCTTCAATGTGTAGCAGTTAATCCTAAGTCACCATGTGCACGCACACAGCCAATTGTATTTTTTCTACCAGCCTCAGCTGTTTTTACTTCACAATCACTCACAAGCTCATTCTGCTAAGGCTGCATGAGAACAGAAAAAAAAGAAAGAAATAAAGAGAAAAAAAACAATCCCCAAATATCAATTACTAGTTATAGAGACAGAGAGGGGAAAAGAGAGAGGGAGGAAAAGGGAAATGGAATCTATTGGCTCCGTGTTAAAAGGTCTCCAGCTTTCTATGAGAATGATACAGATTTATTGGGTTTAATCCTCAGCTATGAGTAAGGAGGCATTAGTGGAATTATTTGGGCATTAGTGTTAATGGAACAGGAGTCTGAAAGGAGCTGAACTTGAAAAGGTTGAAATAACCTCTACATGGATAGAGGAGGGGCCAGCGATCACCTGGCTATAGACTAAGTGTATTTCATGATTATAAAGTCAGTGTCCCGTTACATTCTCATATGAGTGTGTCACAATGTATCTTTGCTTTATAGTGGCTTTCTTTTTCTCTTCTATTACATCTTTCTTCATCCTCTTACACATCAGTTTATATATCATGTGCCTAACTCTATCTCTCTGACATGAGGGCAGTGAGAAACTAGCTGAGTAGAAAATTAAGAAATTGCTCTCTATCCCCATTCACTCATGCTTTATCTTTTAAAGGGACAGGAAAATAAAACTTCTACCATAATGTATATGTATATTGCATTAATTTGTTGTTTTCAAATTTAAAGCAGAAAACTTAGAAATCTGTGGCATGGGTTGATCTTTGGTTGACCATTCAGTGAAAAGGAGTCATGCTTGCTCACATGTGGAAAATTGAAAAAAGAAAAGAAAAAAAAAAAAGAAAAACAAATGAAGCTCAATTGTTGCAATGATCGCAACATACACAGACGACTTACTCACATAATTCCAAACCCTTATGACTTTCTTTATTTCTGTGGACCACAAAAGAAGATATTTTAAATGTAAATTGGACCTACAGTAATTATCTTATATATATATATATATAAGAACAAAGAAATGCATACAGGTTTGGAACAACATGAGGGTGAGTAAAAGATAACACAATTTAAAATATTGGGTGAACTTTTTCTTTAAGTAGTTATCCTTTTAAGTCTTCCAACGGAGAGTAAAGAGAAAGAAACAGACCCGAGACCACTGAATCGAGTGATCAATACTCTATAAATGAGAATCACATGTTCACAACAGGCTTATTGGTCAGGTTCGTGCAGGTGACCCCTGTTTAGTGATTCTCCTATAACTGTCTTTCCAGGCCTCACTTTACTCTCCAGGGGCCCGTGAGCCTTATTTAAGAGCCCTGTAGACACAGATCTCTCTGTGGTGCTGACCCAGAGGGAAAATAAAAGCTGTGTAGGCGCTTCCATTTTAGGTTTCCATAGGCTGTAGTTCCAGTTTTGTTCTTATTTTACAGTATATTTCACGTTTACATTTAATAATTTGGTTCACTTTTATCCAAAGTCAAATCAACAATAGTATTTCACATAATTTAATATTTAACATTAAATATGGCATTTAATTTTGTATACAGTACATGTACAATTATGGAAAAAAAAAGAAGAATTCTCAGTAGACAGTGTTATGGAGTCAGTAGGTGAAAAGAAAGCCCTCCAGTACCTGTAACTGGGTCAAAGTCCACAGACAATTCTGGATCAGTTTAATTAAGAGGAATTGATGTCCAATATCGGTGCTACTGCTTAACAGAAAACTGTGAGATCATGAAGACTCCTAAATTACACAAAGTTCAAGAGGAACTTTGTGGTTAAAGGGTTAGTTTACCCAAAAATTAAAATTCCGTCTCACCCTCGTGTCGTTCCACACCCGTAAGACCTTCATTCATCTTCGGAACACAAATTAGGATACACTATATTGCCAAAAGTATTGGAACAACCATCCAAATCATTGAATTCAGGTGTTTCAATCACTTCCATGGCCTCAGGTGTATAAAATCAAGCATCTAGGCATGCAGACTGCTTCTACAAACATTTGTGAAAGATTGGGTCACTCTCAGGAGCTCAGTGAATTCGAGCGTGGTACCGTGATAGGTTGCCACCTGTGTCCATTCGTGAAATTTCCTCACTACTAAATATTTCACGGTCAACTGTTAGTGTTATCATAACAAAGTGGAAGCAATTGGGAACAGCAGCAACTCAACCACAAAGTGTTAGGCCACGTAAAATCACAGAGTGGGGTCAGCGCCTCATGCTGAGGCTCACAGCGCACATAGGTCGCCAACTTTCTGCAGAGTCAATAGCTACAGACCTCCAAACTTCATGTGTCCTTCAGATTAGCTCAAGAACAGTGTGCAGAGAGCTGTCTGGCAATCTGATAGATGAGTCTGGGTTTGGTGGTTGCCAGGAGAACGGCTCTTGCCTGACTGCATTGTGCCAAATGTAAAGTTTGGTGGAGGGGGGATTATGGTGTGGGGTTGTTTTTTTTTAAGGGGTTGGGCTTGGCCCCTTAGTTCCAGTGAAAGGAACTCTTAATGCTTCAGCATACCAAGACATTTTTCATGCTCCCAACTTTGTGGGAACAGTTTGGGGATGGCCCCTTCCTGTTCCAACATGGATGAGTGAGTTTGGTGTGGAGGAACTTGACTGGCCTGCACAGAGTCCTGACCTCAACCCGATAGAACACCTTTGGGATGAATTAGAGCGGAGACTGTGAGCCAGGCCTTCCCACCAACATCAGTGCCTGACCTCACAAATGCGCTTCTAGAAGAATGGTCAAAAATTCCCATAAACACACTCCTAAACCTTGTGGAAAGCCTTCCCAGAAGAGTTGAAGCTGTTATAGCTGCAAAGGGTGGGCCAACTCCATATTAAACTCTACGTCAGTAAATTTCATGTGCACGTAAAGGCAGGCGTCCCAAAACTTTTGGCAATATAGTGTATTTTTGATGAAATCCAAGAGGTATATGACTCGACCATAGACAGCAATATAATCAACACTTTCAAGGTCCATTTAGGTACTAAAGACATTGTTAAAACAGTGGATGTGACTGCAGTGTTTCAACCTTAAATTTTATAAAGCAACAAGAAAACTTTTGGTGCACAAAAAAAATGAACACAATGACTTTATTCAACAATATCTGATTAACTGCAAAAAAAAAGAAGAAAAAAAAAAAGGTGCTTCTTGTGATTATGCCATGTCAGATGAACATACCTTTACAAAGTATTCAACATTCCACAGAAAACATTTGCTTTTCTTTTAAAACACATGTACATTATCATAAACATTCACTTCTAGCATTCATGTCAGGTCATAACTTGGGCAATCTGTTAGGACAAATGGGCTTGGAAAAAAAATCACAGGCTGTTCTGCCAAAGAAATATTTTAATTTACCTTGAGCCCTTCATTTTCATAACACCCTATAAAGCTCAGAGCCAGATGTGCTCCTTTAAGAGCACAACAGAGTGTCTTGGATCCCATGTTAATTGGCAGTAATTTCCTTCCTATAATCCTGCACGACAGTAGTCATACATTAGTATTCAAAGCTGTCTGTACTCTTTCTCACCTTCTGAGAATGAAAATCAAAGACATAATGACTGTTCACAACTGCCTGCGTATTGAAGAGGGCAGCATATAAGTGATATTGTTTGCAAGCATTGTTTGTTCCTATTTGTTTTCTTAGTCTACAGGGAAGCAATTGAAGGAATGCAGCAGTGTTTGATTAAACTGTTCTGATATAGTTATTATTTTAACACCTTTTACTGCTACTTCTGTTTATATCATTTTGTCTACTCAAACACTATATATATGCGTATAAAGGCTAATGTTTTATGTATTTGAGGAGCGTAGAAGAATATCTTAATCTATGTTTTATGTATTTGAGGAGCGTAAAAGAATGTCTTAATCTAGCATTTGTCGTCAAGTAATTGCCAATACTGCCTTAAATAGCTTGTGTGTAGCACTTCATCTATTATAACATTAGATTTTGTCCAAATGACAGAAAAACTGAGAGCTACAGTAAACTTTATAACCCGTAAGCTGATGAAAATGTAACGCAATGCGCCTACTGCCATTCTAATGACAAAACATGCCTAAATTATCCAAAATTCCCTGGTCAAAAACTTCAAAAAGTCCATTTGAGCTCAGTTTTCATAAAATGTTAATAATATAATGACTCGTGCAAGTGTCTGACCATATATAAAGTCACAATATCAACTTTGACAAAGCAGTGTTTAATTATAAAAAAAAAAAAAAAAAAATCCAGTGTTTTTTCCATTTCATGAAAAGTAGCATTTTTGGAGATACAAGGTTTGCTGTCTCTGGCAATCAGTGAGAAACGAAAGCTCCCCTGCCATATGTATAAAACGCTGTTCTTCTTCATTTTTAAACATCACCATTTCAAGTTTATCTCTACTTCGTCACAGGCAACATGATGTCTTATTTGGGTCATGATAGAGCTGCTACATTATGCACTCGAGCTTGGGGGTCTGAAATTGAAATGACGACAGGGAAAGAGAGCGTCAATTGAGATGTTGAGTCTGTCTGACAGAAATTTTGCTCTGATGAGTAAAAAGAAGGATCGAATTTGTGGTGCACTGCTTTTGTTTGTGTAGACAGCCCTGTTTGCGCATTCTTCTGTTCGTTTGGGAGTTTTCATTCGTTTTTTCTTTGCCTGCCTCTGCCTCCCTCCCTTTCTCTCGCTCAGACTGCTTTGATCACTCTGGCCTTTGAAGCAGCGCTCGGGAAAAAAAAAAAGAGAAAAAAGAGGGGGGAAGCAGAAGTCATCGTAAGTTCAGGCTTCAACTTGGTGCGACGCAACTGCTGGCAAACTGCAAATCTGCATAAGCTGAATAATTTTGCATATGTTCACCTGGGTGAAGGAGAAAAAAAAAACAGTTTGCTCTTATTAAACACCTTAAAATTAAACACATTATATGTCGGTTTGTCATTTCAATCAGGAGCACCCAGGCTCAGGTTCCTCTGTGGCACTAAACGTCTGGATTTTGTCTTGTTTTAGCATTTGTCCCTTGCGATAAACGATATGGTTTCTTCAGCTTTCTTGCATATTCACCTGTCAAAAGACTTTAAGATTATTTGCAGATAAGCTCTGCAGGAATTGAGCTACTTGCTGAGTAATTTCTCCACTTTATAGGCTAAAAACTCTACTTCACCCAGCTCAATTAGACCCATAGAGTTCTCTCATTCCTCTGCCTGACATATGCATGGGTAACTTGGCTACTGAATTATTCCACACCTCCAATTACTGCACAGCTACAAAAGACTACAGCATTCCTTAACATTATCGATATATGGCTCTCAGACTCAATTGATGACAAAGACGAGGGTCTTTCTGCACATCCTCCCCATTCTGCTGGTTCTCATAAGCGCAAACCATGAAAGCACTCTAAAGCTTCCTCCATTTATCCCTTCACCTCTGTCAATGTCAACTCCTCAGCAGAGGGATGCCTGCAGTGTGCAATTATCACATTGGAAAGTTCTCCAGCTCTGCATCTTCATTCGCAGCTCTGAAGAGTCTGGCTGAGCTTAACGAATGAGTAAGCCGAAGTGAGAGGATTCTTCCGCCCCCGTGCCGCCTGAAGGAAACAGGTGCCTTGTAAACTGAGAGATTACTCAGTTAAAAAGGGTTTGGGTTCTGTCAGACGGAGGGAGGATCTGGAGCTGCGGGCTGGCTTGGTGGTTTGAATACTATACGGAAGCTGAAGGGTCGAGTGGGGAGCGCAGATCCACTCACAGCCATGAAAGCTCTGTAGGGGCAGGATGGAGCAGCACTCCAGCTTGTTTGTGCAATGCAGCGCTGCCTGTGATGGATGGCTCTACAGCAGAGAGTGCAGAACAGGTACAAATGGCGAGAGGAGAGAGGAGAGCAGAGCTTTGAATACTATACAGAAGAAGAGGAGGAAAGGAGGGGAGGGGAGGGACACAGCCCGACAGTGCAAGTCTATCCGGGAAACATATCCAATGCTAAATCAATCCATACAAGGTTAAATTCACCCTCACACACTTTTATTCAGTTAAATTCTACTCTAAAGAAGTTAATTTAATGCTGGTACATTTTAGTATGTAGACTCAACTGATCTAAAGTCTTATGTTTCTCAGTCAAAGGTTCTCCACAGCCAGACTGATTAAATGCAGGATCACCTCAATTGGAGGTTAACGCGTGTGATCCAGACATGTTGAGATGTGTTGCTTTTGTGAGTTAGTTTCAGACTGGCCTATGATGTGTTCTTATTTTATTCCCCCTTGGTCTACCAAACAGCATCCCGTACTAGACCTACTGGGATATTGAGGATTTTTAAAGATAAACTCATGGAACAGAACACTAATGGAACAGTTATCCTCAACTTACTGAAGGTTATACTACTAATACACTAATACAAGCTTGATACGCTTTAAGCTGGCTACTGAGAATGGAACATCACAAGTTGGCGAAAAGTCATCAGGCTAACCAAGTAAGCATTTAAAGGTGCCCTAGATTTAAAATTTGAATTTACCTTGGCATAGTTGAATAACAAGAGTTCAGTACATGGAAAAGACATACATTGAGTTTCAAACTCCATTGCTTTCTCTTTCTTATGTAAATCTCATTTGTTTAAAAGACTTCCGGAAAACACGCGGATATCAACATAACACCGACTGTTACGTAACAGTCGGGGTGTACGCCCCAATATTTGCATATGCCAGCCCATGTTCCCAACATTATGAAAGGCATTAGACAAGGGCAGCCAGTAACGTCTGGATCTGCACAGGTGAATCATCAGACTAGGTAAGCAAGCAGCGAAAAATGGCAGATGGAGCAATAATAACTGACATGATCCATGATAGCATGATATTTTTAGTGATATTTGTAAATTGTCTATCTAAATGTTTCGTTAGCATGTTGCTAATGTACTGTTAAATGTGGTTAAAGTTACCATCGTTTCTTACTGAATTCACGGAGACAAGAGCCGTCGCTATTTTCATTTTTAAACACTTGCAGTCTGTATAATGCATAAACACAACTTCATTCTTTATAAATCTCTCCAACAGTGTAGCATTAGCCGTTAGCCACGGAGCACAGCCTCAAACTCATAGAGAATCACATATAAACATCAAAATAAATACTTTACTCGCATAATTCGAAGCATGCATACAGCATGCATGACGAACTTTGTAAATGTGCTGTAATATAATCGAGAGCTCGTGTGGCAGGGAGCACGCGAATTAAAGGGGCGGCGTGCTGAAAAAATCAGTGCATAGTTAATGATGCCCAAAAATTAATTAAAAAAAAAATCGTATTTTGAGCTGAAACTTCACAGACACATTCAGGGGACACCTTAGACTTATATTACATCTTGTGAAAAAGCATTCTTGGGCACCTTTAAACTAAAGTCTCTTTCAAAGCCAGAATAATACCAGAACAAAGAAATTAAAGAGATAGTTCACCCAAAAATGAAAATTCTGTCATTATTTACTTGCCCTCTTGTCGTTCCAAGTCTATATAACTTTCTTTCTTATAAGGAACATAAAAGAAGATATTTTGACAGAATCATCCCCTTTGAATTATATGGTTCTATCTGACATTTTTGTCAAAATTGAGTTATTCACATATTCTTATTCTTATTTACATTATGTGATGTTTTCTTTTTTAATGTTGTGTACATTTTGGGACTTTTTATTTACAAAACAAAAAGGTTATATCTATAAAGTTGAATGGAATGCAGAAACTTTGAAGCTCAATATCTCAAAACTGCCTAGAATGCAGATAGAATTTTATAATTTCAAGGGTACGAAATGTCTCAGTGTTTTTGTCTATACAATTTAATTCATTGGTCACCAAAACTGTTTGGTTACCAACAATCTTCAAAATATATCTTTTTTATATTCCATAGACGAAAGTCAGACAAGTTTGGAACTACATGAGGGGGAATAAATGATGAAAGAATTTGACATTTTTGGGTGAACTATACTTTAAAGCTAAAGACTCTAAATATGTCATAAGGTGTAACCATCAAGTGAAAAGTAATAACACATTTTTCTTATTTTCTGTACACCTTACATAGCGTCGCTGTCAGGCAAAAACCTTGTATGTCCAAAATTTATACTTTTCAGGAAATGGAAAAAATAAAAAACACTGTATTTTTATAATTAAACACTATGTTGTCAAAATTGATATTGTGGCTTCATATATGGTCAGACATTTGCATGTGTCATTATATTATTAAAATTTTAATAATCTGTGATGGCGAAGAGCTCTTTGAAGCTGCACTGAAACTGCAATTTAGACCTTCAACCCATGTCAACCCCACTGAAGTCCACTGTACAGAGAAAAACCCTGGAATGTTTTCCTCAAAAACCTTAATTTCTTTTCAACTGAAGAAAGAAAGACATGAACATCTTGGATGACATGGGGGTGAGTAAATTATCATGACATTTGAATTCAGAAGTGAACTAATCCTTTAATATCACCTAATTTCTCAAAGAATCTTAAACAATTCTTTTTAAGCAATTCAAAGATTCAGTCTCTCTAAACCCCTCCTTTCCGTGAGCCCATACTCTGCTCTGATTGGTCAGATGGCCCAGTCTGTTGTTATTGGTCTACTGCTTACAGTGCATGTCGGAAAGAGAGAAAAAAAAAAAAATGTTTTACACTTATGTAAGCGAACCGGGCCCACAGCTATATAGTAAACACCCAAACAATTATGCGTATAATAACGTGCATACGTTAGCCGAGCAATGACGTGAATGACTGATAATGCATTACAGTTTGTAAACCAAAGTCTTGCTCCATCCTTTATCATTACTCCAAGTAATAAGACAGACAGGCAATCTGCATTAATCAACACATTTTTAGACAATAGTGAGCCAACAGCCGGAGACCTGCAGCTGCACTGAGTGTGCACAACATAACACCATAACACTACATAAAAACTACGTATTTTGAACAATCGATAGAAAATATAAACATCAATTATTAATCATACTGACAGGTTGTGATTCAGAGGAGCAAGCTGGCCCATATAAGTGGCCCATCTTTCAAGATCAAGTGTTTTACAAATACCGTGTTGCACTTCCTGAAATTTGAGAAGCAGTTGTCAGTAAAATTACAGGAGCAACAAAAGATTGTGATGGTACTGCTGTGGTATCCTTGAAAAAAAATAATTTTAACCACTGATTCTTTGTAGTCTCATCACTCCGAAGTGAAAATAAAACATATTTACTTTCACAGCATAGGATACAACTTCTTCTCGACATGATGTTAACCCCATGAAAAAGCTACAGTGTTTGAGGGTGGTTCAAGTTGTACACAGTCAGATAATGTAAAACATAGGCAGGCATTACAGGTAAATGTGCTACCCAGCAATGTGTACCCATCACGGAAGTTGGATTCGAATTACTGATGACTCGTTTATGCTGTTCAGAGTCAATTCTTTCTTTTGAGAGACAATAACTTTATTTATCGTGCACTTTCGGCTTCATAACTTTGCAGATCATTTACATTCACAGACAGCTACATTACACATTGCATGAAAGGTAATATTCGATAAAGCATAATAGGGGCACTTTAAACTTGCACTGCAAACAAGCAGAGATGGTCCAAAATGTGTGCAGCACTTCATTCACGATAGAGGCCGGGTGAAGTTTTACAGACAGTTTGAAGATCTAATGGACTTATGTGATTTAGTCACAAGCTCTTTTCATTGGTTAAATATTTGCAAAAGAGATACAAGGTTTTCACTCAAAAAAAGTGAAATTCACTCAATCTGACATTTTTAAAGACTTACTGACTTTGACACAGTTAGGCCTGCGGGGATCCTCTCTATTATATCATTTTCTGTTTTATGTTTCTTTTTCTACATGATGGTTGCACCTCATGACATTGATTTGATTTTTTTTTTTTTTTTCAAATATTTATAATATTTAAAAAAAAAAAAAAAAAAAATGCTTCACGGAATGCTTCACCTCATGACATTGTTTTTTTTTTTTTTTTTTTTATTTATTTTTTTTTCAAATATTTATAATATATATTTTTTAAAAAATGGTTCACGGGAAATACAATGCGCAAAACATCAATAAATCACGATGCTCAACCTCCCCCAATAAATCAGAAACTGGTGGGTTTTTTTTCTTGAGTTTTTCTGTCTGTCTGTCTGTCTGCATCTATGTTTGTCTCTCTCTCTCCTTCCTGATGCTATTCACCACACCGGCTCCATCCCTAAACACTGCTGCTAATATTTACACATCAGATCAGCATGATGAATGATGCAAGTTTGACGGGGCAATAATGGATTGGCGAGCTATGATGGCCTATGGCCAGCCGTTTATCACTCTGAGGGGCCTGAGTGGGTCTTCTGAATATCAACACGGGAAGCTTTGAAAAGGAGCAGAACTGCTTCACATTCTTCGTCAGATGACTATATGGATTTATAAAGGATTTATGAGAGTGGCTTCAACAGGATTTGGTGAACAATGTGTAGGAGTCTAAGGGGGATGTGTCGAGTGTGTGCACAAGTTGTGGGTATTTATGCACGTGGGCATCTGTATACATCTGGTTTCCCACGGAGGTGTTAGATAGATGAGAAGAACCAAAACAAACAAGTAATTCTGTAGCTACTGTGTCTCGTGCTTGTGGGTAAACAATGCACAAACAATGTCTGAGTGCACATTTCATTTCATACGCATCACTTCACTTGTTGAGAATTAAAGAGACAGCGTAGACAACAGACAGACATCCTACGGCAATGATATTCCATTAAAGGTAATCAACTTGTATTTTTTTAAACAGCAGGCCAGAGGGAACATTTACTATCACCTATCAAACATGCCAAGATATCCTCTCCTCCCCATTAGGGAGTACACAGCCGGTCGAAGTTTGTTGACAGCCTTTTAAAAATAAATGAATCCTTATGTAATTTGCATTTCCATATGCAATTGCTCTCCTTACAACCTAAAGCTGTGATTTATTTTCAAATATCTCTGTCTCCGTGAACACCAGTGTTGGGGAATGACTACTGTACATGACTAACTGCACATGACTATATGAAATTTCTGTGATCATTCACTTGCCCTCATGTAGTTCAGAACCTTTCTCTGAATGCCTTTCGTTCATCTTCAAAAACAAATGATGATATACAAACCTGAAAGATTTCTGTCCCTCCATTAAATGTCCATTCCACCAAAACTATGATGCTTAAAAGGGTCATAAAGACATTTTAATAGTAATCCATATGAATGGTTTCGGTCAATCCTGCAGTTGATTTTGGAGGGGCGGAGTTTAAAGGGATAGTTCACCCAAAAATAAAAATTCTGTCATCATTTACTCACCCTCATGTTGTTCCAAACCCAAAAGACTTTGGTTAGTCTTCAAAACACAAATTAATACATTTAAATGAACCCTGAGAGGTTTCATAACTCCACTTAAAGTCCAGGTACACTGTTATGCTCAAATACTTAATTGGTTTGATTAGGACAAACTTAAATTGAACAAATTAGTTTAGTTAAATTAATTGTTATGAGTATTTAGAACTTTATTTTTTCTTTTGAGTTCACGGCACTGACATATTTCAAGTAAACTGAACTGTTTCATTGTTTTGAGTTGTATGAACTTATTTATTTTAATTTAGACTAATTTAAGTTTAACTGAAACTGGGCTGGGATTTCTATTTCCCAGCATGCTTTGTTTTGTTTGTGTGTGTGTGCAAGATTAATGTTAAGGGAGATTTAGTAGTGATTAATGTTTTGTTATGCTAATTTCGATGAGTTTCTGTTAATTTGGGTTTTTAGAGGGTTACCATCATGGTGACAAGTGGTTACATGTTTTAAGTTGCAGTCTTCAATAAGTGCTATACCATGCTATTGTTAGTATTGTACATGTTGGCATTTTCTGAATTTTCTTATTAGGGTTTACAGTTAAGTAAATAAGTAATTTGATTGGCAAGCATTCAAAATAATAAAATTAACTAAATATGTTATGTTAATTGGTATCAAAATGTATGAGTTAGCTAACTCAGTTCTTCAAGGTAGGAACAATTAACATGCATGAGTACTACACACTCAAAACTTGATAGTTCTGCTTACTTAAAATTGGGAACATCATTACTCAAAAAATTTGATGTAACATTACCTCAATTTTTTTGAGTTAGCCCAACTTATTCAGGTTTACAGTGTAACCAAAACCTATAAGTTCCAAAAGGTCATATAAACATTGTAAAACAAATCTATATAAATTGTTTCCGGTTAGTTGTCGAGCACATTCAAAACATAGGCGGGAGGCACATGATGCACAGTGGGATTGCGATAATTTATTTAATCCTGCTATTAAAAATGTAAAAAATTAAAATGAGGTTCATGTTGCTCGATGGTTGGATGGTCCCTCAGGCCCAGAACT
Organism: Megalobrama amblycephala; assembly: GCF_018812025.1. Taxonomy (NCBI): domain Eukaryota; kingdom Metazoa; phylum Chordata; class Actinopteri; order Cypriniformes; family Xenocyprididae; genus Megalobrama; species Megalobrama amblycephala. Next base: position 30,278,036 of record NC_063050.1, on the reverse strand, counting down.
AACCTACTTTCGGAAGTTAAAGTGTTGAGATTTAAGTATGTGACTGTATATGATTTCTGTATGTGACTGTATACTTGAAAATTGTATAGGAACATATTTTGCATATATCGTCATTTATCAGGTTTTTGCTCAGGTTTCCCTTACCTTCAAGGACCTAAAAAGTATATTCTGTATGTTGTACTCTGATCTGCTCTTTGTCTGACTGGCTTGGAAAAGTCAATGTCTGCCACCGGTTTTGGATCGATCTAAAACAAAGTGGGATTGTACATTTACTAATTTGCAAGTATCTACTTTTATCTAAAAGGAGTAACATAGGTTTATGCATTAGAAAAGACATAGCAGCCAGCACTGAACTGCATGCACCTTCTGTTTATTGATGACCACACGCAGGGCTCAGATATCACAGATGGAGCATTCAAACCCTCTCTTACGCACTCTTCCACAGTGCAGCAACATGGATTGCAGCAACATGTCTACAAACTAGCCTCAGGTAAACGTTTAATGTTCTGTATGAAAAGTTTGTGCCTCAAAGTCTTATTTAAAGGGTCCGGTAATGCAGAATGACACAGAAGAGAAGAAATTGTTGAATAAAGTCGTTATTTTTATTTTTGCGCACAAAATGTATTCTTGTTGCTTCATAAAATTAAGGTTGAACCACTGCAGTCTCAATTTAAACAATGTCTTTAGTACTCTTCTGGACCTTGTAATTAAATTGCTGTATATGGATGAGTCAGAGAGCTCTCGGATATCATCAAAAATATCATAATTCTGAAGATGAACGAAGCTCTTACGGGTGTGAAACGACAGGAGGGTGCGTAATTAATGACAGAATTTTCATTTAAGGCATTGTAATATACGATTTTGGTTTGTAGATATATTTTTTTGTACAAACCCGATTCCAAAAAAGTTGGGATACTGTACAAATTGTGAATAAAAAAGGAATGCAATAATTTACAAATCTCATAAACTTATATTTTATTCACAATAGAATATAGATAACATATCAAATGTTGAAAGTGAGACATTTTGAAATGTCATGCCAAATATTGGCTCATTTTGGATTTCATGAGAGCTATACATTCCAAAAAAGTTGGGACAGGTAGCAATAAGAGGCCGGAAAAGTTAAATGTACATATAAGGAACAGCTGGAGGACCAATTTGCAACTTATTAGGTCAATTGGCAACATGATTGGGTATATAAAGAGCCTCTCAGAGTGGCAGTGTCTCTCAGAAGACAAGATGGGCAGAGGATCACCAATTCCCCAAATGCTGCGGCGAAAAATAGTGGAGCAATATCAGAAAGGAGTTTCTCAGAGAAAAATTGCAAAGAGTTTGAAGTTATCATCATCTAAAGTGCATAATATCATCCAAAGATTCAGAGAATCTGGAACAATCTCTGTGCGTAAGGGTCAAGGCCGGAAAACCATACTGGATGCCCGTGATCTTCGGGCCCTTAGACGGCACTGCATCACATACAGGAATGCTACTGTAATGGAAATCACAACATGGGCTCAGAAATACTTCCAGAAAACATTGTCGGTGAACACAATCCACTGTGCCATTCGACGTTGCCGGCTAAAATTCTATAGGTCAAAAAAGAAGCCAGAAACACAGGCGTTTTCTCTGGGCCAAGTCTCATTTAAAATGGACTGTGGCAAAGTGGAAAACTGTTCTGTGGTCAGACGAATCAAAATTTGAAGTTCTTTTTGGAAAACTGGGACGCCATGTCATCCGGACTAAAGAGGACAAGGACAACCCAAGTTGTTATCATCGCTCAGTTCAGAAGCCTGCATCTCTGATGGTATGGGGTTGCATGAGTGCATGTGGCATGGGCAGCTTACACATCTGGAAAGGCACCATCAATGCTGAAAGGTATATCCAAGTTCTAGAACAACATATGCTCCCATCCAGACATCGTCTCTTTCAGGAAAGACCTTGTATTTTCCAACATGACAATGCCAGACCACATACTGCATCAATTACAACATCATGACTGCGTAGAAGAAGGATCCGGGTACTGAAATGGCCAGCCTGCATCTCCAGATCTTTCACCCATAGAAAACATTTGGTGCATCATAAAGAGGAAGATGCGACAAAGAAGACCTAAGACAGTTGACCAACTAGAAGCCTGTATTAGACAAGAATGGGACAACATTCCTATTCTAAACTTGAGCAACTTGTCTCCTCAGTCCCCAAACGTTTGCAGACTGTTATAAAAAGAAGAGGGGATGCCACACAATGGTAAACATGGTCTTGTCCCAACTTTTTTGAGATGTGTTGATGCCATGAAATTTAAAATCAACTTATTTTTCCCTTAAAATGATACATTTTCTCAGTTTAAACATTTGAAATGTCATCTATGTTGTATTCTGAATAAAATATTGAAATTTGAAACTTCCACATCATTGCATTCTGTTTTTATTCACAATTTGTACAGTGTCCCAACTTTTTTGGAATCGAGTTTGTATGTCCTGTATCAAGGTGTTGTTAAAAAATATGATAAGAAACAAAATATGATTTAAATTAGTAGACCACAGACAAGAAACATGTTATTAATTCAATTTCAGGTGAACTTGTTACCTGTTTAGTGATTATATTCACTGTTTTGAACAGTTGCGACACGTACAGTCTGAGACATAGCATGGTGATTCATCCATTAGCGTGCACACAGAGAGCACGTCTTGCACTTGAATGGACAAATACACATAAAAGTATGTCAAAATAGCTGTCTTGGTGAGTATCAAAGTAGACACAGTCAGTTATGTCTGTAAAATGTAAGTAAACAAAAAGAAATCGGATCTGTCAATATATGGGATGCAACATATTGCATTTAGTCTTAAAAGGATAGTTCACCCAAAAATGAAAATTCTGTCATCGTTTACTCACCCTCAATTTGTTCCAATGGGGCCCAATTTTTAGTTAATAATTCTTTTTTAAACTACTTTAAACAGTGAGTAACTTGTAGCTTGGAAAACTGCAAAAAAAACTCCCAAACAATGACAGTATTTCCCCAGAGAATAACTGTCACTATGGTTAGTGAAGTTCTATGTCCTCTCTTGCAATATTTTATAGTTTTATGTTTGAAGATGACAGCTTTAATAAAGATCACTTCATCCTATAAAGACAAGGCAGTAAAATGTCTACATTGCATTTGGCACAATCAGTTCTATGGTAGGTTTTCTCACTGTACACTGGCACAATGTGGATACAAAATTCCCAGAATATTGATGTGAGTTTTTTGTTTTATTCTCTATAACCTGAAATACTGTCTGTTGCAGATCTCTAGAGTGATGGCACTTACTAAAATGGTACGCTTTTCCTCATTCCCCTTCACCTTGGCTGCACTACTTAAAGAAAAAAGTTTAGAAGAATATTTGGAAAGAAAGCGCCACCACCTTCAGATTCTGAGCAGCGATTGAAGCTTCATGTGCCTGATATGACTAAGCAAAAAGAAAAGTGGAAAGAAAGGAGAGAAACACTATGCATCTCCTGCTGTGCGAGTGTCCACTCATCTGCTGTTTCAGTAATAGAGAAGAAGAGGGGGAAAAAAACAGCAAGGGGGACAAAAAAGAACAAATAAAGGAGGTCTGTAACTCTTAAGCTTGTCTCTGAGTGACAGGAGTTGGAAAGATTCTGAATTGTCTGTATAATTGGGGAAAAAACTGTAAAAGGAAAGAAAGTTTAAAGTTTCTGTTTTGCTTCTGTTCTGCTGTATAATATGGAATAGTGTCCATAATTCAGTAGGTCTGACTGAGGTCTGCAAAAAGAGAAAGAAAAAGAGAATGTAAAGAAATGCAGTGAAAAGAAAACAAAACACAATTACTGTATAAAAATAAAGCAGCCCCAGATGACTGTGGCAAACTTAATTAAGTGTATTTTGTACAATTCATCATTGTGTCTTTAGCCTCAGTGACCTCACACAGAGGGGAGGTACAGAACATTTGATGCTGTGAAAACTATACCAGAAAAAAAAAAAAAAAAAAAAAAAAAAAAAAAAAAAAAAAACTGTCAGCGATAGCTTGCTTCTGCTGAAAGGATTTAGAGCGCTTAGGGTCAAGCTTGTGTGCTTGAATGCCAGGAATGGCTTTATTTAGCAGATGGTTTAATTAAAATGCACAATGAGGGAAAGAGAGACAGAGACAGACTGGCAGAGGAAGAAAGTTAGAGGGAGAGAAAGAAAGAAAGAAAGAGGTAAATTAGCTGTGAATCTAACAAATGACTGTAATTAGCTGGTAGCTGCATGCCGAGATGCAGAAATGGGGCCAGTTATAACTGCAACTTAACTGGAACACAACAATGCTAAAGTCCATATTGAAAACAAATGGATTGATATCTTTCCAAACAGTCAGATGTCTTTGTTGTTCTGTTCACTGGCACTTTCCAGGAATCTGGTACATCACAATACAGGGACCAAACTAAATGAATAAATGAATGTTTTTTTGTTGTTGTTGTTTGTTTATTATAGGAGCTGGTTTAGTTTCATTCATTTTCTATGCACTTTATTGCATGTAAAGCATTAAAACATTACTGCAGAAATTCCAGCACTGGACCCACTAGGCAGTGAACTGGATCCACTCTGCATTGTCTGCACTAGAAATTAATGCCACCTCAAAGCATAGAGACACCTTGTAGCGGGGGTTCGGAATGCTCAGAATTGTGAGATTTTCTTATTTTCTAGTAATTAACATTACAGAAAAATCTAAATTAACAAATGAAAGTGACAAATTTAGAAAATTTTAATAATAAACAAACAAACAAATAAATATGCAAACAACAAACAAACCTATGCCAGAATGGGTAACAGAGTTGCAAATTAATCAATTATTCGGTAGGTGATAATTTGAAACCAAATGTTGGGTTTGTTTTTTTTTGTTTTTTTTTGTTTTTTAATTCCTAAAAAATAAAAAAAAAAGATGGATATTTTTTTCCTTACAATACATTAAAACAGTTCTAAAATTAACTTTTTGCCCAGTTTTATACCAGCCATTTTTATTTTCCAGCCATTTTTATATTCCAATTTTATTTACCAATTCAAATACACAAAATAGTTCAGTATACATGAAACTGAAGAAACATACAATAACCTCTGTAAATGGACCCCCACCCCCCCATATACATTGACACCAGTAGCTGATGCTATGGGAGCGCTATACCATCATGCCATAGCTGCCAATTAATCAGCCCATGAGAACAAACTTGCACAGACTAACAAACATCATTTCAAACAGAGGAGTCGAGCCGACATCAAGGATAAATGTCTGATAAAAGTGTGCCTGCCACCAAACAAATGTCTTCCAATGATAGGCTACTCCTTTGGCCAAACCTATGATGACGCAACACTTCTTGTGTGCGCAAATGCTAAAGGCGAAGTCAAGCGATACACCTCATAAGCCTTCGATACAGCATTCCTCACTCATCTGCTTCATAGGAAACCTTTGCCATCGAAGCAGACAAACAACTGGTCAGATTTACGCTGCTGACTTGTATGGTCAATGTTGCAGAGAATTAACTCAAAGGGGGAATATTAATAATTATCCATAACTCATTATGATTATTAATTATGGTCAATTATGAATATTTGAATCAGTTAATCAGATAATGTAGTATACATTAAAATTACAATTAATAAATCAGTTTATCCTGAGAACACTCAGTATTGATTAATAATTAATTAATAATTCAATTCAATAATTCAATTCAAAAGAGAATTGGTATTTTTCATGGCCACAGAAAAATATTTCTTTCTTAGCATTTACAGAGCTGGTAATAAGATCTGATCATTTAAGAGGCGATCTATTGCAGACTGAGAGTCAGAACCAGGTGTGTCTCATATGTCCTGAAAAGTGAAGCTGCGGGCTCTTTGATCGCCCCCTGGTGGCTGGATGCAGTACAGGTCATAAACCCCGCCCTCTCAATGCAGTCGAATGAGACTTCAGTGAAAACTTAAAAATAAATTCTGCTTCAAATAAAACTTTCTGAAAGATGGTTTTGGTCATTTAAGGTAGTTGTTATCATGCTGATATATATTCAGTTGTTCGTTTTTGTGATAATTTAGATTTTTGCTAGAAATTTGATGCTATAAAAACGGGGCGTGTCATCATGATTCGCAATTGATTGACAGCTTGTCTGAGGACTGTCGGAGCTTCGAGGGGAGATTGAAGATGTATAACTAACTATTAATTTTCGATTTCTTTGTTATTTAACACCAAACAATATGAGTTGTTCAGCAGTAAACTGTACTAACCGACCTACAGGATCTGACGGATATCTGAGCTTTTCTCGGTAACGTTAAATGTGGGCGTTATAAGCTAATTAATAAATGTTATTAGTTAAGATAACACACCTAATGTTAACCATGTCGGGAAAAAAAAGGTGATCGTTTTCTATAGTTACTTATTATTTTTATGGGTATAAAATAATAATTAGCAGGACAAAACTAATGATAGCCTAATCTAATTACAGCAATCGATCTCCTGTAACATTAGTTGAAATTGATTTAAAATGGCAGGACCGTTTCTGACGATCTAGTGGCATATTATATTGAGTTTATCTACTGAATTTGCTGTTTCAAAAATATTAATGCTCTAGAAACAGAATAGCCTATTATTTTATAGGTAGAATTTTAAATTGTGTATAATTTTTATAGTCTATTTAAAATACATGAATGATGACGCAGTCATCTGGGCGGAAGTTTGATACTGCGACTCCGCCTCCAGGCTCCTCTGACGATTCCTTCTGCGCATGCCCAGGCTCCAAGCTTTTTTTTTGACGTATTGCGTAACGTGTCAGCGCCCATTCGTTGGCCCATTTTGGCTTTAGTTCATTACAATGGAAGGAAGCGGCGTTGCGGCGTCCATCTTTTTTTACAGTCTATGGTCAGAACCAAATATGTATTGTGCAAGTTTTATTAACTAAATCACGAACACATAACTAAACTAACAAACACATACATACATATAAACAAACCAGTCACATGTGCATGTATAAAAGGATAAATGTTTTTTATCAATTTGTTCATTTAAATATAATTTTTGTTGTTGAATTGTTAATTGTTTATTTCTTTGAGTGGCTGCCCTCTATAGGTGAGAGAAATGTTTAAAAGGATATGCCACCCCTGACAGGATGGGGGTGCTGGTGCAAGAGCACACAGTTTTTTGAGCATACACATGGAGAAAGCCTGAAAGTGGCCTTGGAGTTGTTTGATTGTTTTATGCTACAATGCATCTTTATTTTTGATTTAATAAACTTCAGTTATCGTTTTGAAACATCAACAAGCCTCTTTGGATCTATTCATGCTACTTTGCACTCGTCAGAATTATTGCACCAGTGGCCAAGAAACAAGGGACAAAATTGGAAATTTGAAGCTTGTTTTGCCGCTACAAAACAGTTTGAGAAAAAGAGGATTATCCTTAAAATTGAACAGGAATGGATGGACTGTTTGGGACCATATGGCACTGGAAGCAGCAAACAAAGGAAACTTCTCAAAGATGTATGTGCTTGTGGAAACAACGTGCTGAGTTAAATTTGAATGTTATTGGAAAGACTTTCTAGTTTGCTGAAAACTGTGGATGAAAGGATTAATTTGATGGAAGAGTTCAAAGGTCTTAATTAATGTGTAATGTAATTTTAAAGAGGAATCAAAGGAAATTTGAAAAGTTTGTCTTTGGAAAGAGGAGATTTTCTTGTTTGAGACAAAATGGATGAGTCTGATCAAGAACAATCCCCAAGCTCAGCTCAAAAAGACATGAATGAGGTTGCTGTTCGTTTGAAAGCCTCCAGAGAGATTTGATCAGCACACTTTTCAATGTCCTCACCAGATTTCACCAAGAGCCTGTAGCAGTTATGACAGATATCAAAGCAGTGTTCCACCAGGTCAGAGTGTCAAGATCAAATGTTGACTTCTTCCGATTCCTCTGGTGGCCAGGTGGTGATGTCAGTATGCCTGCTGTGGAACAACGAATGGTGGTACATCTATTTGGGGCAGTCTCATCCCCCAGTTGTGCTAACTTTGCTCTAAGGCAAACAGCCAAAGATAACACAGACTGTTTTCGAACTGAGGTGAAAAGCACTGTGTCTTCTATGTAGATGATTGCTTGAAGTCACTTCCAACAGAGCATGAAGCAGTAGAGCTGATAAAAGACCTTACATCTCTCTGTAAAACAGGAGGATTCCACCTCACAAAGTGGGTGAGTAACAGTCGCACTGTTCTTGCGCACATTCCAAAGGAAGACAGAGCTCTGAATGTAAAGGAATTGGATATTGACAGGGAAAGGCTTCCCACTGAAAGAGCTCTTGGGTTGTTGTGGTGCGTGGAGAATGATGTGTTTAAGTCAACATCACTGTTAAGTGCAGATCCCACACCCAAAGAAACTTACTATCAGTTGTGAGTTCCATATATGATCCACTTGGATTTTTGAGTCCCTTTACTCTACCTGCCAAATTACTTCTCCAAGACCTTTGTAGGAGGATGAGGAAATATCACAGGCTGCAGCAGATAAGTGGACAAAGTGGATAAAGGATCTTGATGAGATACAAGATTTCAGAGTGGCACGTTGTGTAAAACCAACTGGTTTTGGAACACTGAAGCAAGCAGAGCTTCATCATTTCTCCGATGCCAGTGAACAAGGATACGGCAAAGTGAGTTATTTGAGACTGACTGATGATATGCTCACTGTACATGAGTATTTCATGTTGGGGAAAGCCAGAGTGGCCCCACTGAAGCAAGTCACAATTCCACATCTAGAACTTACAGCCGCAGTGCTAGCAGTCAGAATGGACATCCTGGTAAGGAAGGCATTAGAGCTAGATCTGAAAAACTCAACGTTTTGGACTGATAGTCAGTCAGTGCTAAAATATGTTGCAAATGAGAATGCAAGATTCTGCACATTTGTAGCTAATAGGATCTCTGTTATTAGAGAAAACACAGATGTAACACAATGGAAATTCATCAGAACAAAGCAAGGAGTGGATCCATGGACCAGACTTTCTATGGAAGAAGAAGAATGGCCTAAAGAGTCCATGGGACCCATGTCTCTCTCTCTAGATGATCTTGAAGTTAAAAGGAACACCACTGTGTATAGTACTGTCATTAAAGACAAGGAAAATCCTACCAGCCAACTGCTTAACTTCTTCTCAAGTTGGACAAAGCTGAAGATGGCAGTAGCATGGTTCTTGAAGTTCAAGAAGATCCTTCACTTGCTCAGTGCAAAAAGAAAAGAAATACAGGCAACCTATGTGAATAAGGACACTCAGAGCCAAAACAAGGTATGTGGTGAAATTAAAGCATTCAAGACATCACTTGGAGGACAATCCATACTCCTGAATGATCTCTTGAAAGCAGAAAAGGCCATTGTGGAGTTTTGCCAGAAACAGAGGTATTCAGAGGAAATGTCAAGAATTGAAAAGGCATCACTTTTTGGAAAGCGCTTGAATAGATTCAGCAGCCTGTACAAGCTAGATCCTGTGATGGATGATGGAGTTTTAAGAGTTGGAGGAAGATTGGACGAGTCTACAATGCCTGAGGAGTCAAAGCGACCAATGATACTTCCAAAAGATCTTCACATCTCCACACTTATCCTTCAACACATACACGAACAGCTTAGACATGCCGGCAGAAACCATGTTCTCTCACACCTGAGAAAGACATATTGGATTATAAATGCCAATTCTGCAGCCCGCAAAGTTCTTTCTAAATGTGTGGTGTGCAAACGTGTAAGAGGAAAAATTGGAGAGCAAAAGATGGCAGATTTACCAAAGGAAAGACTACGAGCTGATCTTCCACCTTTCAGCAATGTTGGCGTTGACTACTTTGGACCTTTAGAGACAAAAAGAGGTAGAAGTCAAGTAAAAAGGTATGGAGTAATTTTCACTTGCATGACAAGCAGAGCGGTTCACCTTGAAATGGCTCACTCACTGAACAGCGAAGAGAATATTTTTGGTGCTTCAAAAAAACAAAATAACGATTTATTTAGTGATGGCCGATTTCAAAACACTGCATCAGGAAGCTTCGTGTTAGTGTTATGATTCTTCCGTGTCGAATCATGATTCGGATCGCGTGTCAAACTGCTGAAATCATGTGACTTTGGCGCTCTGAACCGCTGAGTCAACACGCTGATTCATAATGCTCCGAAGCTTCCTGAAGCAGTGTTTTGAAATCGGCCATCACTATATAAGTTATTTTGTTTTGTTTTTTGGCACACCAAAAATATCCTCGTTGCTTTATAATATTAATATTGAACCACTGTACTCACATGAACTGATTTAAATATGTTTTTAGTACCTTTATGGATCTTGAGAGAGGAAATGTCATTGCTCCCTGTGCAGGCCTCACGGAGCCACCGGATTTCAACAAAATTATCTTAATTTGCATTCCAAAGATTAACGAAGGTCTTACGGGTGTGTACAGCTGCCTATAGCCTTAGTAATCCTGAAGAGCTTGATTAGCTTGTTCAGGTGTGTTTGATTAAGGTTGGAGCTAAACTCAGCAGGACAGCGGCTCTCTAGGACTGAACTTGCCTAACCCTGGGACAGACCCCAGAGTGAGTTTTAAACAATTATTTGTTCACCCAAAAATGAAAATAATGTAATTTATTACTCACCCTCATGCCGTTCCACACCCATAAGACCTTCCTTAATCTTCGTTGAGTAATAAATGACAGAATTTTCATTTTATGGGTGAACTAACCCTTTAAATATAACAAATAATTGTCTGATTTGTCTCAGTCGTTACAACGTAAATCCTCAAAACTCTAACAAGTCTATACAACCTCTCTTTCTCCTGCAAGAGACTGCAAAACAGTCTGTGAATGAAACAAAAGAAAACACCTTGGGGAAATAACTAAGTCTTGGCCTCAGTAAGACCTTAAATAGACCGGGAGAAAAACACAAACAGGTAAAGCTCAATGAATTCTCTTGAGAGAAGTGAGGGCCCAGCAAGAGAAACTTCTTGAGAGTCTAAAGGTCATTCAAGGCTGACTTTAGTGGCTCAAAAGGGCCTGTTAATGCCTCTGGACAGAAAGGCCTTAGCCGTCTCATCCCACACATGAACTGAGACACAAGAGAAGAACATGTTCAGCAGCAATAGCTGGCCTCCATAACTCCAAAAAGGTTTCTCTAGAAGAGAGACCAGACCTGAGAACCACACATGATACAGGCAAAACTCTCCACAGAACAGTCAGAAGTAAGTGCACTGGTGGAAAGGCATACAGATTGCCCTTGGACAACACCTGCACCAAAGCATTTATTCCCAGAGGTGCTGAGGGAGACATAAGGTGCATCCCAATTCATGTACATATGCACCATTCTATGACGTTTATTCTATGAAGTACAAATAGTGCAAGTAGTGTGTTCAGACAGAAAATTCCAAAAAGAAAGTGTGCACTTTAAATACTGGATGATGCACTAAATTAACGAAAAAACAAAGTGTGGAATGTTGAACACTTCACGCACTCAGCTCTTGCAGCTTTAAATACGTTGCGGAGGGGGCTCAGACTCCATTGTTTAATGACAAAATAAATGTATAAAATTCATACAGTACACTACATGGACGATTACATAGTGCATAAGTACATAGTGTATAAGTGCATAGTGTATAGTGCGTCATTTGGGATGCAACTATAGTGAACCAGCTCTGATCGGCCAAACTTTTCAATTAGGTTGCCGAACTGATTGTGCAACCTCCGCTCCCAGGGCCTCAGCCCATGTCTCAAAAGATGGTCCACTCCATGATTCAGAATCCCTCGGAAATTAACTGCTCTTTAAGGACAAAATCTTGTTTTGCGACCAAAGCAGAATGCACCACACTAATCTGCATCTGCGCTAGTATGCATCCCTTCTCGGTGTTTGAGCATCTTGAAACTGCACTTCCTGAATTCAGAGTTCGGGGTAGGACGTAACCCTCTATTTCAGCACAAAAAAAAAAAAATACTGGCTGTAAATCTGAATTCAGTATGGGAAGGAGGGACTCACCTCTCCTTTTTCTAGAAGGAAACATATTTCCTGACTTAAAATTGGAGCTTCCTGATCTCCAAATAGTGTGATTAACACTCCACTGAAATGAGTGAACTGTATGTTTTTCAAAACCCAGCTTGATATGCTGCCAAGTCATTTGTGAGGTGCATCAAATGCTACACTGAGTCGAACTTTAGTCAGGCGATCATCTAAACCACTCTAGATGTGACTGCCTGAGAGCATATCTCTGAATTTATATTCTCAGAAAATATAAGATTTGAACAGATGCAAGGGACCCTACCTGATGAACGGGAGTACCACTCATTGTCTGAAGAGCATCGCAAACACATAAACCTAGATGAGTACCCTGTGGCCTGAAGACAAGAGTATGGCAAAATGGAACTGGCTGAACAGTGTCTGGAGGCCTGTGAGGAGACAGGCAAATGTGTGTTAAAGTGCCCCTATAATAGATTTTTGAAAATGACCTTTCATGTAGTGTGTAACATAGCTCTAAGTGAATGAAAACATCCTGCAAAGTTTTAATTCCGAAAGTGCACTGTATATAAAGTTATTGTCTCTCAAGAATCATTTGTAAAACAAATCCCAAGCCATTTCGTTGTGATGTCAAGACAAAACATTAGCATATTGCCCACCCACTTATTGCGTGCTCAGAAACCAGGGAAAACCTGAAACCCCTCAAACACTGTCAATACGTTCATCTTTACAACGATAAACAGCAGTTTAGCCTGAACCTTGTCCTGTGTTCCCGTCATTTTACTGACGAATGCTTCTTCAACCTAAATGTGTTCAACGAGGGATTAGCAAGTCGGTTGTTATTGAAGAATGGGTCAGTACCCAGTTTATTTGGACCAGCTTCTTCCTCCTCCGAATTACAACCTGTAAGTATGATTAATAATTGTTGCTGTTATGTTCTCTGTAGCATGCACAATACGTATTTAGTTGTGTCTGATGTGTACAGCTTGTAGGTCTCAGGCTAACCAGCTAACAGCAATATGTGTTCACTCGCAATTGTCTAGAAATATGTCAAATGTTTGTCATTGTTATTACTTGGAGTTATGATAAAGAATAGAGCAATACATTGGTGTACCACTGCAGTGCTTTATCAATATGTTTCTGCGTTGGGCTAACGCATATACCATGACTGTTTGCGTGTTTACCACGAGCTGTGGGCTAGGTTCGCTAACATAAACACAAAACAACTTATTTCCTCTCTGAGTCTTTACTTTTAGAACAGAGCGGAGCACCATCATAATTATAATACAATGTAAATGATGCAAGCACTGTATACTGTACACTGTGTAAACCAGCAGAAGTCATCTGACCAATCACTGCAAATTAGTGTAACGCAAAGGAGGGGTTTGGAAAAATGAATCATTTGGGAGTCTTTGAGCAAATAAGGTCAAAATAAATGGATATTATAAGACAATGAAAGTGTTTTTTGACCTTGCATGCTTGTAAACATGTTGTTAGGGACTCCCAAAACACAAATAGGAAGCTTTCAAATGCCATAATAGGGGCACTTTAAATTCACTTGGGGAAAGCTCGACAGTCTGGCCAGCAGTGAACTCCTAAGAGTCAGACGTGGCAGTGGACAACATAACAATAAAATCCAAAAGGGATCGTTTCACGAGCTTCTGAACTCGGACATCCTCAAGTGCAAACTCCACCGGAGATACATTTGTAGACACAATCTCCATAGCTTAAAGTTTAACATCAGATCCACAGGATGCAAGCCCATGCGCTGGCTCAATGGCTGCAGAGCAAACAACACAGGTAAGAGCCGATTTGTCTAGAACAAAGCACCCATGGGTAAGTGTGGCTTGAGCATGACTGAAACCACAACACTTAACACACTTATTATGTTTGTCCTCGGTCATAATAAAACGAGAACTCATAGCCGCACACTTATGGAATGCCATCGTATCTGCTCTGAGCAGCGAAGACCACTCGATGTGAGTAGCTGAGTATGATGAGAAAAGAACAAAAGTCTATCCAAAATGCAAGATCATGTCCATATAAGGTGTTAGTGAAGTGATGCCCAGTAGGTTTTGCTAGGTTTATCTGCTAATATGATACTGTATGGGCTTCAGACAATTGTCACACCAGAAGGTATTCTCATAGCTTCAGCTACTAACACAGCGTTGAAGTACACCAGTAAAAGAAAACTGTGTTTGTTCTATTTTAGTAGGTCCGAAATTTGAAATCAGGCAATGTCAAATAAACATGCAGTACATTATAAGCACTTTGTACATTATAAGCAAACCACATCATAGTTTTAAAGTAAACTACATTATACTCTGAGATGGTTTATTTGGAGTGTTCAAATATAGAAAAAAATCTTGCAAAAAAAAAAAAAAAAAAACTGTGTTGAGGCTGTTGACACAAATGAAAAAATCCTTACATTTGTTTGTTCTAGGTAAACCATGGCATGCTTGAGCGGCAGAACACCACTGAATCCTAATAAACAGGAAATAAGAGATTGATGGCTTTTGTTTCGTCTGCTGAAGATATGATCAAATGTGTTTCTTCAAGCGTGCATCTTTGTGTCAATGCAAAAGCATTTCTTGTCAAATGTCAGAATGTCTTAAAAAGTCACCTGCCACATTAGCTTAACTTTGCCACACGTGGTAATAAGAGAAATGCTGAGATGCTAATGCTTTGCAGCTGAATTTGAATAAGCTATCTGGCATTTAATTGATTGGTGCAATGCCTCAGTCTTGCCTCCTCCAGTCCCGGGGCAAAGTAAACTTAAAGTCAGAACACACATTCGGTATGTACCTTTCCAACAATCCCTCAGAGCTGGCAGAACAGAGCATTGATGCAACACAGTAGACAATCAGAACACGACAGGGAAGGAGAGCAAACAGCAGACAAGTGTTGATATAACGGATAAAAAAATATTAATAAAAAAACTGGTGCATGTAGGTGACACCTGGCAGAATTAAAGAGAAAGAAAGAGAGAGAGAGAGAGAGAGAGAGATGCCAAAGGAGCCTAGTGTTTATGATCAGATGTGTGGATAAAGATAGTTACAAGACACCAATGTATTAATGCAATACAGATAAAATAATATTTGCCTTGCTTTCCGGTTGCAGTCAGCGCTGATTAGGATCAAGACTGAAGAAAGCTCCTTCCAAGGCCCAAGTAAACAACAGGCTTTGAGGACAAAGTACCTTTTGCAGGCTTAAAAATCAGCTCAGCTTGTGTTTTCCATCATCCATATCAAAACATATAAATCCAAAAGCTGGTTATTACATTTCCCAGACATAATATGTGTACACACATTTTGGATAATTGCACATCCTGAGTAGAGAATAATGTGAAAAATCTGACATATTGGTATAGATGCAAAATCTCTACAGAAAAATAAAGAAAGAAAAAAGTGACAGGCTGTCTAAAAGATACATTTATATGGAACAGACAATTCTTGATTTACTGGTGCAAAATGAATAAGAGAACCTCATGTTATGATCAAGGTATGCCACACACTCGAATGATAAGATAACTAGCCTCATTAAAAAAATATGGGCACTGTGAGGAATATTGTATTCCACAATACAATGCAAAATAATATCAGCTCTTCCCATCTCTCATTATTTGATCAATCTACCAAGAATAAAACCTTTTTTTAACACAATTAAAATCCAAAATAATGATACTTATCTCCAAGATGACAATTGGACTACACTCACTGAATTAAAAATTCTATGTTGTGAGTTACAACAATATATGTCATGTGACAATAATAGCACAATATAGCTTCTGAAATGTTTTTCTGTAAATGCATACTGCATATTAGAGTATTTAAAATACTTTACAGTGCAATGTGCCAGTTGTTACAGACACACTGTGACACCAGTATCCCATTCTAAACTTGGCATTAAAAAACACTCCTACCATCCTTTTCACTCTGTATCCCATCTGCCAAACTGCCAAATGTCAATGGCTGAACCAGAAGCTGAAGTGTTGTATTGCTTTAACAGAGAGGACAGTGTTCTGAAAGAGTCGAAAAACCACAAACCCTTTAGCAATACACCCAAAAAATGGCTAGTTGTCTCTGTACATTAAACCGGGACAGGATTAAGTATTTTAGCATTAAAAAAAATGTCACACTTCATCTTTAAGAGATTAGAAATGTACAATGGAACTATTGACTTATCTCTAGGCTTTTAAGTTGAACAACTTGCTTGGCAAAAAGAGCAACACAAAAAGAGAACGTGATAAGCTTTTTAAACCCTTACGGCTACAATCCCTAATATAGCAGAGCTGCGAAACACAGGCTAGCAGCGGGCAGTGAGATTCTAAATTGCCACAGCAGTGGGAGGCGCCCTAGAGCATTAGCCCAGCAACAGACATTCTCTCCAGGCAAATGTCAAATGAGTAGAATGTAAAAATCATTCATGATACATTAGGCAAACAATTCAAGGATGACGTACTGCATCTGCTGGGATTCTGAAGTGTGCAAACAGTGAACACTTCTGATGTACCATAATGCCAAGGGAGCTGAAGAGCAAACAAATTCAGAAAGGTGGCAGAGGACCGAGTTTTTAAGAGCTACTAAGAAAGTTGTTTCTTGTGGTTAAAAATAGCTTTTTAATATTGATGCACAGTACATCATCACCATATTGCTTATCAACCAATACTGAATTTATTTTAATGTGTTTTTATTGCTATCATTTGATATTGGATATTTAATTGTGCATGTTATTTTACTACTTTCACATAGACTACCTTTGCCATTGTCTAATGTTTATTTAAAGCTCACCTTTAGCACTACTAATTTAACAACATTAAATGTAATCTTTAGCAAATCTCAAAATGAAGTTCCTAGTTGTCACAGTCACGTTCAGTTTGTCTTAGTTTTCATGGACTTTTAGTTTGTTGTCATTTATATAACTTATGAATATCATCTTTGTGTGAGTTTAGAAGTCATAACAAAAAATAATTATCGGCTTATCAATATTGGCCAAAATTTTAAAATCATTGCATGCCTAATGTTAAAAAATACTCAAGAACTTTTTTTTTTTTTTTATTATGGTTATTAGTACATTATTGGTCAGGAATGCCAACCTCGAACTGACACAGCTGGATCCCTAAAGATCAAACATCACCAACAGTTTAGAAGTTTTTCATTGAATCTGGTAGATACTCTGAAAGTAAGGGAATTCATCTGCCTCTCTAATCTTTTGCTTCTGTCCCTACACACACACACACACACACACACACACACACACACACACACACACACACACACACACACACACAGGTTTGTTTTGCTATCTGAATGAGGACATTCCATAGGCGTAATGGTTTTTATACTGTACAAACTGTACATTCTATCCCCCTACACTACCCCTACACCTAAACCTACCCATCACAGAAAACATTCTGCATTTTTAATAAAACATTGTTTAGTATATTTTTTAAACCTATTTTAAATGAGGACTCATGAAATGCCCTTATATTTCATGTTTACGTCGTAATACCAGTGTAATACCCATGTCATTATACAAATTTGTGTCCTCATAAATCACAAACACACACACACACACACACACACACACACACACACACACACACACACAAACACCATGCTGAGC
The DNA here is from genome assembly GCF_018812025.1 of Megalobrama amblycephala. NCBI lineage: Eukaryota > Metazoa > Chordata > Actinopteri > Cypriniformes > Xenocyprididae > Megalobrama > Megalobrama amblycephala. Next base: position 30,260,468 of record NC_063050.1, on the reverse strand, counting down.
AACTGGTCTCTGATGGGCAGGGGAGAGCTGATTATGGATTCACTTTGCAGCAGGAGCCGCCCTGACGCTGGGGATTTGATTAGGGCTTTGACAGGTGCCAGTGCGATTGCAGCCTTAATCTGAGGAGTGATCTGCTTAGATAATGTGCAAAAAGGAAAAAGAGACAGAGGTGGCAGGAAATGGGAGGAGGCAGGTTGTAGAGATGCACTGAACGGCCCTGTGACAGCAGAGCTTTGCTTTTGATGTACTCACTAAGTCTAAATCATATCGCAGACAGCATGCTATCTTAAGAGTGATACTTCATCTGGTGCATCTTGCAAATCCTGAGAAAAAGCCTGAAAACGAGTGCCTTTCACACTACAGAATTTTTAAAGCACTTGGAGAATGGTTGAAATGCTCTGTTACTGTATGATAATGAGGGGAATGTAATGATGCCTCTGACTGCTGTTGCCATCTCCTATTCTCTCACATGTACAGAAAACCTCCCCACAGGCTGCGGCAGCATGAACCGGGTCAATCACTGATGTCTCTATCATGGCTGTCCCTTCCTCTTTCCATACAGGAGGTGTACTTGCATCATTGGATCACAGCAGGATTCTCTCATCTACTTTCATCTACTGTCAGGAATGGGGCTTTTCTCAGTCAATCAAAAACGAAGTAGGAGTGGGCGGTGTGACCAAAATCTTAGGTACGAGTAATTTTATACCTTGTTAACTGTTTATTTAAGCAATGTCCCACCAGCAAGTGCTGTTGTACTGAATATCACTTTGATGTTGCTTTTCATACAACTATACAGGAGCTGATATCGAGTGGCACCCATTTCAGACAAAATCTGGCCTGTTAGTGCTTATACATGTTCTCCATCATGCAGTTACAAGGGGGGGGGGGGGGAAAGGTAAAGTATCAAGCTTTGAGCATTGGCAAGCAATGTTCAGACTGGAATGCAATATGCGAGTAGAATGGAGTGACAGTAATTTTCCCTTCCAGCTCGAATCATTCTGTAATCACTCCGCTTTTTACTCCAGGATGCCCGTTTCCGAGTGAATCTGAAGCCAGAGAAAATAGACACTGCATTTGCTCCTGGCCCCTGGCAATATCAGCTCACATACCCTGATATGAATTAAAACCGAGAACACAGGCAAGCTGAGAGATAAAACAGTGAAACGTCCCAGTGTTATATATTGTCAGTCTTGGAAAAACACTCATTATATGTGACAGTTATTTTTCAAAACATATTATACTGTATATTATATAACAAACATACTGTATTTTTGATAATCCAATGAAAGACTTAGTTAATTACTAATAAATCAAGTATTAATTAATTGATTGATTTATTTGACCTTGATTGACACTGATCAAAATGTAAAATTATTCATAACAAGTGAATAAAAAGTCAATCAGAGCAAAAACAGTGGCTTCACATTAGGCTATAATAACACTCTTAAAGGGATAGTTCACCCAAAAATGAAAAGCCTGTCATCATTTGCTCACCCTCAAGTTGTTCAAAACCTGTATGAACTATAATACAAAAGAAGATATTTTGAAGAATGTCGGTAACCAAACAGTTGATGGACCCCAATGACCACTGTAAAGCTGCTTTGAAACAACCTGTATAGTATAAAGCACTATATAAATTAAGGTGACTTGACATGACTTAGTAAGGGAAAGAAAAAATACTAGGGAAACCAATGGGGCTCATCAACTGTTTGGTTACCAACATTCTTCAAAATATCTTCTTTTGTGTTCAGCAGAAGAAAGAAAATCATATAGGTTTGGAACAGCTTGAGGGTCAGTTTTCATTTTTGGGTGAACTATCCCTTTAAGACCAAAAGTCTCAACACAGTAATGCACTGCATTTCTTCTGATTGAGTCACGTTAAAAGCTGTTGCAAGCACATATGCACACCTGTGACCACATCAGTTGAATTCTATGATAATGTGACAAGTTGCTATGTTGCTTGATGACCATTGACAGCCCACAGTTAAACCACATCCATTCTGAACACGAGTGGCATGTCAAAGTTAATCAGTCCCTTTATAATCTATAAGGCTGCACTGTAAGCACTAGTCTGCCATCCAGTTTGCAGTTTGCAGACAGAGAAAACTTTAGTTTTCTGCTAGGTGACATATTTTTAAAATTATAAACAGATTGATTACAGATTCCTGTGGTATATATATATATATATATATATATATATATATATATATATATATATATATATATATATATAAATATATACAGTGGGTACGGAAAGTATTCAGACCCCCTTAAATTTTTCACTCTTTGTTATATTGCAGCCATTTGCTAAAATCATTTAAGTTCATTTTTTTCCTCATTAATGTACACACAGCACCCCATATTGACAGAAAAACACAGAATTGTTGACATTTTTGCAGATTTCAGAAAAACTGAAATATCACATGGTCCTAAGTATTCAGACCCTTTGCTCAGTATTTAGTAGAAGCACCCTTTTGATCTAATACAGCCATGAGTCTTTTTGGGAAAGATGCAACAAGTTTTTCACACCTGGATTTGGGGATCCTCTGCTATTCCTCCTTGCAGATCCTCTCCAGTTCTGTCAGGTTGGATGGTAAACGTTGGTGGACAGCCATTTTTAGGTCTCTCCAGAGATGCTCAATTGGGTTTAAGTCAGGGTTCTGGCTGGGCCATTCAATAACAGTCACAGAGTTGTTGTGAAGCCGCTCTTTCGTTATTTTAGCTGTGTGCTTAGGGTCATTGCCTTCTTGGAAGGTAAACCTTCGGCCCAGTCTGAGGTCCTGGGCACTCTGGAGAAGGTTTTCGTCCAGGATATCCCTGTACTTGGCCGCATTCATCTTTCCCTCGATTGCAACTAGTCGTCCTGTCTCTGCAACTGAAAAACACCCCCACAGCATGATGCTGCCACCACCATGCTTCACTGTTGGGACTGTATTGGACAGGTGATGAGCAGTGCCCGGTTTTCTCCACACATACCGCTTAGAATTAAGGCCAAAAAGTTCTATCTTGGTCTCATCAGACCAGGGAATTTTATTTCTCACCATCTTGGCAAACTCCATGCGGACTTTCATGTGTCTTGCACTGAGGAGAGGTTTCCGTCGGGCCACTCTGCCATAAAGCCCCGACTGGTGGAGGGCTGCAGTGATGGTTGACTTTCTACAACTTTCTCCCATCTCCCGACTGCATCTCTGGAGCTCAGCCACAGTGATCTTTGGGTTCTTCTCTACCTCTCTCACCAAGGCTCTTCTCCCCCGATAGCTCAGTTTGGCCGGACGGCCAGCTCTAGGAAGGGTTCTGGTCGTCCCAAACATCTTCCATTTAAGGATTATGGAGGCCACTGTGCTCTTAGGAACCTTAAGTGCAGCAGAATTTTTTTTGTAACCTTGGCCAGATCTGTGCCTTGCCACAATTCTGTCTCTGAGCTCTTCAGGCAGTTCCTTTTACCTCATGATTCTCATTTGCTCTGACATGCACTGTGAGCTGTAAGGTCTTATATAGACAGGTGTGTGGCTTTAATAATCAAGTCCAATCAGTATAATCAAACACAGCTGGACTCAGATGAAGGTGTAGAACCATCTCAAAGATGATCAGAAGAAATGGACAGCACCTGAGTTAAATATATGTGTGTCACAGCAAAGGGTCTGAATACTTAGGACCATGTGATATTTCAGGTTTTTTTTTTTAATAAATCTGCAAAAATGTCAACAATTCTGTGTTTTTCTGTCAATATGGGGTGCTGTGTGTACATTAATGAGGGAAAAAAATGAACTTAAATGATTTTAGCAAATTGCTGCAATATAACATAGAGTGAAAAATGTAAGGGGGTCTGAATACTTTCCATACCAACTGTATATATATATATATATATATATATATATACTATCATTCAAAAGTTTAGGCTCAGTTAAAAATATGACAGGAAATGTTTCAAAAGATTTCTATTTCAAATAAATTCCATTCTTTTTAACTTTCTCATCAAAGAATCCCGAAACAAAAAGTATCATGATTTCCACAGAAATATTAATCTATTTGTTAATGTTACATGAGCACCAAATCAGCATGTTAGAATGATTTAAGGATCAAGGACACTAGACTGGAGAAATGGCTGTAACAACAGATTTGTGATAAAATTACATTTTAAAATATATTCAAATAGAAAACAGTTATTTTAAATTGCAATATTATTTTTGATAAAAAAAAAAAAAAATGCAGGCTTGGTGAGCATAAGAGAATTCTTTCAAAAATATTTAAAAGTCTTGCGACCCCAAACTTTTGAATGTAAGGTATACATAGATATATACAGTGGTTTGAAAAACTGTTTGTCCCTTCCTGATTTTTTTTTATTTTTTGGCATGTTTGTCACACTTTAATGTTTCAGATCATCAAACAAATTTAAATATTAATCAAAGATAACACAAGTAAACACAACATGCAGTTTTTAAATGAAGGTTTTTATTATGAAGGGAAAACAAAACCCACATGGCCCTGTGTGAAAAAGTGCTTGCCCCCTAAACCTAATAACTGGTTGGGCCACCCTTAGCAGCAACAACTGCAATCAAGCATTTGCAATAACTTGCAATGAGTCTGTTACAGCACTGTGGAGGAATTTTGGCCGACTCATCTTTGCAGAATTGTTGTGATTCAGCCACATTGGAGGGTTTTCGAGCATGAACCACCTTTTTAAGATCATGCCACAGCATCTCAATAGGATTGAGGTCAGGACTTTGATTAGGCCACTCCAAAGTCTTCATTTTGTTTTTCTTCAGCCATTCAGAGGTGGACTTGCTGGTATGTTTTGGATCATTGTCCTGCTGCAGAACCCAAGTTCGCTTCAGCTTGAGGTCACGAACAGATGGCCGGACAATGTCCTTCAGGATTTTTTTGGTAGACAGCAGAATTCATGGTTCCATTTATCACAGCAAGTCTTCCAGGTCCTGAAGCAGCAAAACAGCCCCAGACCATCACACTACCACCACCATATTTTACTGTTGGTATGATGTTCTTTTTCTGAAATGCTGTGTTACTTTTACGCCAGACGTAATGGGACACACACCTTCCAAAAAGTTCAACTTTCGTCTCGTCAGTCCACAGAGTATTTTCCTAAAACTCTTGGGTATCATCAAGATGTTTTCTGTCAAAACTGAGACGAGCCTTTATGTTCTTTTTGCTTAGCAGCAGTTTTCGTCTGGGAACTCTGCCATGCAGGCCATTTTTTCCCAGTCTCTTTCTTATGGTGGAATCATGAACACTGACCTTAACTGAGGCAAGTGAGGCCTGCAGTTCTTTGGATGTTGTTGTGGGATCTTTTGTGACCTCGTGGATGAGTCGTCGCTGCGCTCTTGGGGTAATTTTAGTTGGCCGACCACTCCTGGGAAGGTTCACCACTGTTCCATGTTTTTGCCATTTGTGGATAATGGCTCTCACTGCGGTTCGCTGGAGTTACAAAGTTTTAGAAATGGCTTCATAACCTTTTCTAAACTGATAGATCTCAATTACTTTCTTTCTCATTTGTTCCTGAATTTCTTTGGATCTCAACATGATGTGTAGCTTTTGAGGATCTTTTGGTCTACTTCACTTTGTCAGGCAGGTCCTATTTAAGTGATTTCTTGATTGCGAACAGGTGTGGCAGTAATCAGGCCGGGGTGTGGCTAGTAAAACTGAATTTAGGTGTGATAAACCACAGTTGTTTTAAGCACTTTTTCACACACTGGGATTTTGTTTTCCCTTCATAATAAAAAACATCATTTAAAAACTGCATGTTGTGTTTACTTGTGTTATCTTTGATTAATATTTAAATTTGTTTGATGATCTGAAACATTAAAGTGTGACAAACATGCAAAAAAATAAACACCACTGTATATGTATAGGCAAATTACTTGCTAACAAAGAGAACAAAACAGGATTTAGTATTAGAACTCACCAAGGCAGAGACCGTCACTTTCCTCATAGCCTATGCTGCAGACACAACGGCCCAGCGGCACCAGCCAATCACCATCAGCGCCACAGTACAACTTGGGTGTGTCACGTTCCTCTGCATTCTCAACACATGCCCCCCTGACCTCCACCAATGAAGAGGAATCCACCCGTGGTACAGTGTCGGGGAAGGCGGCAAGGTTTCTCAGGGTAGACGGACATTTTTTGTAATAAACTCTCACAGACACCAGGGCGATGCATGCGCCCACATCCTGGAAGGCCAAGTAGAAACCCTTACGAGCTATTGGTCCCACTTCCCGCACTTCAGTATTCAGCCTCAGAACACGATCGCCCAGGTCTGTTTGTGTGAAACTCTCGTCAGCGGCAATAGTATCGATTTTAGCATACTCGTTAGGATGAAAATGAGCATTGGCACCATGTGGCTCATCTGTCTCAAAATAGAGGAGGTTAAAAGTCTCCTTACAGGTGCCAGAGACCCAGGGGATGCTGTTGCAGTCCCGCAGAGTGAAGCGAAGCTCCACGTAGATCTTTTGTGCAGCCTGACGGGGTATCCAGTTTGTACGGAGCCAGTTGTTCTGGTTGGGTTCCATTACGTGGCACACCTGGAAGGTGTGGATGGGCCGGTTGTGCTCATCCATCTCCGTGATGGCGTCCCACTGTGGAGAGCAAAGGACAAAGGAATGAGAAGATAGATAGTGGGATAATAGGAGAAAGCAATAGAAAGGTGTGAATGCTCAGGAAGGGTGCTGTGCTTATTGAGTTCTCTAAGGGACTCAGAGCAGCTGGAGCCCAGACAAACTGAAGTTAGCTTCATAAAATTAACATTTTTGTTTCACTGTAAAATGAAACATACATGCAATCTAATAATTCATTTGTTGAGTAAGGTGATAGCTAACTTTTTTGACAAACTCAAAAACCAAATAAAAATACATAATCAATAAAGCATGAATAAATACATACAGGGTATCTTTTTAATAATCAGATTTTATTATCCTGTCTCATATCAAATATTGAGAAGTTATATACTGTATTATTTAAAATGAAATATCTAGTGATGGCCGATTTCAAAACACTGCTTCATGAAGCTTCGAAGCTTTACAAATCTTTTGTTTCGAATCAGTAGTTCGGATCGCGTATCAAACTGCCAAAGTCACGTAAACTATTGGAATTGCAAAACACTTATGACGTAACAAAGCCTCGTTTACTGAAATCAGATGACTTTGGCGATCCAATCCACTGATTCGAAACAAAAGATTCGTAAAGCTTTGAAACAGTGTTTTGAAATCGGCCATTACTAGATATTGTTGAAAAGTCTATATTGTGGGTCGTTGTGTGTGTAAATAATAAATGACAGAATTTTCATTTTTGGGTGAACTAACCCTTTAAGTACTTTGTTGTCAGAAAGAATATGAATCATGGAGAAAACCAGGATCTTTGATGTTGTGTTTAATAAAAATCTTATTAAAGTCAAAATCTATGGAAGATATTTAGTCAATATCCAGTGGAATTAAATAAAATGAGGCGTCCCATTTTTTTTCTTTTTGCCAACCATATAAACATTACCTGTGCTTTTATTACTAGATACTACTAGATACTACATAGATTACTGATAATTTTGGAATTTCAGTTAAATAAATGCTGTTTTCCCTGTTTAAGGTATATACAAAATGCATCAAATGGTTATTTATATATGTACATATACATGACTGTAAAAACAAGAGAAACCAATGTAGTGTTGTGGGAAAAACAAATAAAACTTAACAATCACTACAGCAATAGTTCTCTCCCACAGCATGTTTAAAGTTTATGGCCCACCAAACTTGGAAACACAGTATCAAGAAAATCTCAGAGCTTGCTCCAAATAAAATTTCTATATTATTGTAATGGTTGTGCAGATCTACTTTTCGCATCTATTTTATTACTTTCAGACTGAACACTCTCTACAATCAATCTTGGCTATATGTACTCTCACTCAGAGAGGTCTCGTTATTGGAGGAGGAATAAGCATGAGGCTTAGCAACAATCTTAGCAACATGAGAAGAAAGTTTACTTGGAATATTTTTAGATATGTTAAAGGAAAAAAAATCTCTGACAGGACCACTGACAGCTCACAAGCGTCTAACTGCATGTGTGGAATACATGTGACTGACATGCAAATGGACATTTTCATTGGATTGCAGACTACAAATACACAATAGATTTAGAATCTGCAATTGGATTGAATTTATGTGACATATCTGTAGCTACTAATTGCCATTCTCAAAATATACGAATTATCTCCATGATAAATGCCATGTAGCACTTGAAATAACACACAGTAAGCTTGAATAAAACATTGGGTCTCATTAAAAATTGCTTGGATTATTCTTATTTATACACACAAGAGAACATCTCATGAGAAACTGACACCTAAGTCACAAAACGTGGATTTGTTCTTAACCTTGTTCTAATTTTTATGAATTTGGATTATTCTAAATGTGGTTAGGGTTAGCCAACACCATGTAAGAGCTTTACACACAACCTTTCATTTTGCTGTCTTTTGTCACTCTTAGCAAACATATGCCACTCTTTAAATATGCGCTCTCTCCAGCAAGATCCTCGAGCAATGCTAAGCTCTTAAAACTGCTTCAGACAAAATAAACATCTTTTATTCAAACCCGGCCTACAGGATGAACATGATTTCACCAAGTACAACATGATCCCGGATGAACATCTTTGATCCTGGAACAACATTCCAATCAACCAATTAGATTTGAGATACAAGCTTACAGTTTATGTCTAGTTTAGGCTTACAACCAGCATTAGGTGCTTCTACATTGGTGTTATTCACCTATCATTTCCCTCTGATTTTAGGGATCAGCTATGGGTAGGATTAAGTTTAGGGCAAAATCACAGTGGCCAGATTACAGACCTCTCATTAGGCAGAGGTACACTGATTTAATGCAGAGGAATCACGCAGCTTGACTATAACACACCCTTTCTTATTCATCACGGCTGCATTTATTTAATCAAAATTACAGTATTTTTATTGAAACTGTATTTTGTTTGTGAAAAATATCGTTAATATAAAAATATTGTGAAATATTGTTACAATTTAAAGTAGCTTTCTATTTTAATATATTTTAAAATGTCATTTATTCCTGTGTTCAGCAGCCATTACTCCAGTGTTCAGTGTCATGTGATCCTTCAGAAATGATTCTCATTTGCTCCTCTTTTTAACACATTTTAGTATGAAAGTTATTGATGAAACATGATTTGTTTGTGAAAACATTCAGACACAGATTTCACGCACAAATTGTGTGTATGGACAGTAAGTGAATGAGAAAATATCACTGCCCATTTACTTCATTGTCACATCCAGGCACTATGAGACTCCTTACTGCCATTTTCAAGAGACTTACATCATTTTTCAGGTAGTACCTCTAGGTTGCGATATGCTACACATATACTGGGTAATGCTGAGGTTGTGGACAAAAGGCAAAAGAGGCTAATAGATTTACCAAAGCCACAAGCTACAGCTAAATCAAACGGTAATGACAGGATGTCTGGCCATCACACTGCTGCTCTGCATTGTTCTCTCTTTTACACTTCTTCTTTTTCTTTCCAAACACATTCTCTTGCAAACATTTATTTTTTCCAAATATCTTGTCAACATGCTCTCATTCTCTTTTCCACGTTCTCACTTTCTTTTTCACAAATTCTCGCTATGTTCTGGCCTTTTTATTTTCCACACATTCACTCTCTTTTCTCTCACTCAGTCCTTTTCTTCTACTTTTTTTTACACTTTACTCTTTTCTTCACTATTCCTCCTTTTTCTGTCTCTACTTCTATCCTCCAATCATCTCTTTCCTCTTCTTTTTCTTTTATTACTTATCTCCCTAATCTTTCTCTCTCTCATAATTAATTAGGAAGGACGCACTTCATTAGCACTAAAGCCTCCACTTATTCACTTTCATTATTGCAGTGATAAGCTAAGTCTTCCCTAATAGCCTCTCAATCAGAAACTTGCTGTATCATAGCCCTGATGTGTGCCGATAGATCCTCACAATAGACTTCAAACTAACGTTTGACTGAAAGAGTGTTTGTAGAGTTCTGTTTCACAACACAACAGGTCAAGTCAGCACAAGTTTAGTTTATACTGTATGTCATTTGCATAGCTTAAACAGGATATACTGGGCATTAAAATGCTTGTGACAAGATCAGGTCACAAGAACACCAGAACAACTGCACAGAGACCCACAGACATAAGATATGTAAACATCTCTGAAGAAAATAATGTACCGTATAAATAAAGTAAATACGAGAGACTAGGGCAAGATGTCACACATGGAAGTGGTCACAAGGGCTAAACCTATCATCTGTAATATATATACTGTATAATCTGTATAATGTAGACATATGCTACACATATATGCTTTCTTTATATAATTATCAAATATCATTATTTAATTATTAAATATAATTATTTTGGTTATGTCTTCCAAACTAAATTCCAGTGTTCTCATATTTCTTATACTTAAAATTCCAATTTTATTTTCATTTTTGCTACATCTGACAGATTGAAAAAATTTAACACCCATAAATGTCTTAATGGCCATTAAATGGTATTTTGCAATTTTTTAACAATATTATTATAATTATCATTATACCTCAAGTTGTTTTTTTTTTTCTTTTTCAGAACATTAGCAACATCATATAGAATGTGAGACGAGACTGCAGCTGCAAACTACAAACTGCAGCTGTCACATATATATTCATATGTGACCCATTTTGACTTTGTACTTTATATTTCTGTTCAGACAACTTTAACGCAAGGAATACAGCCAACTGGCAAGTAACAAATTTATTTACTCAACACAGCCAATTGTTGCTCACATTTGACACTTGTTAAGTGTTAATTTTGGACCCTGTAAGTAACTTTTAGCCTATCTATTTTTTCCTTTTTTTCTCTCTAGTAAATGTTGAAGCAGTGGAATTCTTAGTTTATCTTGAATCTAGTAGAAGCCGAAACCATTAGCTATTAATAACAGATATACTGTAATGTAAATACTTTAACTGTAAAATACTGTAAAAGCCTATTTACACCAAACCTGCATTTTCTGTAAACCACAAGAAAACTACATATACTACAATCAGAAAATACTATACTACAATTATTTATGGACTTTAATTTTTCAGATGTCATTTTTTTTTTAGGTATACACATTTGTAAAAATAATGTGTGACAATTGAGTGGTGCAGGGATGGCGTCAAAACCCGAAAAATAATTTGCCACTGGTTCCCGTGAGATGTTTCTTTGGGTCTTTGCAATGGGGTTTTTACACTTATGAGTAAATTAAGGTCTGAGGGTAAACACCATACTTAGAAGTTTTTCTCTACAGTGTAAATTACACATAACCATATTGAAAACGCAAATTTTGGAGCTGTTATGTTTAACCCTTAAATGCATGACTGTTTCGCCAATCATTCTTACATATTCGGGTCTTTATCGACCTGGATCTATATCTAACACGGAAGGATCTCTATCTGTCGCAATAATATAAAACTCCTCTGATATTAGAGTAACAATTACAGAAGAATAAAATAAAGCATATTTTGTTACCTTTTGGAGCTTGAAAGGGCTCCGTTTGAGCAGATGTTTTATGCAATCACCACTGTCCTCGTCAGAGCTCATTTCCCAGTAAATTCAGCAAATAATAGGCTAGTTTTATGTTTGAGGTCACAAATATGAGCCCATTCGCGATCTCAATCGTATTCTCAAAACTACAGTAGTCAACATTTGAAGTAGATCAAAAAAGTTCATCAGAGTTGTCCTAAGAACTAAGCTGTCCTAAGAAGAAGGTTTTAGGACAACTTTGATGAAAGGTTTTGATCCACTTCCAATGTTGACTACTATATATAATTTTCAACATCTTCAAAATCAATATTTCGGTCGCTAACAGCTTCACCAGATCGATCTAGTAATAGTTACAGTCATATTTGATTGCGTTCATACTTGCTCTGCAGTAAATCGCTGAGCCATTTCATGTTTTTCTTATTATTTCGTTTTCTGTCTGAATGAATCGTCACTTCAGATTCAATTATTGTTGTGAAGAAAAAATATACCTACACTCATACACACCTCGGGTCATTAGCGACCCTATACAAAAAATGAATACAAAAATAGGCATTCTTTTATAATTTAATGATTTTTTTTCTTGTTATATTTTTTATAATGAATTGATTGAGGAATACCAAGAAGGTTGATGTCTAACTTTAAAAAATGAACGAGGAGGAGGGTAGTGAATGATGTCCCGGGTAACTAAAGACCTGAGGTATGCATTTAAGGGTTAAAAAAAACAAAAAAAACGTATGTTTTTAATAAGAAACTATATAAGAACATTAAACAAAACTTTCAAGTATTGTCAAGTGATTTTTACCACAGATATAATTTTATTGATTACTGAAAAACCCCATTATATAAACCCATAGGAAAATCTAGAGAGAATCAATGGCAAATTAGTCTTCCAGGTTTTGACGTCATGTCTGCTGTACTCTATAATTCAGTATTGGACTTTTTTTTGAGGGGGAGGGGGGGGGGGGGGGGGTCTTGTGTAAGTTATTTAGTTTTGGTGTGACCATGATTTTATTAATGTATATAAATGTATTTAATAATATTTGTTTATTGTCATTGTCTTGTACATTTGTAGGTTTATAACATACCCTGGAACCTGTGGAGAGTGAACAAATATTGGGGAAAGGGAATAATACTCTGATGTTGATGATAATGTTTAGCAAACTCGTCATTATCCTTAGACAGGTCATATAATGTCATTCATGAAGGCATGAAAGATATAAATTGACCTCAGTGCAGCACACAGACTCTGGGTAGTTTGATACATGTCCTGATGCTATAATCTCCTCTCACCCTACCACTGCCTTCCAGCCTTTTGTTTCTCATCAGCTTTTTTGTTGGAGGTAAAATGAAGCATTTAGAAGAACAGGGAGGCAGCAGCGCGCTTTCAATCTCCTGCTAGAAAGTGACCAGATACATCTAAGAACACTGTGGCGGGGATTAGATATCAGCACGCGGCTTAAGATGCTACACGCACTGATAAAAGTGGCTGAGATGGATGAACCTAAAATCGCTGGCTACACATCACATTAAGTTGGCAGGGGTCCACAGAGGAGGATTCAAAAACGGCACAGATCGGTGTGATAGAGACAACATAGAGGAAATGCATCTTGGGGCTGAAGGGGGATTCATTGCTTTTAAAATGGTTTAAAAATGGTTTCTATCAGCAGACGTCTAAGACGCCTGACTCTCCTTTGATATCTGTCATCATTTCTCCACTTGGAAACTGACTGCGAAAAAAGGCATATCGCTTGTGCAGTCACTGGGAAGCGCCCACACGCAATCATCAAGACATAGGATATTTTAGATAATGCCGGTACACTATAACGCATAAGAAAAGCAATATGCTTATAACAACACACACATAAAAACACAGTTGAATCTATCAGTGGTGGTCCTCTGTTTGGAATACAGCTTGTTTCTGACTGTATTTGGCCTCCCTGGCTGTAAATGAACCTTTTCAGCAAGCACCTCTGAACTGACTAGCATGTCAATACGCACGCTCAATAGCTTAAAAGCATCTATTATCACCATTGATTTCTGTTTGTCAGATCCAGCTTAGGATTGATCATTAAAGCTTTGATTTTTCTGCTCGTCTTGCATTGAAAGTGCACACTTCGAGACTCCATAATAGAATTTATACAACCAAAATAAAGGTCTTCTATCAGGGGAGTTGTGGGGGTCTATCAATTGCAAACGAGCCCTGGGCAAATGAAAATACAATTAGGCTTGAGTGTGAGTTTAATTATCTTTTAATTATTAAGTACACATTAACCTTGGGTAATGGAAGTGCTTTGTGAGAAAGATAACGGTACTACCTTTGACTCTATAATTGATTAATTGACTTCTAATCCACTTCTAACGGCATCAATGAAAACACCAAGTGAATGACAAACATTCATTTCTCTGTCATGGATCTCTTCAACCTTGCACAATGCCCGTGGCTCAAATACTGTATTTATTTGTTCATTTGCTTTCTTGTTTGTATAATCTATATATTGTTTATTATTTATTATTGAAAGTTATTATACAGTGTGGAACACTACAAAATTAAATTAAAGTGATTTACTTGATCACAGAGAGAAAAATGTATGTGAATGAAAAACAAGCAAACAGGGCATGGAAATGAAAAATACATTAACTCATAAAAATGAAAAAAATCACAAAGGTCAAATACTGTAATTTTAGAATCTCACCTACTCTATGATTAGTTTCAGTGATAATAATACTGATTCTTTTGCAAGATATCTCAAGGTGTTGAAATCTCATTTTGAACATGCAGTCTGGATTACAAAAAAAGGACATGAAAAATGTCTAATTTTGCTCTGGGTAAAGTCAGAGATACATCAATATACCTTTAGGTCTATTCCCGCTTAATCTCTCTTTTGTCTTATTTTGCTTTCATTATCCCAGACTGTTTTACAACCTAGACTCAAATACAATCTCTATTCTGATATGACTTTATTTCCAATTGGAAAAAAAGGAAAAGCAAATCAAAACCTTTTTGTTTCATAAGAGAAACAAAAAGGAGAGGAAGGGGAAAAAAGTGACAGAGAGAAAGAGACTAGGATAGAAAGGAAAATGTCATCTACCCTCAACAAAGAAAGTAAGTAAGAGGGACAGTGGATAAAGATGGAGAAAGATACTGTTCAAATCTAACATCTAGAACCTGCAACACAAAAGGTGGACAGTGATGAAAGACTGCATTTATGGCCTGTGTCATTTAAACAACAAAAAAAGGTTTCTCTTCCATCATGCACCAGCAAAGGACAAAGGGAACAAGAGCAGGAGAGGCCAACGGGACCTGTGACATCAGGGTCACTCTGGACGGTCCGAAACAACACTATAGAATGACCTACTTCCACCCTGAATCCTTCTGCACAAAGAACTCTCTACATTCTTTTGTTATTATGACTCCAGTACAAGAAACATCACAAAAAAAAACAGCAAAGGGACACATTTGACATTTCGTTCTGTCTGTTATCAAGGTTCTCCTCCCTAGTGACAACTGGAATGGCCACAGCCAAAGTTTCCTTTAGGAAACAATACATAATGGGTGGAATTCCCTAATAACTGTGATATTCATCCACACTGTCTGCATTGTTTTAGCACCCAATTTGCTACAAGAATTATGCAAATACGTTAATGGCACAAACACATCCAAAACTTTTGCTGAATGCAATTTACATGGTGCAATTCCTCATCTCACTGAGTTTTGTGAAAAATCGCAATATAAAAAAGCCTAATTTACATAGAAAGAAGGTATACCGGCTTGAATTAAATACTCATTTAGCACCTGGTTAAACTGGATTGCAGGTCCTTGAACAAGATTTTTGCACTGAAATACTGCATGCAAAAGTGGTGCAACTGTTTGGTTGCTTGTACATTCTGGTCACTTGTATTCAGCACAAATCAAACAGATTGCTCAATGTATTGTATTACCTGAAAAGAATCATGCTGTTCTTGAGAGCAAACACAGGATAAAACATGCACCAAGGCCGACCAAGCATGTAAATGAGCAGAGGCTGCGTTCCCTTTTGAAGTCGAACTCAACACTGCATCTTGGATCAAGGCTATGGGGAAATGCCATCAGCATGACCGGTATCTGAAGCATGTGTAAACACACTCCAATTCCACTGGCTGGCGACAGCCCGTGACGTCATAAGCAGAGTCCCCAGTAGTATAAGAGGGTGCCCATTGGCCATTGCACATGTCATTAACCTTTTTTGTCTTCAGGAGATGCTTGTTTGTATGCACTTGTAAGGCAAACACTACTAGTGAAGTGTATTCAACTCCTCGAGATAACTGGATGTGCACATTATGATGCATTCACAAGACTGACTGAAAAAGACAGGTAAGAAGCGACGGAAAGAGACTGGTAAGATAGCATTACACTATCTTTTCTAGTCTAGAGCAATGCTGTGGTTCAGTATGCTCCTCTGAGGCCTAGGTCCAGGGCCTGATTGATAGATTGTAGAGATCCTTGATGTTTAGACCCTGCCAAACTGGCACAGGATTAGAGGTTTTTGGCAAATCAGAAATCTGAAACCGCTCTTTCTGTTGCCCGTTTCATATGCGGGCTATGCAGTGCTTGATTGCAATTTATGTGTGCTGGTGCATTTTCTGCAAAGATACATGTCTGAGGACATCTTGCCCCAAACTCACTGTTGCAGGCATTCCTTGAGAGCTGTGTAAAGCAAGAAAAGCGCTGTTGCAGCTTAGCCATGTTTTCTGTAAAAGCTCTGCCTTTAAGGCTGCAGTAGTCCATAGGAGAGGGAGGAAGGTTCTAGAGGCTGGTACTTCCCTTGCTATAAAAGCATAGAAGCTAGAATATTTTCCATTCTTGTGGGAGACACTGGCATAAGGATATTACCACTACATGGCTTGTGCACATCTACTTATGGACGCTGTCCTTGGTTGATGCTCTAATTAATCTGTTGAGATAAACATAGCCCACTGTGATAGTGCATATTCTCACCTAGTGAGTCAGGCATCCCGGTGGCATAGTGGAGTGGGTATTTATTCCCCATCCATCCAAGACGCAGTGTTGAGTTCCAATTCGTCTCAGGTTACGACTGTAACCATGGTTCCATGAGAAGTGGAACAAGACACTGCGATTCTTTGACATGCCATTGGGTCTGCCTGCACATTTCCTTCAGACAAATAAGTTGATAATGTGTGCTGGCCCTCTTATCCTTCCGGGTGCTCCGCTTATGACATCACAGGCTGTCGCCAGCCAATGAAATTATAGTGTGCTTATACATGGCAGGTGTTGCATGAAGACAGAAAATGAACGTAAGCTTACAGGGGTGAGTTTAAGTGGACTAATGATTGGAAAAGTCTGTTGCATGGATGAAAAGGTTGACAATAAGATCTGTGACATACATTTTGAAAATATGGTCCCACTTTATATTAAGTGGCATTAACTAATATGTACTTACATCAAAAAATAAGTACAATGTACTTATTGGGTTCATATTGAATTGCAAAACACTTTTGCTGCAATTGAGGTGGGATATGGGTAAGATTAGGGGCAGGTTTGGTGGTATGGGTTGGTTTAAGGGTAGGGGTAAGGTGTAAGGGACGGGTCAACCGTGTAATTATAAATGTAATTACAGAAATTAATTACAGATGTAATTATATGCAGGTGTTTTTAAAATATAATTACAATGTAAAAACATGTATGTACACAATAAGTGCATTGTATCAAATTATTAATTTAAATGTAAGTACATAGTAGTTAAGGCCACTTAATATAAAGTGGGACCGAAAATATTTACAACGAATTTTCATTTAATGCTCACCTTAAAAGTACTGATAACAATCATAATAATACAGAGTTCATAAATCAGAGTTCATCAGAAGTGGCCTGTCCATAAACATGCCAAAGCTGATGTATAAACGTGCACAGGTTATACACACAAAGACAAAACACCATCAGGGTAACATGAAAAACACTAAAATAATGCAATAAACATTACCAAAAAACAAAACAAAACAAAAAAAACAGAATATATAACATAAAAGAAGACTTATTCTATTAATAAGTCTGCTTACTTAAACCCCTTAAGTGCATTAATCTAATTTATGCATCCCGCTAACAACCGTCCTAGATGTCAATTGCTGGCACACCTGTTTGAGAACTTGCCGTCTCAAAGAAAATATATTGGAAAAATTCAACTCTGTCATGTACTTACATTCCCTGCTAAAAAATAATCACATCATGAAAACAGAGATTTGTGTAGAGCACATCAGTCACTCTTAGATCAGGACTGTGAGTATGAAATGCTGCAACTTCAAATAGCAAAGCTGAGTAGAACAGAAGGAAAACTTGCTTGTGTTAAATAAGATTTTCTCAGGATGTGGGCGAGAGTTAAAATCGAGCTTTGTGTTTAGTGTCAGCTGCAATGATGAAAACAAAAGGCCCTCTAAATCAGTGGGAGCTCCTGTTATTTTTCTGCGAATTAGAACTAACACGCTCTGAACTCAATCAATAACCACTCAATCAGCCACAGATATCAGAGAGCACATGCTGGTGTTAGATTATCAGACTAGTACTATGGTGTTAATGTGTTGTATGGACTGGAATCAGGGGAGTCCAGTCTGGTCCAGTCGGAGACTATATGTAAAGGCCCCGATATACTCACAGTGAGTTTCTTTTTCGTTCTTCACTTAAGGGTGGGTGGGGTCTACACTTTTCATTCTACTGACTTGAATTCAAACACATGCAAATGTGGGAGACCGGAAATGCAAGCTCATGCAAAAACATTTAGGATTTTGCTGTATTCCAAAGTTTTGTCAACTCTGACCTGCAAATTTGTATCACATAAAGACACATGACTAATATAAGATCAATAAGTCATGGCGTGACCTCTTACAAAAATGAAAAGAATCCAAAAATTTTGCAGCAGATTGTATTTTTTTTTTTTTTTTTGGCAGCCCTATATGTGTGTGTGTGTGTATATATATATATATATATATATATATATATATATATATATATATATATATATATATATTTCGTTGTGATCTATCACCAAAAACCAGATCTGTCCTACTGAAGGTCACTGAAAGTCCCATTACAGATAAAGAATTAACACTCAAAAGTTGGCTTTATGTCTCATCTTGACACAACTTCTAAAACAGCATGTATTAATCATTCACGTCCCAGTGCTGTGCTCCCTTTGAAAAGAGACGGACAGGCCTTTTTAGAAAAGGTCAACCTTTCAAATGGCCGACAGGGAACGAGAGAGCGTTAAGAGATCATTAATCACTCTTTGATTGACACAGAAATCTTTGTATCGTAACTACAGCAATGTAACCATGCTGACTGTTTTTTTAATTACACTCATTTACAATGACTTGACCATCTTTGATGATTGTCACAGCTTTTTCAACTTGAAAAGGACAGCAGCACCTGAGCCATGCTAAATGAGGTTAACATTCAGCAGTTTTTTTTTTTTTTTAAATTAAAGGCACAATATGTATTTTTTGCCGCTAGAGGTCGCTTATTCAAAACAAAAGCATAGCTTGATGATGCCGTGAATGAGCGTGGAATCTTGGAAGTTGTCGTCTTCACCTCCACAGCTGATGGAAAGGAATCTTACGGACTCGGGCAGAAATTATGTTCATTAATAAGCTAATTTATTAAAGTTTCACTAATGTTACAGTGGTATGGACGGGACTGGTCGAGAGCCATGGGAGCGGAACGAGGCCGCTGGAGCAAATGCTAATGAAAGAAGCCTGCAATACACGCCAATCTGGAGTTCGGCTGAGCTTTTATTATGCTTTTGTTACAGTCGGCCACTTCTGTTCTTTTTGTTGCATATGTGGAGTAACACAGCACTGTTTTACATGGTTAAAACAATCACACTAGATACATTTGAGTGTGTTGAAAGTTATGTTATAACGTTACTCTGTGTGTTCGCTCGGTGGCTGCTATGAGAGACTTGTTGCACTTTGCAGTATCTAGATCGATATTAGTAAAACTGAAAATCGAGGGTATGCGATGCAATGACATGGTCCATGTCCTGGATAAAATTGCTGATTTCTCAGGATTTAAAGATTGTTGGAAATGTTTGGGATAATGTAAGTACACAAGTCAATAAAATATATAACATTGTTCTAGTGGTTTTTGGATATTTTAATCTAAAAATCTTACATATTGTGCTTTTAAGCCTAACTTCTTACAGCAAAAACTTATTTTGTCAAAAGATATTTGCACTTTCTTTTTTGGCTTTTTTCTTTTAAGACATAGTTTTATTCAGCAAGGATGCATTTTGATCAAAAGTGAAAGTAAAGAAATTTGTGATGTCATGAAATTTTTCTATTTCAAATACATGGTGGTTGTTTTTTTTGTTTTTTTTTTTACTTTTTATTTATCAACAAATCCAGAAAAACATGTATCATTATTTTGACTAAAATATTAAGCCTCACAATAATAAGAATTTTTTTCTTAAGCACCATATAAGCATACTGTATTAGAGTGATTTCTGAAGGATCATGTGATACAGAAAATTGAGCAATTGGGTGTTAAAAATTCAGCTTTTCCATCAAAGGAATAAATTACATTTTAAAATACATTAACATAGAAAAGTTATTTAAAATTGTAATAATGTTTCACAATATTAACGTTTTTATTGTATATGATCAAATACATAAAGCCTTGGTGAACACACGAGACTTCATTTCAAAACAATAAAACAATAAAAAATATAATATAATATAATATAATATAATATAATATAATATAATATAATATAATATAATATAATATAATATAATATAATATAATATAATATAATAATAATATATATTTTTTATATTATATTTTTTATATTAATATGAGGGTTAGCATGAACATGTAATACTTTCAAAGGAAGAGAAGTGCGTACACTACGTGAGGACACCAGGTTTCTGTGACACATTTGGTAATTACAGCACAGAATCTGAGAGGTTTACAGTGGAGTGGAGCCAAGAGGATAGTCAACGAAACAATGGAACAGCACAAACAAACCTGTTCCTTCAAACAGAGAAGGTAGAGAGGCGAGAGGCAGAGAGAGAGGTAGAAAGATAGAACCCCCATAGGATATGTCTGTGCCAGAGTAAACAAAACACACGCTGGTCTCCTATCGCTAGAAAACAAATTAAATGGCGGGTAAAGTCTCCCCAGACTGGAAAAGGTGTGTTCCATATGGCTATGGGAGAAGAACGAAAAAGGCTTTGATTAACATGACATACCCTGACCTAACAGAAAGAACCAGGAAAAGACATTGTGGTAAATACTAATAGGAGAGGTATGTGACCCAGGATATTATAGCATGAATTACTGATTTGATCGGAGGTATGCACCAGCCTCTTACTGCAAGAAAAAAAAAGAAACCCCAAGAGGTGTTTACTGTTGAGATGAACTCGCTTTCTTTGACATCATGGGCAACTGTGTAAGAGCAGAACTAATATGAAGATGTGCACAGCAACTCCATTGGGAAATCATTTTATGGACTATAGGTCATTTTACACAACCTAAAAATAAAAAAAATAAAAAACACTCTGTGGGCTGACTCTGGTTCCTCCACTACAACACTTCCACTCTAGTACAGTTCAAGACAGGACTGGTACTTGTAGTCGGCCTCAGAAAAAAGATCAGTGATTGAGCATCAATCATTCTGTTCTTTATCATGAAATTGATTTAATAATAGTAGCTCTACTATTAGAAGCTCTTTTGGGCTGTGAGATCACACTTGGTTGCTTCTTTCAAATTGCTTCTAGCCCTATGACTGGTTTTAATGTCTTAGAATATTTCTCTATAGTATTCACAAAATTGAAAGGTGGTGAAATTGAATTATTAAGACCTGTGTTAATAATTACCTTTTAAGAAATAATCTGCATACATTCTGGATCACTAATGCCGTCTCAGTGGCTTGTTTTGATTAAATTTCATTAAAAGAAACTTTTTTTTTTCACACATATTGTGCGGATTGGATTAATCTGAGATAAGTAATGTTTGAATGGGCATGGTTGGATTTTTTTTTTTTTAATAACTGTTGTACATTTACCTTATGTTACATAGTGCAAGTGCAATTATGTATAAAGTACAAAGGTCACAGGGAAATATTACTTACCCCATTGATTGGGTAGGTCTTCCAGCTTAGTTCTCCCAGCACAGCAGTAGTGTCCAAGAGAACCACTATAAAGAGAAAAGAAAAGATGACAACTAGGTCAGCTATAAAGTTATTATAAAGTCTCCAAAAGCACAATGAATCAATTGACAAGTTGCATAAACATAGCCGCTAAGTTGTGTCTTAAAGGGATAGTTCACCCAAAAATGAAAATTCTGTCAACATTTACTCCCCCTCAAGTTATTCCAAACCTGTATAAATTTCTTTGTTCTGTTGTACACAAAGAAAGATATTTGGAAGAATGTTTGTAACCAAGCAGATCTTGCCTACCATTGACTGCCATAGTATTT
Source organism: Megalobrama amblycephala (assembly GCF_018812025.1). Taxonomy (NCBI): domain Eukaryota; kingdom Metazoa; phylum Chordata; class Actinopteri; order Cypriniformes; family Xenocyprididae; genus Megalobrama; species Megalobrama amblycephala. Next base: position 30,238,452 of record NC_063050.1, on the reverse strand, counting down.
TTTTCCTACAATGGTAGTCAATGGGGGGAGCGATAGCTGCTTGGTTACAAACATTCTTCCAAATATCTTTCTTTGTTTACAGCAGCATAAAGAATTTATACAGGTTTGGAACAACTTGAGGGTGAGTAAATGATGACTGAATTTTCATTTTTGGGTGAACTATCCCTATAAGAACTGGTCTGACAAACTAGCAATTAGTTAGGGCTAATCTGACTTACTTTTCAGATTCAGATTAGACCAATCTACCTTTTTATGGAACTGACTTAAAAAAATGTAAGACCAGTCTTGAAGAAAAAAAATCAGATGACTAACTTAAATCCAGGAGAGAAGACAATTCTAGAGAAAGAGCAAGTTGAGATTCATGAGTGCAGAGGACAAAGTTTGAGCGCACTCATTTAAAATCTGAGCTAGAGCAGAGCCATGAGATCACTGTATATTTGAAAGCGCGTGTCCAGTTTTGTGCGAGAATGAAAAAAATCCGCCTGTGAGTGGAGAGATTCATTACATGGATGAGCTCTCGCGTTACAATAATGTGCTATCAACATCTGTCATTAAAATAATGCTATAGAAATGGCAAATGAACTATAAAAACGGGAAGAAAGTCGTGTCTGAAAGCTGCAATTGTTTTTTTTTTTTTATTATTATTTGAAATGAATGGAGAATATGTTGTTTCTTCGACATAAAAAAGCGCCTATGACTTCTATGATACTTTTATGGTGATTTTCTTTTTGAAGCTTCAGTCTTGTCTCCTTTCACTGTAAATGCATGGATAAAAGTGGCAGTACATTCAAAATACATTCAAAATTTACCCTTTTGATTTTACAGAGAAAAAAATGAACAAATTAAAAACAGCTAGAGTATGTAAAGAATTTTCAGCAAAAACAATAAGCAGCTAAAAAAATACACCCAAATCACAATCAAGTTGTTGATGCCGCCTTAATGCAATTGATTAAGATTCAAAGAAATGAGACTTACAAGATTAAAGTACCAACAATCAAGCAATGAGACTCTTAATGTATCCCTTGAGTTTGACATCATTAACAGAGACAAAAGACACTATGGCAAAAACCAAAGCAGAAGAATACACAAACTACACTATCTACCACCATTCATAGATGAACACACCGCATTTAGCCTGCATGCTAATAAAATTTCCGCTGCCACAGTCATATCCACTGCCCCCAGCAGGTGATTCAACTGTTACTCAAAATAAAAAAAAAAAGAGTCATTTGCTCACCCACATATGCCATTTTGATATGATGAATGTGCAATTTCCTTTGTCTCTACAGCAGGACTTAATTACAATGTCTATCAATAAAACTGTGTCATGGGCGTAATATACTTACGACACAAAGTCTGGGCATGTTTCATTCTCTCTTCTACTTCTCTTCCACAATTCCGTATTTAAAATGAAAAAATAGACTTCAACAGAGAGTATGTCTGTTGATTTTGGTCTATGTACAAGTGATCATTATTCTCACTCAGCACAGCGGTCTTTGTGTAAGACAGCTTCTGAATATGTGTTGTAATACTGAGCTAATAATCTGCTTATCTGTCTATGTGTTGTCAAAGAGTTAACGTAATGATCCTCGATGAGTGCCTGTCTGTAGAGAGCCTGCAGACAGGCTGAGCACTACTGTTCGCCCTGATCAAATTTGCTTGACAATCCCTGATAATTCTGCCTGGAAGTGATGGATCTGTGCTGCTAACACACCCAAACAGAAAAATGTGAATTAGAGGGTTAGGCACTTTGGCCACTCATTCTAAATCGCATTACACCTCTGTCTAGACCCAGTGTCTCTGTCTTGAGTCATATTATCCCTAAATTTCCGCACTTACTTTCTCCCTTACAATGAAGGGAGATTAAACATGTCTGCAAGCATATCGGGACAGAATGATCAATTTGAAATGACTTTATTAAGAGATATTTACCAGATTAGGCCTAAAGCCATTCTATGATGCACACTGAATTGGTGAAAGACATAACAAAGAGCTATTTTTGTCAAGCTTGCATAGACATCAGTGTATTTTTAAAAATTATAACTGTTTTTGCTTGTTCTTATTTAGGCTATTTAAAAGTCTGAAACGTAAACAGAAAATAAATAAATAAACAGACCAATATTGATTCAATTAAATAATTTGTGTAAAAAGGGATTTTGAAAAGGGACCTAGATCATGTGAGACTCAGACCTCCACAAGGATTATCTATAGTATGTGCAGTCACCATCATTTACTGTACGGGCATATTTCAATCCCTGTCTCATCCCCCTCCACAGGAGCGGTCATATGATCCTGTAGGCAACTGCCATTAACCCAAAGGCATATTTAGTATCTGGTATTCCTGTAGCACAACCATCATCAGAGCCTCAATGATGGACATGTTGATTGCTAGTTCAACATAGAAAACCTGAACCTGCTCTTCCCAGATTTTACAGTGATAAAGAGTCTGATTTAGCCTTCCTGAAAGAGGCTCTGCATTTGTCTCTTAGGGGGACATGTTCATCTCACTGAGCAGTGACTACAAACTAGCTCATTGTACATGCATGAGCCAACTCCACAACAAATACTGAGAGTGAGAATTCATTCAAAAATAAATAAATAAATAAATAAATAAATACAGTACAATCATAAATCATGGTCTTAATATTGTTTGCAATCTTGTGGTAAACCACTGCATTATGTGTAGACATGCATACAGTATGTGTGTATGAAGAGAACAAAAAGAAAAATTATGAATTTACATTTACATTTTTCACATTTATAACGTTTACTTAATGATGCACAGCCTCTTTTAAGGTGAAAAGTGAAAGGCTTCAATTGGTGATATGTTGGTAATTTTTAGATTAGTGGTTCTCAACCAGGGGGCCTCAGCAATCTTCCAAAGTGGGCATTAGGATGACAAAGGAAGTTTTTAATTTTGTAAATTATTATTAATGTATTAAAAAAACTCTAACCTAAAATAAAGAACATACAGATCCTGTAAATATACTTTTTTTTTTTTTTTTTTTTTTTTAATTAAGTTTATTTTTCTGACCCCATTGGCAGATTTCCTTTTTCTGATAAAAAAATTAAGATTTATTATTATTATTATTATTATTATTATTATTAAAGTAACCATGAAATCAGAATTGAAAATTCTTTTATTTATGGAATATTGTAGTATTTATTATAATCGATCCTTGTAATCTTTCAATCAATCAATCAATTAATCAATCAAAAGAACTTCCCCTCTCCCTTGCATAAACTTCTCTGATGAAATGTTCGCTGGCGTGTGTTATGTTCTAGTTCTGTTTTGGTTTAATTTTTTTAATTATTTGCCATGTTCCGGTTTGCATGAATTCTGTTTGCTAATTAGTTTCCATAGTCACTGATTATATTATGCACCTGCTCTTAGTTTTGTTAATCAATCTGTGTGTATTTAATCCCTTAGTTTCCTCTGTTCATGGTTGAGTCTCATTTGTGTTGGTGTGGTAGTGTTCTACGAGTTTTATTCCTGTATTCACCAGCATGTTTCCAAGTAAAGACTTTCCTGTGTTGTGCATTCATTACAGCCACACGGCATTACAGAAGAGTGAACCCTAGAAAGGATTTAAAATATGGTCTTACCTGCCATCCACTTGCTCTGCTTTTTCTATGTAAAAAGCCTTAACGAGCGGTCTAACACATGCCTGCCTGTGGAAGGTCCTCTAGGAAGTTTTGCAGAGTACCTGAAGTGAGTGCTGGTGCAGTGAGAGTCACAGTTCACCATATGCCCCACTGAGGAGGACATCACCAGGCCCACTCCAGACCAGCCTCGAAGCAAGTGCCAGAAGCAAGTGCCAGAACCAAAGCCTGAGCCAAAATTCGCCCTGGAGCCTGAGGCCAGCAGTGAGGTGCATGACCAGGTGGGTGAAGTGGCAAAAACATCCTGTGAAAAAGGCAATTTAGTGGAGTACGAGGGCATGGGATGGAGCCCTGTCCATACCCCTGCCGCAGAGGATGAGCTGTGCCAGGCCTCAATGAAATGGTTTGAGGAATGGTTTTTATTCCCTCTAAGTCTCTCGCTGGTCCTGCCCAGCTCCAAGTCTCCTGTATCTCCAATGGACCCACCCTGCCTCCCTTCCTTGGCCCTACCTTCGCTGGTTCCCTTCAATTCCTCGGCTCCTCTTCCTCCACTCTGCTCCGTGGATCCGGCTTGTGTCTTCCGGTCTCTAGCTCCACCTTGGCATTTGGATCCCCTGACTCGGCCTCTAGCCGTCGACCAGTCGGCTCCACCTTGGTACCTCCCTCCCTCAGCTCTGCCTGGGACTGTCATCTTTATGGCTCCACCAGACTCCGCCGGGCTCGCCACGGTCAGTCGTCACTCTGCCTACACCTCGGACTTTGGATGCCTTTGGCTGCGCCTTGTACCTCCACCCCTTCGGCTCCATCGTACTCCACCTTCCCTTCCGGCTCTACCTTGATCCTTGGTCCCATCGGCTCCTGCCTCAGTCCTGTAGCACCCTGGCTCCATGTCAGCTGCTCATCACTATAGCTCCACCTTGACCTCTAGGAACCTCTGGTGTCGTTCCATCTCTGTGTCTCCTTGGCCGCCAACTCAGTGTTTCATCACCATGGTTCTGCCAGCCAAGGGCAGAAGCCATGGGCCTTTGTCCTGGATGTGTTCTGGGTCCCCACCTGGCTCCTCCTGCCTTTGTCTCCTTTCTGGCTCCTCCCACCATCAACGCCGTTCTGGTTTCTCCTGCCATTGTCTTACTCCTGCGTCCTGCCCTTTACCAGCCCAGTTGTCATCCTCCAAAGCCCCCTCCCTCCTCAGTTTGACTCGTTACTGCGCAAGGACGTGCCTGTCGGGAGGGGGGAGTTTCTGTTATGTTCTAGTTCTGTTTTGGTTTCATTTTTATTCTTTGCTATGTTCCGATTTACCTGAGTTCTCTTTGATAGTTAGTTTCCATGGTCATTGATTATATTACACACCTGTTCTTAGTTCTGTTAATCAATCTGTGTGTATTTAATCCCTTCCAAGTTTCCAAGTAAAGACTTTGTTATTGATTTTTCTGCATCGTATGATCATTACAGCCACACAATGTTACAGAGTGAGGGTTGGACAACTTGTCACTCACATGAGAGCACACCACAATGATTCAACGGTCCAATCTATACATATTACCTATTTCTATTCCTATTTAATTACCTATTTCAACCTAAAAACTTAAGTTCAGTTGCTCCCTTAAATTTTTAAATCAAATTTAAAAAAATGTCCACTTAAATTTTATTAAAATTAAGTAAACAATCGAGTTAAATATCATATAACTTATTAAAAAAAAATGTTAAAATTGCTGAAATTATTTAGTTAAAGTAAAAAAAAAAAAAAAAAATGTTGTTGTGACTTATTGATCATATCATTTTTTTTACAGTGTTCCCAATGGACAAAAGGAAGCCCAAAATTTTTCTTGTTTGAGAAGCGGTTTCACTCAGATATATGCCACAATAAGGAAGATAAGACTTTCACAACTTCTGTTTCATGCCAACTTTGTTTCAGTGAATTGTGGTTAATTCCTTTGTTGTATATTCACTCCCAGTTTTAGTTGAATTCAATTACAGTAGAAACACCAGAAATATACATATTGTAGGTGGGCTTTTAAATATTGATGGTGGGGGGCTGAGTCAAAATGGTTGAGAACCACTGGTTCTTGATGTAACAAATTCTGGCTCCCATATCAAAAACGATGTGGTATTTATAGTGAATTTCATAATGAAGTCATTTGACAATGAAAAGAGACGGAGAAACGTTCATTGAACAACTTGAAATTGGCATAAGACAGTATGGCAAATTTAAATTACCAGCCATTAGAAGTAGATAGTAAGACTGGCAAGGGTAATGCTGCAAATAGCAAGGCGCTTTCCAGATGGGGCAATTATTGATGGTCTTATTAGAAAAAGCAGAGCGGGTTGTCTTGCTGCAGCTGAATCTTTATAACTAGTGTTGACAAGATCCGCAAGCTTCATTTCAAACCAAATCAACTGCTGAATGTTTGTTGTCTCTCTCCCTCTGCCTCAGCATGGAGAGTGAGACATCAACAGAGACACATCAGAAGTGGCAGCTAGCGCCTATGTCTGTCTGTAAAAATCTGGAGTCCCTAAAGTAGGCCACATGGAAAGGCAGGAAAGGATAAAAAAAGAAAAGAAAAGGCAGATAGAGGAAACCTTGAGTATCTAGGCTGCTAGTTTAGATGTTTCTTTGATGTGTCATGTCAGAAGATCTGGATCTTGGTATTTTTAAGCTCTATGAGATGATGAATGGATCCTAGTAGAACATCCCATTAAGTGACACATTTAAATGTAAAAAGAAAAAAATCTAAACCCATTCAGTGTGAATTCAGTTTTACAATATGCAAAGTTAAATAAGATTTCTTCTAATCTACAATAATTACAGTAAAGTATATCTTCAGGATAACCAAACAAAGGCACCAAAGACATGTAAGGTTTATTGTTGAATTATATTAAACAATGGGAAGATATTCTGCAAATTGCAAATTTTTCCATTTGTTGATGTGACATGGATAGATTCAGATGGCAAATATTAATTATCAAACTGGGTATCCATCTTACAGATAATACCCATATTTAATGAAACAATCATATTTAAAAAAATATATATATTATATTATCATTTCATAATAAAATATAATTTATTGTTACTACTGTAATTCTATACTAAATATTATAGGATCTCCTTCAGTGCTTTCAGAATCTTTTTAAAGTAATTTTGTTTCTGTATTTTTAAAATCTATTTTTATATTAACATATTTTAATGACAGTATATTTATTGAACACAAATGAATTTTTTTATTTATCAAAATAAACAGAAAATAGTACAAACGTTGCTGTTGAAGTGATTCTGTTGAACAAATATTAACCTAGACATTATTAAAAACATATTATTTTAGCTAAAGTATTTGTATGAATACTGTGTGCCTTTTACCATATGCTGGGCCCCTCACCACCTCATACATTTATAACGATTTTCATTCAAAAGTAACCACCTTTATGATTTATTTTCACACAAAATTTGTTGCTTCATCAATGTTCAATACAAACATATATATATATATATATATATATATATATATATATATATATATATATATATATATATATATATATCAAGCAACATCAAACACAGAGTCTGTAATGTTTGCTAAAATGTCATTCCTGAGTCTCAGCTGGATGGCTTTCATGTTGATAGAGACAATGGTGTACTTTACCAACTGTGGCACTGATGAGAAAAGCATTCTGGGATATGAATACATTCGGATGCTTGTCTATTTCTGCTTTTGGTAGCAATGATGTAGTATTGATTGGTCATTGATCTTCAGTCAAGGGGGAATAAATCCAGATAGCATGGTGTAGCTACTGCCATTTGTCCTTAAATAATCATGGCCATGAAGACTGATTCAGGCTATAAATCAATCATTTCATTTTCGTATCCAGTATTGGCCAATACTGACAGGGTTACTGGAATCTAAAACTTTTTAAAACAACATATAAAACAACTGCTTGCTATTTAAATGTATTTTAAAATGTAATTTATTCCTGTGACGGAAACGCAGCATTTTCAGCAGTCATTTCTCCAGTCTTCAGTGTCATATGATCCTTAATAAATCATTCTAATATTCTGATTTGGTGCTCAAGAAACATTTCTTCTTCGACTTTGATGAATAGAAAGTTCCGCTAAATACATGGGGTTAAGTGCTTTACTTAAAGTCACAATGGTGATAGTGGATGTCAATTCTCGAGATGTAATTCTCAGTTCATGAAGTCAATAACACTTGTTTGTGCTATGACATTAAAGGGGACCTATTATGCAAAATTCACTTTTATATTGTTTTTGAAATATTTATGTGTCCGCAGTGTGTGAACACAACCACCCTATTGTGGTAAAAATTATTTTCCCCATAAATCTGAAACAGTGTCTCAAAATGAGCTGTTCAGGAATATGCTCCAATGTGACATCTCATGGCATGGAATCTGCCCTATTTAGCTCCTAGTTCCTCCCCTCAGTGAGCTGTACACAGTCCGCCATGTTTATCTCCTCGCTGGAGCATTTAACAGCAGCATTCAAGTAAGAAATGCATTCTTATTAAAGCTACTAAAATTGAAGTGAATCGTTTTCTGTTTTTCTTTTGTCGTTTGATTCATATTAACAGCATACACTATATGGCCAAACGTTTTGGTCTTTATGTGCACATGAACTTTAATGACATCCCATTCTTAATCCGTTGGGTTTAATATGGAGTTGGCCCACCCTTTGCAGCTTTAACAGCTTAAACTCTTCTGGGAAGGCTTTCCACAAGGTTTAGGAGTGTGTTTATGGGAATTTTTGACCATTCTTCTAGAAGTGCATTTGTGAGGTCAGGCAGTGATGTTGGCGAGAAGGCCTGGCTCACAGTCTCCGCTCTAATTCATCCCAAAGGTGTTCTATCAGGATGAGGTCAGGACTCTGTGCAGGCCAGTCAAGTTTCTCCACACCATACTCGCTCATCCATGTCTTTATGGACCTTGCTTTGTGCACTGGTGCGCAGTCATGTTGGAACAGGAAGGGGCCATCCCCAAACTGTTCCCACAAAGTTCGGAGCATGAAATTGTCCAAAACGTCTTGGTATGCTGAAGCATTAAGAGTTCCTTTCACTGGAACGAAAGGCTGATTTAAACTGAGCTTCTCCGCCATAGGCTATGCGTCTGTTTTCATTTATACTTCTGCGCCATTGTCCACGTCGATGTGCATGCAGACCACTAGGAGGCAGTGTACGTGGTCATGTTGAGGATCAAGGCAAAAGCCGAAGAAGAAGCAGTTTTGTACGTTGTCAGAGAAGCTTACAAACAGAAGCGGCAGATAGGTAATGACTTTTGTTGCAGTTTGACTGAATGTGTCTCCTGGAACTCTCCTGGAGTTTTTCATTCATATGGAAGTTGAAAACGCGCGCTCTTCTCCAATTGCGCCGCACCAGTTTTTTGACCTGAAGGAGGGGTTCTAGCAGACCAATCAGAGCGCTTGCGGTCCGCATAGAATTGACGTGTCATTACATTTTTGAAGAGATGCACGTCAGGCTACTCATGCTCAACACAGCCTACGCCATAGCTGTACAGCGTACACGCGACGCAGAAGTATAAATGAGCCTTAAGGGGCCAAGCCCAACCTCTGAAAAACAACCCCACACCATAACCCCCCCTCCACCAAACTTCACACTTGGCACAATGCAGTTAGGCAAGTACCGTTCTCCTGGCAACCGCCAAACCCAGACTCGTCCATCGGATTGCCAGACAGAGAAGTGTGATTGGTCACTCCAGAGAACACGTTTCCACTGCTCTAGAGTCCAGTGGCGGCATGCTTTACACCACTTCATCCGACGCTTTGCATTGCACTTGGTGATGTAAGGCTTGGATACAGCTACTCGACCATGGAAACCCATTCCATGAAGCTCTCTACGCACTGTTCTTGAGCTAATCTGAAGGCCACACAAAGTTTGAAAGTCTGTAGCTATTGACTCTGCAGAAAGTTGGCGACTTCTGCGCACTGTGAGCCTCAGCATGCGCTGACCCCGCTCTGTGATTTTACGTGGCCTAACACTTTGTGGTTGAGTTGCTGTTGTTCCCAATTGCTTCCACTTTGTTATGATAACACTAACAGTTGACCGTGGAATATTTAGTAGTGAGGAAATTTCACGAAAGGACTTAATGCACAGGTGGCAATCTATCACGTTACCACGCTTGAATTCACTGAGTTCCTGAGAGTGACCCATTCTTTCACAAATGTTTGTAGAAGCAGTCTGCATGCCTAGGTGCTTCATTTTATACACCTGAGGCCATGGAAGTGATTGGAACACTTGAATTCAATGATTTGGAGGGGTGTCCCAATACTTTTGGCAATATAGTGTACAGCAGTAGGTACTCTATATTATGCTGCTTTCATTTTTATAAACAGATCTAATACACACATGTGATTTCTTTACTTGCTGTTTACGTTCACAGACATAACCAACTGTGTTTATGTGTACTTTGTGTGTTTTTGACATAATCGGATGTGTGCGCTCAGAAAATCATATATCAGAAGTTTACACTGATATATGATTTAAAACGCATGCAGATGATAAACTTTCATGATGATGAAGAACTGCAGTGTCACGTGAGCGTGACCAAACATATGTTTTAGTTTTTGGCAGAGTATCCGAGGCACGAGTTGTACAGGCTTCACCCTCTTATAGAAAGTGGGGTGGGGAGCAGCAGCTCATCTGCATTTAAAGATACATGCACGAAAACAGTGTGTTTTTCCGTCCGCTCAAAAATGGGCATTTACAACATGGTGTAATAATGATCTGTGTGGTATTTTGAGCTGAAACTTCACAGACAATTTATGGGGACACCAGAGACTTATATTACATCTTGTAAAAAGGATCATAATAGGTCTCTATTGGACTCGGCAAATCAGGCATGCAATGACACTTTTTCATAGTACTGTTGAAGTACTCTTCACTATTATCATACTTAAATAATAATGAGCATGAGCTCACAAAGAAAAGAAAAAAAAGAACTTAAGCACTTTTATCATTGCATATTCTTTATATAATACTCTGGACTAGAACCAACAGTGCACTGCCTTACTAAGCACTGCCATTTATTCAAACGATCTAAACAAATTCCTTTGAATCTTGGCTCAAGGAGATAATGGTTGGTAAGAGAGAGAGAGAGAAAAAAAAGATGTGTGTGAGAGTGTGACAATAAAGCAGAGATCCATGCAACTCATGTTCTCTCTTTTTTTCTTTAAGATGAGAGATGAAGACGAGAAAGGTGACATTTGGAATTTGAATGTCACAACCGGAGAAAAATGGCCCTTTGTCAAACGCTTGAGATAAATTGATCTGATAAGGACAGCACTGCATGCATTAGTGGTCTTTAGCCAGGCATTTAGTGTGTCTGAGACAATGTGGAGGAGTAGGAAAAGGAGGCGCTGAGGTTAAGGCTAAGATCACATTGCACAGACAGGCCCTGGAAATGTCAAGGTGCAATTTACAAATTGATTCCAGCGACAATTGAAAGTCAATGGACAGGCGCAAGCAGGTCTGTGTACCACACAGAGTTGGGGAGTAACGGAATACATGTAACTTAGTTACGTATTTAAAATACAAAATATGATTAACTGTATTTCATTACATTTAAATTTTAAATGGGTGGTAATCAAATTACAGTTACATCCAAAAAAGTAGTTTAGATTACCAAAGTGATTCGTTAATTTTAATGTTATTTATTTCATTTAAACATTAATGTAAACTGTAACGGGCAATTCATGTAAACAGTAATTGGTGATTCTCTGACTGTCACATAATAGATGTTTACACACACCCCACAAAACAAAATAACCGAATTTATATAAACTGCCCCATTCAAAAATGTACATACCCTTGAGGCTTGAATTTAACCACCACTTTCAAGGTCCAGAAAGGTACTAAAGACATTGTTAAAACAGTCGACGTGACTGCAGTGGTTCAACCTTAGGGCCCGTCCACACGGAGACGAGTTTAGCTGTATACGCAAAAATTTTGTATCGGATAGGCGTTTCGTCCAGACGGAGCCGCCGTTTTCAGAAGGTGAAACAGCCATTTTTTTGAAACAGGGTCCCAGAATGGATAAATCTGAAAACGGCACCCTTGCGTTTTCGTTTGTACAGCCAATCCGTATATTTTGTGAAACGATTATATCATCACCCCACGTGTCGTCCCTAGTCGGACACCGCTAACAGCACAAAACAGCAACAATAGGGGGCTACATGCTTGTGTTCATGCAGAAGCTACTGAGCCGAAATAAAGCATTATTTCTAAGCTTTACTAAAGTTTGTATACAGCGTTCAAGGTTTATGCGCATGCTCCAAGTCTTATTCTCCATTTTTAGTGTATCCCAGTGGCAGACATCGGTACTACATCGTTTTGATTCGGTTTCAGTGGTTTCGTGTGTACACAGATATTTCTTGAGACGAGGTAAAAAAAAAGATCGGATAGGGAAAATTCTGGCTTCGTGTGGATGTAGCCTTAATTTTATGAACCTACGAGAATACTTTTTGTGCGCAAAAACAAAAATAACGACTTTATTCAACAATATCTTCTCTGTCATTCTCATACGCTGTTTACGTTCAGTGCTCCCAGGTTCTAGGTCAGAACGCGACTCATTATTAGCTGGCTCCTGTGATTCGTGTGATGTTGACGCAGGAGCCGGCCAATAATGAGTCGGCGTTCTGACCTAGAACCCGGGAGCACTGAACGTAAACAGCATATGAGAATGACACAGAAGAGAAGATATTGTTGAATATTTTTTTTTTTTTTTTTTTTTTTTTTTTTTTGCACACAAAAAGTATTCTCGTCGCTTCATAAAATTACGGTTGAACCAATGTAGTCACGTTGACCTTTTTAACAATGTCTTTAGTTTCTTTCTTGACCTTGAAAGTGGTGGTTAAAGGGTTAGTTCACTCAAAAATGAAAATAATCTTATTTATTACTCACCCTCATGTCGTTTTACACCCATAGCCTTACAGCCATTCATCTTCAGAACACAGATTAAAATATTTATGATGAAATTCGATGGCTCAGTGAGGCCTCCATTGCCAGCAAATTCACCGAACCTCTAAAGATCCAGAAAGTTACTAAAGATGTATTTAAAACAATTCATGTGACTACAGTGGTTCAACCTTAATATTATAAAGTGACAAGAATACTTTTTGTGCACCAAAAAGCAAAATAATGACTTTTCAGCAATATCTAGTGATTGCCGAATTCAAAACTGAAAAAAATGCTTCGAAGCTTTACAAATATTTTGTTTCGAATCAGTGGTTCGGAGCGCCAAAGTCACGTGATTTCAGTAGTTTGGCAATTTGATATGCAATCCGAAACACTGATTTGAAACAAAAGATTCTTGAAGCTTCGAATCAGTGTTTTGAATAGCTAGATATTGTTGAAAAGTCATTATTTTGTTTTTTTGGTGCACAAAAAGTATTCTCGTCACTTTATAATATTAAGGTTGAACCACTGAACTCACATGAACTGTTTTAAAATGTCTTTATACCTTTTCTGTCTGAGAGGTTAGTACTTTGCTTAGAGGCCTCACTGAGCCTTCGGATTTCATCAAAAATATCTTAATTTGTATAGACCTTATGTAGCCCCGCCCCTTTTCAGCGCTGCGCTCGTTGTCTTTTGACTTCCGGCTTGTATTTCCACAGCTATCTTATGTATTTATGAATGAACTGCTTATTTTAAAATCTTCCCTTTGCATTTGTTGACATCTGCTTTAAACATAACAATGCTAGATAACTTTCATTAACTCTACAACAGTAAATCCACTTCACCAGCTAATTATTCTTCAACCTCATAGAAATATATAGGGCTACCGCAAAAACGGAAGTTCAAAGCAATATTCTAAAGATGGCGGCGGATGTTTTCTGGAAAATAATCAAAGGGTATGCATATCTTCCCGCCAAAAACGCGCTCCCTCAGCTGTATGGCAAAAGACCTGCATATGTATTTAATAGAAACCGAAAACCGTAAAACCGAATTACCTAAAGGTTGGACTCGAAAGTTTCTTACAACGTCAAATAAACCTAATCCTGATACGCTGCAGCCAGGAGTTGTCTGACATTTGATGTGCCTCTTCGACCGGGGAAATACATAAAGCAAATCTTGTATGCTTTTTCCAATATAGGTAGGTTTAAACAGTAATCACTTATATCAATGTTATATCTTATGCCCTAAAACATATCTATTTATGAATGTTTATTAAAAAACACCCAACTGCAGAATATTGGAAAATATTTAATTGACGATCAACTTCAATACAATAAACGGATTTTACCTCAAAATCCAACAATTTGACACAAAATGATAACTGCAAATCCATGTTTCTCTGCCTGGAGTCCATTTGTTCTGTGACATCTGATCCATTTGCTTTTTTTTTCTGTTGCTTTCTGCAGTTTTTAAATATATATCTCAGGTTTTGTGTCAAAGCTATTTGTACAGTCAATCACAAAGCTCTTTCCCGTTTTGGATGTGTTTTGTGTGTTTTTCGCGACATTCACGCTGAAAACCAATGCTGCCGCTCAGTCTTTTAACACTTAGCGGGCGTGACCGCAGTCGTAATGGTCGACGGTGACGTCACGTGCATACCCTCTATTCTGAAGATGAACGAAGGTCTGACAGGTGAAGAACGACATGAGGGTGAGTAATAAATGACATTATTTTCATTTTTGGGTGAACTAACCCTTTAAAATGCTGTCTATGGACGAGTAATAAACCTCTCGGATTTCATCAAAAATATCTTAATTTGTCTTCCAAAGATAACAGAAGGTCTTATGGGTTTGGAACGACATGATGGTGAGTAATTAATGACAGAATTTTAATTTTTGGGTGAACTAACCATTTAACTGTCTGTCGTTACCTGAATGATCCACAAGTGTTTTCATGTTTTGTGATAGTTTGTGAGTCCCTTGTTAACAGTTAAACGGCCCACTATTCTTAAGAAAAATCCTCCAGGTTCTGCACATTCTCAGGTTTTCCAGCATCTTCTGCATATTTGACACCCTTCCAACAATGGCTGTCTGATTTTGAGACCCATCTTTTCACACTAAGGTCAATTGAGTGACTCATACACAACTATTACAAAAGGTGAAAGCATTTTCTGATGCTCAAGAAGGAAGCAATGCATTAAGAGCATGGGGTATAAACTTTGAACAGGATGATGATTTTGTTTTTTGATGAAATTTTGTTTAAAGATCTTTTTTTTCTTTTTTTTTCATTAAGTACTGCCCTTCAGAAGCTATGAGCTTCTTAGAAGACAAAATCATTACAATTCAAAACGTTTTTTCACCTCAGCTCTTAATAGTTTGTCTGCATTTTTTCCTTCAAGAAATACTGTGGAAAACTAATGTTGTTAAAAAATAATATGCAGAGGAAAACCAAGTCCTATGTTTGGTGGACCCTTATTAGTATTTAAAGTATTCTAAAGTATTTAGATTAAGTTACATATCTGTATTGAAATACATTTTAAAAGTAACCTTCCCAACCTTGGTGTCACAGTACCCAAAAGAAGCTCATCTCTTTCATCACTTTCACTATAACAAATCTTTGTTTTATTCAGCTTTTGTAAATGTAATCTCTGAGCAAAAGGAAAAGAGCGTGTCCAGGGTGTCAATGCAATGCTGAATCACTGAGACGTCTTTAAAACCAATACAAAAACAACAAAATAAAACAATAGATGATTTTTCTATGACCTTGATATGATGAAGAGAACAAGAAAACAGACACAGATAGACACACATAAATACCACTGCTGGCGGCACAAAGCTTTATCCTGCTTATTTCGCTCTCTTTGAAGAGCCAATGAAATGTTGAAGGTATAAAGAGAGAAACCTCAGAGGTTCGGCTCCACAGTGTCTATAAAATCAATAAGAGCACTCCATGCAGCAATGATAGCAACACAAACAGGGCGCTGGGCATTAACAGGCCTCTGTTACAGCACACAATTACTGTTTACATAGCACTTTCCTGACACACACACACACACACACACACCCGTGTAGCCTCAGAGTCGCTGTAACACACTTTAAACTGCAGCTCCCTGGAGAAAGGAACGTAGAAGTGTATATTTTAACCTATATTTCCTTTAAAGTGAAACATTGCTCTGAACAAAAGAACAAAAGTCTGAGGACACCTCCTCAAGAAAGCAAACTATCTGCATCAGAATGGAGGCCAAACTAGCAAACTTTTGAAAACTTTGTTAATGAAAACTATGAAGAAAAATGTTCGTTGACAACTTTTTTTCAACGAATAAGATGAGACAACGATGAAACGACACTGACATCATTAAACACTAACTGTGTCTCAACATACAATATTGTTGGCGAAAAAAGCAAAAAACTAAAAAACAAAATCTCTCTGATTTCTTCAACAAAAAAAAAAAAGAAAAAAATATTATTAAAATATTTAAACAAGGCTCCATGAGTGTTCATGATTGGGGTTGCCAGATCTCAGGAGTTTAAATCCCCCAATCAGAGCTTTTCTCTTGTGTGCACCCATGCACACAAGCTCTCTACACTGCAAAAAAAGTGCTGTGGATCTAAAAAAACGGACAAACGTGCAAGCTGGATACATTGAGATGTTCTGCTCAAATAAAAGTATAATACAGTCAGTCTGTGTTCCTTTATGTGTCTGCTGTGACTAAATGTGCAAACAAACCATCTCAGTGCTGAACTGTAATTACTGGAATTACAACTAGGAATTTCACTGTTTCGAGTTTTAGAATTTTTACTTATACAAAGTGTGTTAATTTATATAATAATAGTGTAAATCAGGCAAATCAGGTTAATCAGACAACAACAGCAATCATGATCAGAAATCATGAATCATTAAAATGTTGAGCCAAAAAAAAAATTATGATTATTAGTTTAATCATTATACAGCATGACTAAAATAATTTAATTGACTAAAACTGGACTACCAGTCAACTAAATCTTGACTAAAAAAAAAAAAACTGGATAGGTTGACTAAATATGATAGATAAATAAATAAATAAGGAAATTTGACAAAGGACCAAAACTAAGACTAAATTAAACAAACAGCTGAACACTAGGACAAACACAAACACACATACAGCTCAAGTAGGTACAGTGTGGTGAGTCATTCGGAACTGAATTGAGAATGCCTTTAAAATTCCCATTCAATTCCTCAACTGGAAATGAGGTAGCAAACAGAACGCAGAATTGCAATTCGATTTTGAATGTAAGGAAAAAATAATTCAAAAAAACAAACTGAAATAAGATTCGAAGTACTAAAATTACTAAAACTAAATAATAAATTAAAGCTAAATAGAAATATAAAAATTAGAAAGAAAATACAAATTGATTGCTGGCTTGACAAATGCGAAATTAATTCCAATTCGGTCATGAACTGAAAGACAAAATGCTTAAAGTCCCCCTGTAGTCAATAACTGTATCCCTTAAAACTCATCTTTCATCATCAAAATTACATATTTAAACATTTTTTTCCTGTAAAAAAAAAAAAAATCCTAATGCCTTAAAATAGCTTGAATGTAACTCTACACCTTTGCCTCATTTAATATACACGGATCTATGAATATGATAATTAGCCCCGACTCCACTCACTCGCACAAGCTCAGACGAGATCCACTTGGTCAATTTACTAAGGGAAACACTGCACAATGTTATTGCTTTTTACAACGTCGGACACATAACGGTAATTAAATATGATTAGCATTTTGCATGATGTTATCAAACAGCTAATAATGTGTTGCTAATGTTACACAAACAATGTTCCCATTCACGAGTCGTACAGCTGCCTTCTAACAATCAGTATCCTTAGAAACGCTTTGAACAACTCAGAACGTCAGTGGAGAAAGGTATATAGTTTATCATAACATCATAATATGCATCATATACGTACCTGCCATATTACTAAATCTACATGATTTTTCATATCAGCAGAAAAATATACTGAGATAACCTTCTTTTAGGACTCCCTTAGTGGTCAGTCAATGATACGCTAAAGCCTGCCAACATGCTGACGTGATTGGTTACTAGGTAGTTTGTGACGCCAGAAACACCAGCGATTTCAAACCATGGGTTTGAGACTGTCTTTGGTTTACTGCAGTTTTAAAGAGAAGATACTCAGTAATAGTGTTGACTTGTTGTGAATTTGCACATGGTTTGTCTTAAAGCATGTTAAAAACACCAGATAGACATGAACAATATTAAAAACTTGATTTTCACCACAGGGGGACTGTAAATTCTGAATTTGTTCAATCATGTTACAGGAAGCTATGTACACCAATATAAATTCCTAAGTCAAAGTCATATGAATTGTGCACATTTTAGACTATCCTACATCTAAATCAATTATGCATACTTTATCTACACTCTAAAAAATGCTGGGTTAAAAACAACCCAAGTTGGGTTGAAAATGGACAAACCCAGCGATTGGGTTGTTTTAACCCAGCGGTTGGGTTAAATGTTTGCCCAACCTGCTGGGTAGTTTTATTTAAACCAACTATTGTTTAAAAATTGCTATATGGCTAGCTTAAAATGAACCCAAAATAATTAGAGCAATTAGAGGCAACAATAATAGACAAAAGGTGAATGTTTATTAATAAGCTTTAATATTTTATTAATATAAATTTAATAGTTTAATAGTTTATTAATATACATTTATTAATAAGCAATTTAATAAATGTTTATTGTTTAATAATTATTCATTGAACATTAATAAATACATTTCCAACATATTTTGGGTTAATTTTAATTAAGCAATACAGTAATTTTTAAACAATAGTTGAGTTAAATAAAACTACCCAGCAGGTTGGGCAAACATTTAACCCTACCGCTGGGTTAAAACAACCCAATTGCTGGGTTTGTCCATTTTCAACCCAACTTGGGTTGTTTTTAACCCAGCATTTTTTAGAGTGTATACTCACATTTTGGCCGATGACAGGCATATACGAAAAACCAATGATATCTGTTGAAGAGGAGGTTAAAAAGCCCTTGTGGAACACTTAAATACCACTCTGGACTGATTAGACTATAGGGCTTGAGAACATTGCTATCTTACAGCGATCTGATATCCATTTTGAAGTTTTTCTTGGTGCAAGATGACAGTTGAGCATGATTGGCAAGAGCAGCCCGTCAAGCATCACTGCAAAAAGGTGATTTTAAGCGGGGCTTATTACAGACCTGCGCTTAAATAGTAGCTGGTTTTACAAGGGGGTCAAAGAGGCATTTGAGATTCAGCTACGAGTATGAGGAGGAGAGGACAGGAGATTGCGTGAGAAGATTATTCAGAGAACGGTCTTCTTTTAAATGGATTTTAAGGGCTTTGAAGAGTTCTACAATGAATGCCCTGCAAAACGTTCCTACCTTTGTTTCTTTTTCTTTCTTTTTTTCTATGTAAAGAGAAGCACATGAAATTCAAAGCAGTTTGATTCTTGTGCTACAGTATAAAGCAGGAAAGAGCAGACTATTCCTATACAGCATTACAACAGAAGCATATATCGCGAGGTTGTGTAGGGCCATCTCTGTATGCATACTAATTGGATATTATCATCAGTGTTAATCACAAGGACGGAATTGTGTTCGAGTGTACTGCAAACCCTCAATTTCCATTTTTATAGGTTCACACTGGAAAGGACTGTATCCAGATCTATTGTTTAAATTGTGATGGTTTAAACTGAGAAAACAGTGACCTGTTAAATAACTGCTTTCCATCCCAGCTCGGGAGAAATAAGATGACTCATAACTGGGAAAAAAAGTTTTAAATGCCGTGCAAGCCAACTCAGATGGTTTGAGTGTTCTCTCTCTATCTTCTGCACATCCCACACAAATATGCTCCCTCTTTCACAACACACAGACATAAGAGTCACTTGTTCTTGCAATGTTTGTATTCAAAATACTGCCATTTTGCCTAATTTGTTGTTTGGATGACCGCTGCAAATTGTGAGTGTAAACAGAAGGGAGGAGTTACGGGAACAAACAGGGGGGAAAGGAGACACAGGTTCGATGAGGAATTGACATCACTGCAATTCAGTCCCTTAGACAGGTGAGACCCGGGAGTGTCGTAATACAGGATGAGTTGTAAGCATCAGTTTATAAATAATATTAGGGTGACAACACAATCATACATTCCTATCACCCTCCTGAGTTGACTGCAGAAGTTTATGTGTAAAAAATGTAAAAGATTTACTGGACAAAACACTATTCTGAGGTATGAAGTTACATTTTATGTCTGGTGTGACTTACCTTTAGTATACCTTACAATTTACATTTCAGGCTGATGTTAAAGGGTCCCACAGGTGTACCTTTGGGGCTACTGTGACGAGCTGCACCCCTTTTTGGAATTATTTTTATCATTATAACCACTCGGTTCTCTTTTCCCAACATCCAAACAAGCTTTGGACAAGGAAGGTAGCACTACTTTTCATTGTGTTTTTCTACTGGACCCACAAAGATTGCACAAAATGAGACTGTCACAGTTGTGAGAGTGACTAACACGCACTCACAAATAGTTTTAGAATTGCTAGCACATGCTTTTTATGTATTTCTGTATTGGTTGTGGTTTTATTTGCTGTTAGTTTTTAATTAAAATGTTACATATAGGCATATGTTTACAGTTTTAATAATGAAATGTATAAAATTAAGCAGATTGGGTTGGGTTGGAGGTGCATTTTTTTAACAAATATATTTTATTTCCACAAATCCATAGATAGAGTTTTTAAATTCCCATGTTTTCAACTGGTATAATCCACTCAGGTAGTGCCAACAATAACAACAACAACAACACTCTTTGTACTTGACCTTGATTTACAGAGTTGTAAATGTATAACCTACTTTAATATGGCAGACCCACTTTATCAATTTCATATCAATGTTTCAGAGCGCAAAAAAAGATATAGAGTTATAGGCTTTGGATGCGTTACAACATTCTCCGGTCTTCCCGACCTTATGGGTTTGTGTGGGATGCACAAACCCAGTTTGTGTGCTGCTGAGCATAAGCCTTCAGAACTACAGAACGACAGTAAACAGTGCGTTTATAATCTTTCCTGCACTGAGCAGCCAGTCAAAACAAAGAGCAATGTTCTGAATTGTGGGTATAAAGTGTCATTAGCCAAATAAATACATAATATCCTGGCCAAGACTGAACGAAATTTTAGCGTCTCGTGTGCACGCAATACGCACTATAAACATACACAATATGCATATGAATAGGCATTATGCTATGATATAGTATCAAACTCACCTTGGTTTGGATGGCCGGGGTCTGTCAACATCAATCCCGGTAAAGCAAACACGAAGAAAAATCTTTGAAAAGTCATTTTTTGTATCCAGTTGAAGTCGGTGACAGTTACTAAAGAGAAGAGTCCACGACGAAATATCCAGTAATACAATTCATTTAACTATTATTAAGGATTTTGCACGTCAGCCGCCTCGTTCCCCGCACCGCGAAAACGCGGACACAGAGCGACAGAAATGCCAGCCCATTACGCACAACTACCGGCGGCACTTGAAAAACTTACAGAATTTACCCCATAAATAGGGCAGAAGCTGTGAGATAAGTTATCACTAACGATGTTTGGTTGTCAACACTTGAAATAACGGCAGACTAGTTATGTTCTCCAGTCGTCAATATCCATTAACGGGCTTTCCCTTACTCTAAACGTTAACGCTGTGCCGTCGACACGAGCCTGGCGAGTATCACGCGCATAAACTTGTCAAATCAGTCTCGCGCACGCAGACAGACCTGGCTGGAACGAGAGCTTCCACGACGCTTTAAGTCTCAGGCGCGCGAAACGCGATCTTGAGGTGAAAAGCCCAAGTGAGTTTTGAGGATCTAGACGGAAGACCAGCTCATCAGCACTAGAGGGTGTTCGTTTCCACTCTGTGCTGTCTGTGCTGTCCCGCGGTTCTTTCAAGGCTAGGAAAGTCCGGCTTGCTTAACATGGCACATGTAAGTCTTCTTCGGTCTGCGTAAGGCTGATGGAACAGACTGCATAAGTTATATGCGATGCGTTTCCAACATCTGCTTGTGTGCTTAATTTTACTTTTAAGATGTTGAAACATTTCTTCAGCCCGTTTGAACCGTTGCAATTTCACCAAGTTTAGTTGATCACCCTTTAACTATATTAATGCAGGAAACCCGCGTACCAAAATAATAGCTCAAAGAATAGTGTGCACTATAAAATTGTAGCAGTATTTCGCAAAAATTTACAGCAATATATTACAACAAAATTCGGAATTTTAATATGAAATCAATGCAGGCTAGATCATTTTCAATCATAATACAACACATTACTGTAATATATATATATATATATATATATATATATATATATATATATATATATATATATATATAAATTTATTAATATTAATTTTCCCCTATGCAGCTGATGTAACAGTGCTTCAGAACATTATGTGGTTGCACTGTGTTACATGGAGAACAAAAACTAAACTAAATAATGACTCTTAAGACTGACTGGAAATCTGGACCTGCAACTTAGAAAATATATTTAATAATAAAAAAATAAAAATAAAAATAAAAAATACTATTGTGGTAAGCTAATCATTGTTTCTAAAGATATTAGTCTGCTGTAGCTATAGTTTTGAACCAGGCATGCACAAATATCAGCACTCTAAATAGCTTACTCAGCAAAGATGGAAATCAAGAAACATAATTTTAGGTAAAAACAAATAAATACACAAAACATCACAGGTGACAACAGTAGTGACAACAACAGTAACAACAAAACAGAATAGCAAATTGTACAAAACTGCAACCCTATAATTTATTCATGCCACAATGCATGATGGGAATCTAGGCTCTAACACAGTGCTGTAGCCACTATTACAGTTTGCATTGCATTAGTTTACTCTATGAAATGCTACTCTATAAAATCACATGCTATGTTTTTTTTTTGTTTGTTTGTTTGTTTGTTTTGTTTTTTTAAATGGTGCAGTTCACCTCTGAATAAAAACTGGTTATAATTCACACTTAGAGCAACTGTGCAAATATGTGACCTGATTTATCTATTGTGTTCGAGATCCTATTAATTGCTGATGTCATGCTTGTGAGAGTCCACTGCTTGTCATGCCTGTGTAATTCAGACATCTAACTGGCGTCTAATGGTCTCAGATGTGAAAATAACTCCCTCCTTCCCCCTCATATCCCCTCCATACAATTCATTCAGGATGGTTATTTTTGCGCAGCCATTTAAAGGTCATCCGATGCCATCATGCATACACAATATGCTGAATGTAATTTATTGATTGACTGGAGACATGAGGTTTTGTGGAAAACAGGTTTTTAATATAGGAGCTCGCTTGAATTAGGTTATGCTGGCTAAGCAGAGGAAATACACACAGTGTGTGAACATCCGATATGTAGGCAAAGAACAGATATTGCCAGTGTAATGTATAGAAGTCATAATGCTACAGATGTTTTCTTACTTCTACACTGTAAAATACTGCCAGGAGGTTAGTTATTTCACTAGTAATTAAATGCTGGATTTTACTGTTAAATCAATGTAAGGTAAATAATTTTTTGCTATTTAAAAATATATATTTTATAATCAATGAATGGTGGTGGAATGTTTGCTGTGCAATTGTGGTGAGTTAAGTGTTTAAAGGATAGTTCACCCAAAAAAAAAAAAAAAAAAAAAAAAACAATTACTAATCCTTGTTCCAAACCCATAAGACTTCCGTTCATCTTCAGAACATAAGTAACATTTTTAACATAGTCTTATCATTTTTGTCCATCCATTGAAAAACGCAACCGCATAACTTATTACATGCTACAATGCATGATGGGAATACACCAGCACATTGCATTAGCAACCAAACTATTAGTTAATTTGTGCTATATTACACCTGTGTCACTGTTAGTCCAAGAAGAGGAAGGTGAGCGTAATTTTAATAAACAGAAGAACAAGTTAACACAAACAACACCAGACAAAGAGGAACTGAAAGAGATGGCATATACACATAACGAAATAAAGTACAAAAAGGTTTGCACTAATTAATGATAATGGAAAAACAATGGTAACTGATAATAAATGGGAACACAGGAACGAGGAAACAGGAAGCAAAGATAAATATACTAAAAGTCCTTGAAAACAAAAACACATCAAACTAAAGCTGCATCTCAATTCAGAAGATCGCTTTTACTCTTTATTATATACAGAAATGGACCATGGTGAACATATTTAGACAGTTTGTGAACCTTGTCTTGTTTTCAGACAGTTTTATATAACTTTCAAAAAAGTCCAGTAAAAAATGTCACTGTCATTCATCAACTTCAGCTGTCACAGTTGCTAGGCGACAAAAACAGTCCTTCTTAGGCTAGACCATCCCATTTAACAAAGCTCAGTCCCATCTTCGTGGCCTTCGAAGGCGTGTCCTTTGAAGTCTGAGTCCGTCAAAGGATGCAGCCGGAACACAGCCTTAGAATAACCGAGGAAGCTCCGGTGGAAGGAACCAAGATGGCGATGATGGTGGGAGGAGCCAGGGAGAAACCAGGAGCAGATGTAGCCAGGTGGTGATCCCAAGCACAGCCAGGATGAAAACCTACTGCAGAGTCGACGAAGGGAGGAGCCATGGTGGAGACTTGGCTGACGACACCCGGGGGACGACTTACGGAGATGTAGCTAATGGAAGTGGAGTCCAGGGAGCAGAAGGAGAGCAGATGACGCCGATGGTCCTGAAGCCTGAGCCACTGGGGTATCAGGAAGCGGATTTAATCATCCAGCTCACACCTGAAGCCCTCCATCAGGGTTACGTCATCACACCTTGCTCAGTGGCAGATGTTAAAATAATTCCTCCACATACTCCTCGATCGTGAAAAATAAAAATAATGAACCCATCTCATCCGTGGTAGCTTCTTGGTGTGACGTTGATTGCAGCTATTTCCAGCTGCAGTGAGGTCTGTTGTTCTTATTCCAAGAAAAGGAATATGAGCAAAGCAGTAGTTCAAAATAGATAAGTAACTTTAATAAACAATAGAAGAATTGACACAACAGTGTTCAAGTTAACTACAGACAAAGAGAAACTGAAACAAATGGCATATATACACAGTATACCAAACTAAAGTACAGACAAGTGTGTGCTAATTAATAATAATGAAAAAACAATGGTAACTGATAATAAATTGGAACATTGGAATGAGGAAAGCAAAGAAAACATACTAAAAGTCCATGAAAATGAAAGCAAAACACATCAAACTACGGATAACTGTGACAACCTGCTACACCTGGCCTTGCTTGCAGTAAAGTTTATACGTCACAGTATAGTATATACTTTGTACAGCATTTAGTAGCCAGGAATATACTGTAAATTTGTTGTAGTTGGCCAATATTGAATTAAGGTCAAAATGCATATTTTACACAACTCTTGTATTCCAATGTGTATACTGAGAGTATAGAAGTTAGTAGTTATGGATATAGTGTAAATTCACACTTTTTTTATTATTTTTAAGATTGCAATTTTCTTCAGGGGTATAGACTTTTTTTCCAGAATTACGTAGGCAAAATATTTTATCTGTCAAATGGCACAAATTATGGGAATATACTGTACATGTATGCTTACACAGTCACTACCCATTAAATACAATATTTCAGTACAAGTTTGGTGTATTTTTTATCGCCTTATGTAAGAATATTACGTGTAATATCCACTCAGGGAAGCTCATGACAGAGGGTCGGTATGTTCTGCAATCTCATTTAGCATGCTGTCAAAGTTTATCAGTAAATATATAAAGAGATCTGACACACTGTAATTGGCATGATCACTTCATGATAAACAATCTAAATACCCTTTCATAATCAAATGCTTGTTCATTTCAAATCTTTTTACTGTATTTACTGAATTCCAGATTTTATATTCCATTTATTTCTTTTAGTTATTAAAGCCGAGCTGTCATCATGACTGTGTTAAATTATTTTGCCATCTGTTTCCATTTATTGTTTGGAAAAGAAAAGAGCTATCACAGATCTATATTTCTGAATCTCTTCAGCAGAAAACAAAAGGACATATACAATAAATTCTTCTCAATAGTCTACTCTGCACCATTTAAAGGCTGTGTGTGTGCGTGTGTGTGTGTGTGTGTGTGTGTGTGTGTGTGTGTGTGTGTGTGTGTGTGTGTGTGTGTGTGTGTGTGTGTGTGTGTGTGCACGTGTGCGGCAAGGAACAAAAACCTGTTTGTGCTTTTGATTTCAAGAACATCATACCTAACACTGAGAAGATGACAAGATTCGTCTCCTAGATGAAAAAATGGATGATTGGCTGGGAAAAGAAAACATCAAATGATGGTTAAAAGAAGCACAGCTGTTCGGTTTTCTCCACACCACGAGACTCCTGGAGACTCATCTATGAAGCTGTCACTTTCAAGATTGATAATGTACATGCACTGGCAGTCTCTTTAAACCTGCCAGAGTTTTCACCCTCTTACAAAAAGATGAAAGCTTACAGACTCTGTCTTTCCACTGGCTGCCATAAGAGCACCATTAAGCTTTTGACCTTGGGTCCTTTAAAAGAAATATTTGTAATTGTTATTTGGGTTAGTATTCAATTGAGGTCAAAATGCATATGTGTGATCCTGGACCACAAAACCAGTCATAAGTCGCATTGGTATATTTGTAGCAATAGCTAACAGTATATTGTATTGGTCAAAATTATCGATTTTTCTTTTATGCCAAAAATCATTAGGATATTAAGTAAAGATCATGCTCCATGAAGACATTTTGTAAATTTCCTATTGTAAATATATCAAAAAAATATTTTTGTGAGTGGATATGCATTGCTAAGCGATGATAATTATTTTTGTTGCACCAAAAACAAAACAAAACAAAATAACCACTTTTCAACAATATCTAGTGATGTCTGATTTCAAAACACTGCTTTGAAGCTTTATGAATCTTTTGTTTCAAATCAGTGGTTCGGAGCGCCAAAGTCATGTGATTTCAGTAAACGAGGCTTTGTTACATCATAAGTGTTTTGAAATTTCAATAGTTCACATGACTTTGGCAGTTTGATACACGATCTGAACGCGCTCCAAACTACTGATTCGAAACAAACAATTCGTAAAGCTTCGAAGCTTCATGAAGCAGTGTTTTGAAATCGCACTAGATATTGTTGAATAAAGTCGTTATTTTGTTTTTTGGCACACAAAAAGTATTATCATCGCTTCATAACATTAAGGTTGAACCACTGTAGTCACATTAACTGTTTTATGTCTTTAGTAGCTTTCTGGGCATTGAACTAACCCTTTAAAGGTGATTTTCACAATATTTATTTATTCTATTTATTATTATTATTATTTTTTTGCACCCTCAGATTCCAGATTTTCAAAACGGCCTAATTGTATCTCGGCCAAATGTTCCTACCCTAACAAACCATACATCAATGGAAAGCTTATTTATTCAGCTTTCAGATGATGTATACATCCCAATTAAAAAAAAAGTACCCTTATGACTGGTTTTGTGGTCCAGGGTCACATATTACAAAAAAAAAAAATGTTGGATCAAATATGGATATATATTGGCTTTGAAGGTATTTTTGTGAATTATTTTAACACACTCTCATACGGGGAGAGAGAGAGAGAGATAGGGAGACGCTAATGTATTTGGGTCTATAATAGCATGGGTCACGGCACTGAGGTTTGACCACATTCTTCTATACGATAGGCACCGGTGCGAGCTTAATTATGTCTGATTACCTTTTATAAGTCTCTGTGCGCGGGCCTCTGCTCTCGTAATGAACCGGCATGAAATCGTTAAAAAGTAATTGTGCGTTCGTCCCGGAGATAAGCCGCCGCGGCGGGACAAAGCGATCCTGACACAAAGAAGATTTCTCGGCGCGGGATCCGCGCGTAACACCCCACCGTGACTAATGGCGTGTGAACTCTAATCTGCTGCCGCAAAAGAACGAGAAGAGAGGAAGTGCAAATAAATGGAGAGAGCGTGTGCTTGGCATCATTGGACCAAACTCTGCCCACGAGGACAGCGTGACGATGTTGATTAAATAGTCTATCGGTCAATTATTAACACCCCTGCACAATCAATACTCATTTAGATCATTACAACCGGTCGATAAACAGCGATCTGAATGTGATTTTAACTTTTCAGTTGCTAACTGACCTCCTGTTTCCCCTGTGGCCGGCCATCACTTCAGCACCACGGACAGCGACACTACACTCATTGGCCCAATCAAGTCACTACTCTTAATATCGACACATACAGACAAAAGGATTCTAAGCTGCTGTTAATTAGTTAATTATTGCCTGAATATGTTTTTTTTTTTTTTTTTTTTTTATGCAAACATCCCACTCATGCCCATATCTAATCAATCCAACATACAACAGCTGTCAAGTGAACGAGAATAATCTATTTTCTGAGTCACAAATTTTCACACAGTGTTACATGGAGATAAAACAAAGCCTTGAACTTCCCCTCATGGTTCTCAACTCCAGACAGAACACCTGGCGTGTTTGCATTAATTACCGTATTGATTGATTTTGTGGCCTGGTGAAGTGTAGCTAGGGGGGGAAGATTCACTAGAAGAGGTGATACACTGCTCGAGAGGCGGAGGAAGAATCAGACGCACTTAATGAAACAGACACGGGCGGGGAATTTATAGCCTTGTGAGAGTATTGATTGAAAGACCAAGAATAGAGAGGAAGACTGACATGTAACAACAAAAAGGGCATACCTGAAACCAAAGGATTTCTAAAGAAAGGAGCTCTGTCAGTATGTGGTAGCTGTTGAGGTCAATAAACCAGCCGGAAAAACGACAAAAACAGCCTTGTCTCAGATAACCCTTCAACCTCTGTTAAGGGAGAATTGTGTAATTAGTCAGCTGCGTGTTTTGATTCCAATTACACACAACAGTTTAACTACACATTCAATTTGAGTATTGATTATATGTGGGAGCTCCTAGATGTAAGGAAGCTAAAGTAACAGCATGTGATTTTGTCAACTTGACCTGCTGTTTAAAGCATAGTGGTGCTGAATGATGTCTGACTGGCATGTTATTTGTGTTGTCTTTCACTAACCTACCAAAGGAGCATTGTAACATACTGTGAGAACAGCAAGTAGGAATGTGAGGGTCACAGTCTCCGTTTGTGCTGGACTCCATTTCCCATCATCTTCCCTGGCCCTCACCTGCACTCACTCCACCATCAGTTAAGCACACACACCTGTTCCCCGTCAGCCACTCATCACCACAGCAGTGCTTAAAGCACACCACTCACCTCAGTCAGTTATCTGGTCTCGTTTACACGAAGGACTCTTAATGTTTATCTCCAAAGCTTCCAAGATACATCCCTATTCCACTCCAGTATGTTTCCCCTGTCTTCCTGTCATGTCGTCTGTGTGTGAGTTTACCTAACGTCTCCATTCGCTCTTCCAGCACTTCAACCTGCAACCATCCACGATCCACAACCCTGCAAGACAAAGGACAGTATCAGTATTCCCGTTATTCACTTGTCAAGGACTATATCTACCATTTACTCACCTGCTTCACTGTTTACCTGCTGTCAGTCAATAAATACCATCTACTTGCACTCCCTTCTGTCTGTAACAGTGAGCATGTTGTAGCAGCATGTAATATGGATGTCCTATAGCAATGTGTTAAAATTTGTGGTGTGTAAGTCATCAAAACTAGGTGTACCACAAGGATCAATATTGGGTCCTTTGCTTTTCTGTTTACAGTATATATGAATGATTTACCTGAAAGTTGCAAGGAGGCCGGTTGTCAAATGTATTCAGATGACACAATTATTTATTTAACAGCAGAAACTTCTCATTTGGCTGCAGAAATATCAACCTAGTTCAGTTCAACTGTTCAACTGTTCAGTGTTTCCCAGTGGCTGCAGGATAACTGTTACAACAAAACATTATCAATGTGTTTTTCATTAAAGAACAAAGCACTGGGTGATTGACCAAAAGGAAGTTAAGGAAGTGAATGAATTTAAATATTTAGGTGTCATTGTAGACTCTAAACTTAAGTTTGATGCCCATATTAAGAAAATGTCAACTGTTTTCATATGATAAGATCATGTATATCTCTTAAAGCAGCTTAAATGTTTTATGCATACTATGATATTATCGCATATGACTTATTGTGCAATAATTTGGAGTCTCAATCAGTTAAGCCTGTAATGTCATCATACAAAACTTTAAAAGTGATGGATCAGAAACCAATGAAATGGCATCATCAAATTTTTCAAAAGTGATTTGTTTTGATATTTTTTTTTTTTTAAAGTTTTCATTTATAAAAACAGTATTTAAGTGTACATAGGCCTTGCCATAGGCCTTGATGTAATCTGTCAGTTGATATAAAAATATAGTAGTGTTGGGGCAAAGACCAGTGGGGCAGTAAGTGGGAATTGTAGAGTTTGGAGATGCAGAACTACTGTGGGTCAATCATCAATCATTTTAAGTGAAAGGTTCACATCAATGGAACAGCATGCCTGTAGACTTGAAGTTGCAATCAGAACTTAGTTTTCTCTACAAAGCTGAAACAATGGCTGTAATCTATACAGCAATGTGGACATTGAGTACATTAGGCTGATTCAGGTAGGTTAATTTTACATTTTCTTTCTGTATAGGATAACTTACATTTTATGTTTGTGACTTTGTAAAAGTTACATATGTGCTTGGGTATGTCAATATGCCATTGTTTGATTGTTTAGGTACAATCTATACACGCATACAGTCAGACCAAAATTTATTCAGACACCTTGAACATTTCATTAATACAGTTTATTCACTGGAGTTTAAAAAAAAAAATGGTAATAAAATATGACAAGATCTCAGAGTTAAACTGTGTCAGAAAAACAATGTGTCAGAAAGTAAAACATGATCAAGTCAAAGTGTCTGAATAATTTTTGGTTCCAAATTTTTTTATCAATTTTACTGGTAATCCACTGTATGAAAAATTGTTGGGTATAATATGTCACAGTTTACTTTATTTTGCTATCTTCACTTATATAAATGAACTATAGTGTCCTGCACCCACTAGTAATAATATATATAAAATATATAAGCCTGAATAATTTTTGGCTTGACTAGTTATTTGCAGTGTTGGGGAAAGTTACTTTTAAAAGTAATGCATTACAATACTGCGTTACTCCCTAAAAAATTAACTAATTGTGTTACTTAGTTACTTTAATGAAAAGTAATGCGTTACATTACTTTTGCGTTACTTTTTCTCACCTGTGCTGGGCTTGCTTGTTTAATTTAATATATTCAATTATTACAGGTTTGCGTAAAATTCTAAGATTGCATTTCATTGTTTTTATTCATTTTGAGGAATACTGAATGCTTCCATGCAAGTAAGATGAGTAAATGCATGTTCACATTTAGTCTAGAACTACAATAACCATCATGTTCACACAGCGCACACAACACCTCTGGGACGGGTGAGCTGTCAGTCAATAAATGTGAAAACAAAGTAACTTTTATCTATTTGAAAAAGTAACGTAGATATTTTTTTGTAAATTGAAAAAGTAATGCGTTATTTTACTAGTTACTTGAAAAAAGTAATCTGATTACATAACTTAAGTTACTTGTAATGTGTTACCCCCAACACTTGTTATTTGTATATACATATGTGTATTTGTTTTGTTCCTTGTGATGATTGTGTTTGTTTGTTTTTTTTATTTGGATGTTTTGATTTTATTAAAAAGCCTAACCAGGGACGAGGGCTGCAAACTAGCTTTATGCTAAATGCCTTATGTATACACGGCATCGGTTGTTTGTTTCCCTGTTAAATAAACAAATAATAAAATATATATATAAATAATTCTTCCTTAGTGTAAAACCCCTAATCACTCACCATCTGAACCAATTCTTTACATCATCATTAAACCATCAAAGGTGTTTTTATCTTCACTATTTTCGCATACCACACCTGTCAATCCACCCACTCACCTCCCATTAAAAACACATTATTGCACATGTTCCTTTGTCCATGACAATACTACCACTTTAAACAGTGTAAATTTGCTACGACTAGCTCTTGAAATCCACTCTCATCTGAATGTGCACACACTCATCCTATCATAAAACAAACACTCTACAACATAATGAACTTATGGCAACAGATTTAAATTGCTTCCCCCTCGCTGTCCCCAAGGACTACTGTGCAATATGCTTCCGCAATCCTTCGTGTAATTTCAAAACAATTTATTCATGCACACTCAAACACATGTTCACACATATTTAGAACATTTGTACAGCAGTTTGCACACCTTCAGACAAGCACATTGAAACCTCCTCTTGCATTTTAACAGTCAAATTCACACACATATGCAGAGTCACTTTGTCAAGCTGCATGTCCACATGTTTGACTGTTTTTTTATATGCATGATGCAACTCCCAATATGGTGCTGTGGATATAACAGCTGGACCCGCAGCTGCGGAAAGGACTAGCCACAACATCAGCACCAAGAGGAATGGCTGACTCATTTGGACATATTCTCCCATGTTGCACAAGTATCTTGGAAGCACAGCTGACTACTGCAAACACTAATGCAGAGGATGCTGCTTTCTTATGTTCATTCATCAGCATATATCATTCAAGATGTGTGGTTTGTAATGCATTGGCATTTCAATGTGTTATGAATTGAGAAGATGTTTATAGATTTAAAAAATGTGGTTTGTGAGGGCAGATACATATTATAGTCAATTAATGGCACATATGTGTGTGGTGAGAATGAGTATGTTTATGAACACATTAGTGTTCAAAAGTTTGGGGTCTGTAAGATTTTTTTCATGTTTTTGAAATAGGTCTCTTATGCTCACCAAGGCTGTATTCAGTTGATAAAATAAAATACAATAAACAGTAACATTGTGAAATATTATTACAATTTAAAAATATTGTAAATAAAAGTTTTCTGTTTTAATACGCGACATCTTTTGAATGGTAGTGTATTTTTAGGTATGTTTTGGATGCCTCTCATGTGATATTTATTATATTCATGTGTGTGTTGCCCTACATCCTCGACAAATACATAAGCCTTTTTAAACCCCAAGTAAATACCTAATCTAGCAGAAGCCTTCCTGAAACTAATGTTGCAGACATCAACTTCTAACTAATATTGTCATCCCGGGAATGTTCTAGCCACACAAAGGCTGTTAGAATGTTGTGGAAATAAATTCTTTATTGGAGAACTGTCCCATAGCACCCATACTGTCTATAGCTGGCTGCCTAGTCTACCTTATTGATAGAGGACAAAAATCTATACAGTGATGATCAAAATGCATAGGGATGAAACATATCAAGACTGTAGACATTCAAATCCAGAAGGGGCCAAGGTTTTATTGCCAAGGTTAAACTTTTGAGTTGCTGCTTAAAATCTAATCCTCACTGCAGCTCATTCTGGCCGAGAACCGCCCACTACAGTAAGTGAAGGCCTGTTTAACATCTAAAGTGACCAGTCACAGGTCATGTTGTTTTTATGTGTCATTTAGGAGTGGGGGTATCTGAATAGGTCTCATTTGTTAACATTAGTTAATGCATTAAAATGAGTAATGTATATTTTAACAGCATTTATTAACCTTTCTTAAAGGGTTAGTTCACCTAAAAATGAAATTTCTGTCATTAAGTACTCACCCTCATGTCGTTTCACACCCGTAAGACCTTCGTTCATCTTCAGAACACAAATTAAGATATTTTTGATGAAATCCGAGGGTATCTGATCGACACATACGCAACCTTTTGACATCCAGAAAGGTAGTTAAAAACATGGTTAAAATAGTCAACGTGACTATTCAATCTTAATGTTATGAATACTTTTTGTGCGCAAAAACAAAACAAAAATAACGACTTTATTCAACAATTTGAACCATTGTCATACGGAGTGTGCAGGCTTCCTTGTTTACGTCCGAATGCCAGCTCATTATTGGCTGGATCCTGTGTCAGCATCACATGCATGCGTCGTTTCTACCGTAAGTCCAAAAGTAATGCTATTTATTATGTAATATTACTTAATATCAGTGTTATTTTGTTAATATTTTAAATTAGCTTTTATTTTTATATTTTATTATCTTTTTAATTTTAGTTTAAGTTTTAGTAATCTTTGTCATTTTTATTATTTTTTTAATATTTCTGTTTAGCTTATAATTTTATTTCAGTTTTAGTTTTAGTAATTTTAGTACTTCAATTAAAAATTATTTATCTTTATTATTTGCCATGACAACATTTCCAAATTTCATATGTTTTTTAAGTTCAAGTTTTTCATCTAATATTTATATTTTGTTATATTTCAGCTACCAAAAATGTAATAGTTTTAGTTTCCGTTTTAGTTGACGATACAACTTTTGAAACAAAGTTCTGCAACTAGGACTATACTGCAAAACTAGTTATTTTCTATATTTTCTATATATTTTTTAGCTCAAAACTTTGATACCAATAACCTTGTAAATGTTTTAAATCCATTTTTTTTGTAACATATGTTTTAGACAGTCAGTGAACAGACCTCTACCTTGAATGACTACAGACTTACTTAAATAAATGATATGGAATGAATAAGGCTATTGTGTGTGTGCCTCTCAAGATCTATTTCATGCATTGATGACAACACTTGTGTCATTTTGTAATATTTGTGCACTCTGTCCTGCACCGGACAAAGGCAAAGGCCTTGAGTCTAGCCATGTCGTCACTATAAAGTCTCAATGTCAAAGTGTGCAAATATATCAAAGAGATAAACAGTGTGGTGAGTAGATGCAAGATTAATTTCTCTCTCTCTTCAATCCATCATCAGATAGAGGCTGTATCAGGTTCATGGTTACACTCGGCATCTGGCTCCAAATGTTCCTCTAATTGTCCCATTAGAAACATGATGCATGCTCTGCATCTGCCACTGTAACTACAGCGTATATGCTTATCATCACTGTTCCATCTCTCACTACCAGACAGGGGACACAGCTTTGACCTATTAAAAGGGGAAAAAACTAATCAATGGATTCATGATAAAGTGCAAATTGAAAGATCATAGCTTGCTGAAAGTTAATTGGTGCAAAGTTTTAGTTTAATCTAGTTGAGGCCCGAGGGGGTTTACAAAGGACAAACTATAAACAAGTTGTTGAAAAAGACCAATTTTTGATAACCGAGAGAAGCTTCCCTTTTAGAAATGACAATAAAGGCATCATTAGTGTCCTTGCAGGGGTGCGCAGTCAATAGTATTGATCGGAAACAGAGACACAAACACACAGACAGACACAGAGCCAAAGACATACAACCCAGCAGTACACTGATGTTGTCGTCTCACTTCCAGACATGGCCACAGAGATGGAGCCGGCACCAGTTTCCCTTCCCCATATGGGTTATGATCCTGCTGGACCCCTGGGTCTGCCACCTTGTGTCCCCCAGCAGGCTGTACACTTCGCCTCAGTTTCCCCCACACAGCATGACACTAAGCTCCAATCTGCTGCTTCAGCCCTGACAGCTCAAGCACATGTTTTCCTACTTTCCTCAACTCAAGCTGGGAGAAAGAGAGAGGGAGGAAGAGGGTATAAATGAGGGGAGGAGAGAAAGCAGAGGAGGAAAAGGGAGTCGAGGTGAGCGGTAGATTTTTTATGGTTGGTTTTAATTACAAGCAGCCAGCCTGGTGGGGAGGATACGCCCGCTCAACTTTCAGAGGATCCTTAAAACAACACCTGTTCCGGGTGAGAAGAGGTTTTAATGACCTTCTCTACCTCTTAAGCACCTCTCTGCCACCTTTCTCTTTCATCATTTGTATCTTGGCTCAATGACATAAGTGTCCATGATAAAGATTAAAAAAAAAAAAAAAAGCCAAGTTCTTGCAGATGTACACTTAGATGTACCCTTTGTATTTTAAATGTATACATATATATTTTTTTAAGAATTTCAATATGACTTTATTGGAAAAATATTTACAACTAAAATGTCATAAGATATTTTCCTTACACTTTAAGTATCTGTGAGGGTACCTACATTTTAATTGTTGTTTTCCAAAACAAAGATAAACGTTTTTGCAAATATCACGAATTAACACTTTATTTCGATAGTCCACTTTTGGTCCCACTTTATATTAAGTGGCCTTAACTACTATGTACTTACATTTAAATTAATCATTTGATACAATGCACTTATTGTGTACAAACATGTTTTTACATTGTACTTATATTTTAAAAACACCTGCATGTAATTACACCTGTAATTAATTTCTGTAATTACATTTATAATTACACTGTTGACCCATCCCTTACACCTTAACCCACCCTTAAACCTACCCATACCACCAAAGCTTTCCCTAACCTTACCTGTATCCCACCTCAATAGCAGCAAAAGTGTGTTGCAATTCAATATGAACCCAATAAGTACATTGTACTTATTTTTTGATGTAAGTACATGGTAGTTAAGGCCACCTAATATACATTCTACTAACTATAGAGGGTATGCACGTGATGTCACTGTCGTCCGGAGTGACTGCGGTTACGCCCACTGAGTGGCAAAAAGACTGAGAGGCAGCATCGGTTGAATGCCGTGAAAAACTCACAAACGACATTCAAAACGGGAGAGATAGATGGATTTGACAAGAAATCTGAAGTATGTTTTTACAGGCTGTTAGCTAAAGAAAAGAAAAGCAAATGGATCACTGCAATTCCCAGAAAATACTGCACTCAAGGCAGCGAAGCATGGATTTGCAGGTATCATTTTGTCAATATGTTGAATTTTGGGGTAAAATCATACCCTATATATTGTATTGTTATATATTGTATTGACAACTCATGAATTAAATATTTAGCATCTTATATTCTGCATAATTGGGTGTTTTTAAAAAAAAACACTGACAAAAATTCTACAAGTTTTAGGACTGGATGATATATAACTGATATAAGTGATCACCTGGACTTAGACCTACTTATATTGTATTTATATAAAGCGCTCACAGGCAAATTTGCTTTATGTATTTCTCCGGCGTCGAAATCAGGCACATATAAATGTCTGGAAACACGATTCCTGGCTGCATGTCTTTGGTAACACTATCGAGTCCAACCTTTAGTTTAATAGTTAATACTCATGTTTTACTTGCATTTTCGCAGTTTCCCATATTAAAGGTGCCCAAGAATGTTTTTCACAAGATGTAATAGAAGTCTAAGGTGTCCCCTGAATGTGTCTGTGAAGTTTCAGCTCAAAATACCCCATAGATTTTTTTAAATAAATTTTTTTAACTGCCTATTTTGGGGCATCATTAACAATGCACTGATTTACACTCGGCGCCGCCCCCTTAAATCACACGCTCCCTGCCACACCAGCTCTCGACTATATTACAGCGCATTTACAAAGTTCACACAGCTAATATAACCCTCAAATGGATCTTTACAAGATGTTCGTCATGCATGCTGCATGCATGCTTCGAATTATGTGAGTAAAGTATTTATTTGGATGTTAAAGTTTTATTCTGAGTGAATTTGAGGCTGTCCTCCGTGGCTAACGGCTATTGCTACACTGTTGGAGAGATTTATAAAGAATGAAGTTGTGTTTATGCATTATACAGACTGCAAGTGTTTAAAAAATGAAAATAGCGACGGCTCTTGTCTCCGTGAATACAGTAAGAAACGATGGTAACTTTAACCCCATTTAACAGTACATTAGCAACATGCTAACGAAACATTTAGAAAGACAATTTACAAATATCAGTAAAAATATCATGTTATCATGGATTATGTCAGTTATCATTGCTCCATCTGCCATTTTTCGCTGTTGTTCTTGCTTACCTAGTCTGATGATTCGGCTGTGTGCAGCTCCAGACGTTAACTGGCTACCCTTGTGTAATCCCTTTCATAATGTTGGGAACATGGGCTGGCATTATGCAAATATTGGGGGCGTACACCCCGACTGTTACGTAACAGTCGGTGTTATGTTGAGATTCGCCTGTTCTTCGGAGGTCGTTTAAACAAATGAGATTTATATAAGAAGGAGGAAACAATGGGGTTTGGGACTCACTGTATGTCTTTTCCATGTACTGAACTCTTGTTATTTAACTATGCCAAGGTAAATTCAATTTTTGAATCTAGGGCACCTTTAAATCCAGTCATGCAGCAGGCTCTTTTGCCACTCAGTCTGGCTGAGGGGGTGTGTTCCAGCGGGAAAGTGATGTCAATGCATACCCTTTATAGGTAACTTTGCAACTACAAGTCAACTAGCAGTCATTAGAGTATTAGTAGACTGTCTGCTTAATATCTGCTAACTCTTTATTTTGATGCTCCCTGACAGACATTCTACTGACTATGTGTAACTTTGCAAGAACATGTCAACTTATTCTACTAACCCGAACCCTAACGGTCTACTAATCCTCTAATGAGAGTGACGTGTAGTTGCAAATTAAAGTACACTGTCAGAAATAGGGGTACAGTAGGAGTCCATTTCTGTCCCCCAAGGGGTCAAAAAGGTACATATATGTTCCCAAGCATATGCCAAGGGTACAAAAGCTGTACCCTTGAGGGTACAGCCCCAGTGACAAGCCATTATACCCCTAAAGGTACAATTATGTACTTTATTTTCTGAGAGTGTAAGATAGTTGACATGTTGTTACAGAGTTACTTATAGAGTGTATTGACTGTTGAAATAGTGTATATTATTAAAGTGAGAATTAGCCTATTAAATTCTAAATATTAATTTTTTGGGGAATCATGACATTTACAGTACAACCCGAAATAACATTTCATTGTCATATAAAGGTCAAATTATCTGATAATGTTAGAGACTTACTGACATTGACACCACATTACATGATTTTGTAATGAGCTTCTTAACAACACTCCCCCCATTATTCTTCATTTTCAGCTTCATCTTTTCACCACAGGGCTGTAAATAGTTTTGTCATCAACTTGTCAGTACAGTACTCTGTCAACTTGTCAAACTCTGTCATTGATTTTAAGTTGTTCAAAGAAAATAACTAAACTTTTGCATCTTTCCTCTTTCTGCCTACTGCATGCTGAGTAATCATTTAGACAGACATATTTGTTCAGAATTCCGCCATCTGGAGCAACAAAATAAATGAAAAGCTATTTAAATCCCCAGATAACAATGCGTACAAACCATTAGATATAATTAGAAACAAACTAAGTCAGCTATGAAC
Source organism: Megalobrama amblycephala (assembly GCF_018812025.1). Taxonomy (NCBI): domain Eukaryota; kingdom Metazoa; phylum Chordata; class Actinopteri; order Cypriniformes; family Xenocyprididae; genus Megalobrama; species Megalobrama amblycephala. The sequence goes on along the minus strand of NC_063050.1, from coordinate 30,199,777 downwards.
ATATCATAAGAACACATAATCATTTAATCTCATGAATGGTCTCTTGTGAATTTCATGCCATAAGCTAAATAAAGCACACATTGCGTATTCCTCAGGGCTCAAATTCAGCACTGGGCCTTTCATTGAGAGTTTTCAGTGCCGATCTACAGACAGTTCAAGCTTTTTCAGAGCTAAACCTAGCTGGTCTGTGCCAAGGGGCGAAACTGATACGGGGGTCAGTGACTTCTGTTCGACTACACAAAGTGAATTGGGGACTAATCTTATGACTGCCAACATTAACTGTGAACTGCTATTACACCCCATCAACTCTCCCTGCCAACAGATAACCAAGGGCCATAGAAATAATCCTCAAAATATTTAATCATGAATTGGCTTTTAAAATTCACTAGCCATAACTGACAGCAATGGAATACTGATTAAGATTAACGTCCAATGACAAGGAAAGTGTGTGTGTGAGAGAGAGAGAGAGAGAGTGAAAGAAAGAAACAGAGAAATGAACCAGCCTAAATAACATTTATTTATGCCACATTTTGAGAAAATATCTCTTTCCTGGGAGAAGTTTGTCAATTTCTACATTAGGTGGGTGAAATACTGGAGTGTCATTCCTTTCTAAATAGGCATTAGAAAATTCAGAATTAGTAGTACTAAGTATAGAAAATGTAAATAGCAAGGAATAATGGCAATCAATGAACCACAATCACAAAGTTCATGGTTTGCCTCTTGAGGAACTTACAACATTTTGAAAGAAACTCTATTAAACAGTTAAAACAAAGCATATGTGACCCGTGCTGGCAAAATGAGTCAGAATGCGCACAGGCTAATTACGAGCTACAGGCAAAACAAGGGAAAAAATGTCAATTTTAGTCGAATTTGAGGTTGTCACAAAAATTAGTTCATTAAGCCCTTGTCTAGCGATCCCAATGCACCAAATAGCAATTAAACATCTGAAAGTATCTTTATTTGCTTGCCATGAAAAATGCAGTTTTTCTCTGCTCGCTTCACCACTCACGCTTTCCTTCAGCAACTTCCTCATTAGTCCAAGTTTGGTATCGTTTTAAAGCGCAGAATTCCAGCTTTGTTAATATTCATAGTGAATTTTTGATGGCATGAGTCTGAACCAATGATATTTCAAACTCATGCTGATCGATATATATATATATATATATATATATATATATTCCTATAGAAATTTGGTTTTGACGAGGTGTGTGCCAAAATAGGTGTTATTACAGTTTTTTTTTCAACTGCTTACATTTTCAAAACTTTGCCTCTTTTTTTCAAAACTTTACACACAAATCCAAGAATTGCAAACACTAAATGCAAAATGCCTCACATCTCTTGCAAAATGAAGCACTGCATTCAAAACATCACAAACACATCTCAAAAGCAAATTTGTCTTACGTTGTTAACACCTTTGCCATAATATTCTGTTTTTGGATATATCATATATACACAGTTATTCAAAACCTAAAGCTCTGCTTTCATGAGCTCCTGTACATTTCTGTACAAGACTGAAAGTATTTGGCAGAGAGATGCAAAATTCATGGAGATGAAAAATTAGTGTGTTGTGTTTTGCAAAAAGTGTTTTATGAAATTGAAAAATGAGAATGAATTAGTGTATGGTTTTGCAGATTTGGTGTGTGGTTCTGGTGTTTGAGTGTCAGGTTTCAGAAATTGTGTGACAAGTACGGATTGTTTGATTAAGCAACTGAAAAAAAAAACTGTAACAGGGATTTTAAGGTATGAATGCTAGGTGATTTTGTTCTGGAACCTTCAGAAAACTTTAATTCAGTTTTTTTCTCAAAATTGACTTTGCTGACTCTATCGACTTCAAACAGTTGTAGCTCATCATTTTTTTGTCAGATTCCAACAAATCATACATCATTTTAAAGGTTTTTTAATAGAGATTGAAAATAACAAATTTTTGAAAATTTGCTCATTGCGACCCATTTTGCCAGCACGGGTCACATACAGTATGTTTACTGTTTTACCGATTACATTTATCTAACACTCAGCACTCTTGTTAGAAAAAGAGAGTGAAATATGAGATCTGAACTGTTGATCCCTCCTTTAGCAGCAATGAAGTATTTCTAGGATTTCTACACAGAGGATTTCTTGTTCATTCATTCTCATAAAGCCGCTTCAAGTCACTTATATTTTTATTCTTGTCTAGCAATGCCCCAGTTTAGGTTAAAGTCAATGTTACCTTAAAAAATCTTGTGTTTATAAATGATTTTATTTAGTTCTAAAAATATATGTCAACACAAACCTCAAACATCATGACGTTCGGTCATGTGAGAACCAATGAAGCTCAGAGAGGTGGATCTGTATTTTATGTAGTCTGTGTATGTGCATTGATCGATGTTTTGATTTGATTTGAGAGTGAAAAAAAGAATACACCAGTTGTATGGATTCATTTTGTAGTACTTTTATGTTCTGTCTATAGCTTGGAAGTTCTGGAGCCCATTCATTTTCAGACAAAAAACTGCTGAAACAATATCTTCTTTTGTGCGCCGCAGAAGAAAGAAAACCATCATCAGTTTGGAATGACATGAGGGTGAGTAAATGATACCAGGGTTATTAGGTGTTCACAAACTTCCTGTCACCTCTGTGGCACTGATTAAACTGAACATCATCGAGTTTTACGAAGACTAAAACTGTGCAGCGTCTATCCGTCATCCACGCACACCCGTGTGTGTGTTGCTCACTCTGTCCTTGCCAGCCACTGACACACAGCTATAGATTGCACCTCCCTCTCAATCAATGCAAACCCACTTAGTCTACAGAGACAAGCACAGGCGCATTTCTCCACATCTGCGCTGACTTCTTTATTTTCATCACCAAAGCAAGGTCATTCAGGCTCATCTAATATAACAGAATATGATGCAAAGATCTGTCTTTTCATACACTGCACGCAGATGAAGAAGATGTCAATTGTTCTGTCATCACTAACGTCCCTGTCAGGTGGGAAGGACAAATTCATGCACTGAGGCCTAGCGGTCTAAAAGCATTGGAATTGCAAAGAGGATTGTGGGGATCTTTTGTATAATCAGCCCCGGGAATGACTATTGATTTCTGTTAGAGCTTTCTGGAGAGGAACCAGGGGCCTGATTGTACATTCATGCCATATAGATATTCTGGCAAGTGTTGAATTGGGAGGGCTGTCTAGTCCGGGCATGTCACAAGCTTCTGGGCCGGGCCTTGCTGGCAGATAAAGAAGAAAACACACGCGTACACACAAGCGCACGTGCAAAACGTTCCCTGTCACGCATTTTCCCACACATACGCACCCTATTGAACTTTGTCCAGCAATGGCAGTGGATTGTGGAAAAGCAATTAACACATTCATCAGCTGGAAGACATTCGTAACTCTGAATTGTGCCGCTTCATGTCTGCATTAGCACCAGGTCTATTGTCTCCGCATGCACAGAGCATTAAATGGGTGTGTAAATGCTGCAGAAGTGAGGAAGTGTTGGGAATAAAGGACTGTGGAGAGATTGATTTGGCAGAAAAGGTGACTCGATTATGACAGCTGTGAACCGGCACGGAATGTTGAGCTAACAGGCATGTGCAAATATGTCTAAGCACAGCGAGGGAAGAGCAGGTGTGCACGCATATACTTGCTGCTGTTTCAGAGTGTGTGTGTGTGTGTGTGTGCCAGGACATTTATCCAAAAATTTAACTCTTAACTCTCATACTGTTCCAAAAATTAGGCAACATATTTTTGCTGCCTCCTAAGATACCTATTTTTTAGCCAAATTTTAAAGGGTTAGTTCACCCCCAAATGAACATTCTGTCATTTATTACTCACCCTCATGTCATTCCAAACCTGTAAGACTTTCATTCATCTTTGGAACACAAATTGATTTTTCAAATTTACAACTTGATTTTTGACACTTCAAAAAGTTCATAAAGAGATCGGAAAACTAATCCATATGAATTGAGCGGTTTAGTCCACTTTTTTTATTTATTTTTTATTTTTTTTATGATGAACAGATTGAATTTAGGCTTTTACTCACATATAAACCTTGATCAGCGAACATAAACAGATGCTCAACCGAACAAACCTGTTCCGGAAGCTCAAACGTGCTCTGCAATAAGGTTCATTTTTGTGCGTTACACAGCACATTTGGGGACCTATCATACACCTGGCGCAATGTGTAGTATTTTTTACTAGTTTCACATTTTCACATCCTGCGCCACGTTGTTTAAATAGCAAATGCATTTGTGCCCATTTGTGCACCCATGGGCCCATTTGTGCATTGTTGGCGTATTGCTATTTTGAGGCAGCTGATATAGACTGCACCATTGACCAACAAAAACATGGTCTAAAGTCAATGGCGCAATATTTTTTTGTTATTTAAAGAGCACGTTAGTAATATGCACCTATAGGCGTGTGCACACTCTGCTTATTACACACACAGGGACGTGAGGCAGCACACAAACATGCTGTTACAATCGCTGGTATATAAAGCACACGACGAGGAGATACAGTCAAAACAGGTCTTTTAATAGGAAATCCAACAGGAGAGATCAGGAACATACACCAACGTATACACGAACGATACCGGACAATACTACACAGGAAACACAGGGTTTATATACACAGAGACATGAGGGGATGATTGGACACAGCTGAACGTGATTAACCCTTTGATGCACAAGCTATGAAAACCCCTTCTAATGCACAACATGGGTCAAAAATGACCCGTATTCATTTCCTATGTAATTTCAATCAGGGTTGAGTGTTTCTTTGCTGAATCTTTAAAAGAAAAGTATTGTATCATTCATTTATTCCATGTATTCCTTAAATATCTTGTTTTTGATTGTCAAAAATCATTATGTTCATTTTTTTCTTTCTTACTTTATAAACAAACACAGTTTTTTTTTATGTCTACATCAATTTTACACACATGGGTCAAAAATGACCCGTATTCATTTCCTATGTTATTTCAATCATGACTGAGTGTTTCTTTGCTGAATCTTTGAAAGAAATGTATTTTGTCATTTTTTTATTCCAGGTATTCATTAAATATCTTGATTTTGATTTTCACAAATCATTGTGTTTATTTTTTCTTTCTTTTTTTATAAACAAACACACCTTTGGTATTTCTACAGCAATTTTACCCACATGGGTCAAAAATGACCCATATAGAAACCTTTGCAAATTTTCACAAGTAGGAACATATTTACTGTAGACAACTATTCATCCACCACACATTTCACGTCTCAACATGGCTGCTTTTGCATATTTGATGGATGAAAGTCATATTATATTTCATATAATAGGCTATATATTATATTTCATAATTTGTATTTTTTGTCATAAACCAATGCTACTGGTCACCTTTTACATCTATCAGTGTTCCTGAAAAGTAACATTCTGAACAAGGTTTCTGTCCAACAGTGAAAATATATGTGTATCGATCAACGGTTTGATGTGTATTTGAAAATATTCTTGTGCTTTTGATTTTCTTTATCTAGAGTGTTAGTGGTCCTCAACAGAACTGAGGTGGATGATGACACCACTGTAGAAGAAGCTGAAAGTATACTTTGCGCACAGTCAAATGCAATTTAAATGTGTATGTGCAGGGTACACATACACAGTTACAGAAATCTGGTGGAAATTATAAAAAGTTACAAAAATCTGTATGCTGACCCTCACGTACGCATAAAACATGAAGTATACTTTGGCCTTTAGAAAGGTAATGATACAAAAAAAAATTCATTCAAAAAGAAAAGGAAAAATTTAAATAAGGATTTGTTTATTGAGTAATACCTGGAATAATGAATGATGAAATTAATTTATTGTAATATATGCGATATAGAAAATAACTCATTCAGGTCACTTGAGACCCATGTTGTATATGTCCAAAACTGTTACTTTTCAGGAACACTGACAGACTTAAAGGGTGACCAATTGCATTGATTTATGACAAAAAAAAAAAAAAAATTATGAAATATGTAGCCTAATATATGAAATATAATAAGACTTACATCCATCAAATATACAAAAGTAGCCTTGTTAAGATGTGAAATGTGTGGCAGATGAACAGTTGTCTGCAGTAAATATGTTCCTACTTGCAAAAATTTGCAAATATTAAAGATTTCTATATGGTTCATTTTTGACCCATGTGTGTAAAATTGATGTAGAAACTGTGTTTGTTTATAAAGTAAGAAAGAAAAAAAATAAACATAATTATTTGTAGAAAATCAAAATCAAGATATTTAATGAATACCTGGAATAAATAAATGACAAAATACATTTCTTTCAAAGATTCAGCAAAGAAACACTCAACCCTGATTGAAATTACATAGGAAATGAATATGGGTCATTTGTGACCCATGTTGTGCATTAGAAGGGTAGTGATACAAAAATGATTTTTATTCAAAAAGTAAGAAAGAAAAAATGAAAATGAGGATTTGTGATGATCAAAAACAAGTTAATTGAGGAATACCTGGAATACTGAATGATGAAATTAATTTCTTGCAAAGATATATATATATAAAAAAAAAATAAAAAAAATCATTTTTGACCCATGTTGTGCATCAAAGGGTTAAGATGATCAGTAACCATGGTGAGTGACTAGTGGCGGGAAATGGAACAACAACAAGTCCAGAATGAGTCCAAAACAGAGTGCACATGTAACACATGCCAAATATTTCAAAGGATTTCAATTAAAAAGATTATTATTGTGTGCATAAAGATAAAAATGCTTTGGTGGAATCCGGCTTGCCTCGTAGATGGTCTGCTCGTGAGTTATAACCTTGCGCAGGAGCAGATTCGCTTCCTCGCTTCCTCGCTAGAGAAGCATTCAGTTTTTCTGCTTGCAAATTCCGCCATGTAAATAGCGAATTCGCCATTGTGTGAGTGCAACTGGCTTTTAAAGGGAATGGGAGATGAGACTCTGATGCCCAAAACACACCCATTAATCATTAAGAGAATAGGGACAATGCTTTTAGACCACTTTTCCTGGAGTTAAACTACCAAAAGTGGATTCGGACACACCCTAAGTGCACTTGCACTGTGCGCTTTAGACCATGCGCTTAGACCGTTAAAATGTAGGGCCCTTGAGCTTCCGGAAGAGGTTTGTTCTTGTGCGTCACTCATGTTAGGTTGAGCATCTGTTTATGTTCGCTGATCAAGGCTTATATGTGAGTAAAAGCCTAAATGAAATATGTTCAGCATATAAAGTGATTATGACTCTTTAGAAAATTTGGACTAAACCACTCAATTCATATGGATTAGTTTTATGATCTCTTTATGATCTTTTTGAAGCGTCAAAGTGGTAGTTGTGTAGCTGTCTATGGAGGGACAGAAAGCTCTCAGATTTCATCAAAAAGATCTTCATTTGTGTTCCAAAGATGAACAAAAGTCTTACAAGTTTAGAATGACATGAGGGTGAGTAATTAATTATATAATTTTCATTTTGGCGTTGCATGTATTTTTCATTTAAAAGGCACCAGTTCCAGAGTGCATTGCGATAAACAATGTCTAACAATCTTAGATGGCAGACAAAGGAAGAGAAAGCAAGAGAAATCTGATAATAAAACTTAGACTACAATGACATTGTTTTTGGTGCAAAAAACAAAAGAAACAATGAACACAATATCCATAAAAAAGCATCAAGAATATATATTAAGAGGCAAAAAGTGATCAGTATAATAACACAATGTTTTCAACATTGATAATAACAATAATACATTTTTCTTGAGCAGAATGATTTCTGAAGGATCATGTGACACTGAAGACTGGAGTAATGATGCTGAAAATTCAGCTTTGTCATCACAGGAATATAATACATTTTAAAATATATTAAAATATAAAGCATTTACTTTAAAATAGTAATAATATTTCACAATATTACTGTTTTTACTGAATGGTCAATTAAATGTAAAATTAAATTAAAAAAATCTTACCAACCCCAAAAGTTTAAATATTAATATATACATCAAAATGCATAATACACATCATCGATTAGAACACTGATGACAATTTAAATCCAAAACTTTCTGTGCTGCATTGAGCACTTTTTAGCTTCTTAATAAACATAGGGATTTATATTTATTAATATAAATTAAATAAATTAGGGATTTTGTGTGTGAATTATAAGTATGATTTATTGAATATGCAAAGGTATTTATAATAAATAATTAAGTAATAATTAAAAATGGAATATTTTATGTTCAATTACAGTGTGCTGCATATATTTATGGTTAAAGTATTCTGCCATCTTGGGGCACCTGCATTGAAACTTGTATTGTGAGTAATGACATTAGAGTGCTATTGGAATAACATGCAGCTTGCATTTTGTATGACAAGCTATTTGCATCTTGTACTAAAGGGATGTTCACACTGAAAGCATTAAGCAGCAACAAAGCAATGGGACATTATTCAGTTACAATGAGAGTTGGAAATAATGTTAATGCAAATGAGTAACAATGAATTTAAACAACTACCAATGGGAGTGCAAACAGGGATCCGCCAGCTAATAGGGCAAAATAGTAACACCTACTACAAACCAACAGCACAGCGGTTCAGAGATGTCAGCGATTTATCGTTGTCAGTGTGAACACCTCATTACAATGCTCTATTTCAGTTAGGATGCTGCCTATACGCAGTAGGCAGTAAGGCAGCTCACTAGGTTTTGGAACAGATTCTTCCTCCTCCACAATCATCCTCACACTACCGAACAGGTAATGCGAGATAATTATACTTGAAAGCACTCAGCTACACACATACACAACCGCACACACCAACACATAGCAGCAGACGGATGAAATGTCCTGCTTAGCATTGACAAGAGCTCTCTGCTAACTCTTTTGCACTATACAGCTAAAAATACACCTGCCTCCATCCCCTAGTGTGTTCTCCATCTCTTCAGCTTCCCACGAGAGCCTGCATGTGCATAACAGAGTGTGTGTATGCATATGTGTGTCTTTGTGTAGGTGGTTGGTGAAAACGCAGCACTAAAACCCAAACTGTGGTACTTGAACTCAGCCCACTGTGATGAAATAAGAGGCTATAAGCATTTACTCCTCCGACGAACATGGGGAGAGCTATTTTTGATGAAACCAAGAACATATCTTTTAAAGAATCTTTGAAGCAGTACAACTGCAGAGTGTTCAGGAGGTACATCTCATGGAGGAGAACATTCTGATTGTTCCCTCTTTTGTTCCACAGATCCTAGTAATAAGTGGCCCCACTGAGAAACTGTAGGTTCTTTGCCCCTGAATAGGCTCTGTAGCTCTTCTACAGGTCTGAAGAACTGCAATTTGCCAGTAGGCAATTAAGTGCCCACGCCATGCTGTATACTATATTTAGTGTATATATACATACACATATGTACATGCATGTTTATTGTGTGTGTATAAATATATTTACACAAAGTATATGAAGAAATCTTTAAAATTGTAAATGTTATAATTATATTAAATACAAACTATATTATACATATATAATATATAACTCTATTATACATTTGTATTGCATGTATTGTGTATATATACTATGTGCGATATATATTATGTACACTACCATTCAAATGTTTGGGGCCAGTACGATTTCTTTTTAAAGGTGCCCAAGAACGTTCTTTCACAAGATGTAATATAAGTCTAAGGTGTCTCCTGAATGTGTCTGTAAAGTTTCAGCTCAAAATACCCCATAGATTTTTTTAAATAAATTTTTTTAACTGCCTATTTTGGGGCATCATTAACAATGCACTGATTTACACTCGGCGCCGCCCCCTTAAATCGCGTGCTCCCTGCCACACCAGCTGTCGACTATATTACAGCGCATTTACAAAGTTCACACAGCTAATATAACCCTCAAATGGATCTTTACAAGATGTTCGTCATGCATGCTGCATGCATGCTTCGAATTATGTGAGTAAAGTATTTATTTGGATGTTAAAGTTTTATTCTGAGTGAATCTGAGGCTGTCCTCCGTGGCTAACGGCTAACGCTACACTGTTGGAGAGATTTATAAAGAATGAAGTTGTGTTTATGCATTATACAGACTGCAAGTGTTTAAAAATGAAAATAGCGACGGCTCTTGTCTCCGTGAATACAGTAAGAAACGATGGTAACTTTAACCTCATTTAACAGTACATTAGCAACATGCTAACGAAACTTTTAGAAAGACAATTTACAAATATCAGTAAAAATATCATGCTATCATGGATTATGTCAGTTATTATTGCTCCATCTGCCATTTTTCGCTGTTGTTCTTGCTTACCTAGTCTGATGATTCGGCTGTGTGCAGCTCCAGACGTTAACTGTCTGCCCTTGTCTAATGCCTTTTATAATGTTGGGAACATCATGGGCTGGCATATGCAAATATTGGGGCGTACACCCCGACTGTTACGTAACAGTCGGTGTTATGTTGAGATTCGCCTGTTCTTCGGAGGTCATTTAAACAAATGAGATTTATATAAGAAGAAGGAAACAATGGAGTTTGAGACTCACTGTATGTCTTTTCCATGTACTGAACTCTTGTTATTTAACTATGCCAAGGTAAATTCAATTTTTGAATCAAGGGCACCTTTAAGAAATTAATCATTTTATTCAGCAAGGAAGCATTAATTTGATCAAAAGTTACAGTAAAAACATTAATAATGAAACAAAAGATTTATATTTCAAATAAAAGAATCCTGAAAAAAGTATCAGTTTACACAAAAATATTAAGCAGCACAACTGTTTTCAACACTGATAATAAGAAATGTTTCTTGAGCACCAAATCAGCATGAAGAATCATGTGACACTGAAGAGTAATGTTGCTAAAAATGTAGCTTTGCTATCATAAATTACATTTTATGATAAATTGTAACAATATTTCACAATGCGGTGTAAGCACAGATGCTGCCTCTCAGATGTATGCAATTCCGAATTCAGTTCTCTTTTACAGCTCATTGCGCTTGCATGGTCAAATACACACACAATTATGACAAAATGCACATCGTGTGGAGTATTTAAGTAAACAGTCTGTTGTGTCCTATACAAACATAAATTGTTAGGAGAAAATCGTATGTGTAACAGTAACATATTAGATCTGTGCATTCATTCGTACAGGGACAGCAGCCTTATAAACTTTTGCCGTCTGTTTTATTAATGTTTAAAGGGTTAGTTCACACAAAAATGAAAATTCTGTCATTTATGACTCACCCTCATGTCGTTCCACACCCGTAAGACCTTCGTTCATCTTCAGAACTTTGTTTTGAATCTGTGATTCGGAGCACGTATAAAACTGCCAAAGTCATGTGATTTAAGTAAACAAGGCTTCGTTATGTCACAAGTGTTTTGAAATTTCAATGTTTCACCACTAGGGGGCATGACTTTGGCAGTTTGATTCATGCTCTAAACCACTGATTCAAAACAAAATATATGTAAAGCTTCGAAGCTTCATTAAGCAGTGTTTTGAAATCACCCTTCAGTAGATATTGTTGAATAAAGTTTTTTTTTTTTTCTTCACACAAAAAGTATTCTCGTCGCTTCATAACATTAAGGTTGAATCACTGTAGTCACATGAACTGTTTTACGTCTTTAGTAGCTTTCTGGGCATCTGAAAGTGTTAATTATTTTGCTGGCAATGCAGGCCTCACTGAGTCATCAGATTTCATCAAAAATATCTTGATTTGTGTTCTGAAGATGAACGAAGGTCTGACGGGTGTGGAACGACATGAGGGTGAGTAATTAATGACAGAATTTTCATTTTTTCATTTCATTTTTATACATATTACTCACTGACTCACTCAATTTATATTTAATTCATACAGTGAAGACTACAGTGTTTTATTTTTACATTTGATTATTCAATTTCTGTAGTATTTCTTACTACATGTTAAAGGGATGGTTCACCCAAAAATGAAAATTTGATGTTTATCTGCTTACCCCCAGGGCATCCAAGATGTAGGTCACTTTGTTTCTTCAGTAGAACACAAATGATGATTTTTAACTGCAACCGTTGCCGTCTGTCAGTCAAACAATGCTAGTGGATGGGAACTTCTACAATAAGAGTAAATAAAACTTGCTTAGAAAAGTCCAAATTAAACCCTGCGGCGTGTGACGACACATTGATGTTCTAAGACAAGAAACGATCGGTTTGTGTGAGAAACCGAACAGTATTTATATCATTTTTTACCTCTAATACACCACTATGTCCAACGGCATTCATCACTCAATTCGTTTGGTCTGATCGCGCTCTGACAACGGCAGTGATGTCTCGCTCTCATTGAAGTACAGTACAGTCCAAAAGTTTGGAACCACTAAGATTTTTAATGTTTTTAAAAGAAGTTTTGTCTGCTCACCAAGGCTACATTTATTTAATTGAAAATACAGTAAAAACAGTAATATTGTGAAATATTATTACAATTTAAAATAACTGTGTACTATTTAAATATATTTGACAAAGTAATTTATTCCTGTGATGGCAAAGCTGAATTTTCAGCATCGTTACTCCAGTCTTCAGTGTCACATGATCCTTCAGAAATCATTCTAATATGCTGATTTGCTGCTCAATAAACATTTATGATTATTTTCAATGTTGAAAACAGTTGTGTACTTTTTTTTCAGGATTCCTTGATGAATAGAAAGTTCAAAAGAACAGCATTTATCTGAAATACAAAGCTTCTGTAGCATTTTACACTACCGTTCAAAAGTTTGGGATCAGTAAGAATTTTTATTTTTATTTTTTTAAAAAGAAATTAAAGAAATGAATACTTTTATTCAGCAAGGATGCATTCAATCAATCAAAAGTGGCAGTAAAGACATTTATAATGTTACAAAAGATTAGATTTCAGATAAACACTGTTCTTTTGAACTTTCTATTCATCAAATAATCCTGAAAAAAAATATTGTACACAAATATTTTGTACAATTGTACACATTAAATGTTTATTGAGCAGCAGATCAGCATATTAGAATGATTTCTGAAGGATCATGTGACACTGAAGACTGGAGTAATGATGCTGAAAATTCAGCTTTGCCATCACAGGAATAAATTACTTTGTGAAATATATTCAAATAGAAAACAGTTATTTTAAATTGTAATAATATTTCACAATATTACTGTTTTTTACTGTATTTTTAATTAAATAAATGTAGCCTTGGTGAGCAGACGAAACTTATTTTAAAAACATTAAAAATCTTAGTGGTTCCAAACTTTTGGACTGTACTGTACTTCAATGAGAGCGAGACATCACTGCCGTTGTCAGAGCGCGATCAGACCAAACGAATTGAGTGATGAATGCAGTTGGACATAGTGATGTATTAGAGGTAAAAAATGATATAAATACTGTTCGGTTTCTCACACAAACCGATCGTTTCGTGTCTTAAGACATCAATATGCCGTCACGAGCCGCAGGGTTTAATTTGGATTTGTCTGTCGTGTTTTATTTACTCTTATAGTCCAAGTTCCCGCTGACTTGCATTATACCACTGACAGATGGCAGCGGTTGGAGTTAAAAATCATCATTTGTGTTCTACTGAAGAAACAAAGTCACCTACATCTTGGATGCCCTGGGGGTAAGCAGATAAACATCAAATTTTCATTTTTGGGTGAACTATCCCTTTAAATAAACTTAAGCTACATATATATTACTATATACAGCATTGTTTGTAATTTGCTTCTTTGTTCCTATTTTTAATATCAGAAATAAAATAAAATTACCCGCCTTGCTTTATTACAGAAGACTGTCAATCATGTGTTGCAGTGAGCTTAAATGTATATGTTTTATAGTATTGGGTTGACTAAAATGGGAAGAAAAACAAAATAAATTTCAAGGTTCACATACAAAGTTCAGTCAGAAGTAATTCCATATCCATGCAACCATATATATCATACCCTAGCCTGCGATCGACAAGCTGCACAATGTGAAGCGCTGTTATCCCTCCTCCTCCCCAGCGCCACCTGTAGAGATCTGCTACGGGGGTTCTACCATTCTTGCAGCAGCCTTTTCCTTGTTGTTTTATTTGACTAAGCTGAACAATATGTATTTGCTCAGCAGCAACAGCAGCAGCGTAGCAGATCTCGTACGCCAAAATCAAGCCATGTATACTTCATAACCCATGCCAATAAATGCTGGTTGAATTTAATCCACTCCGAGAGTTGTCATGATTGAAATTTAATTCAGTGGGATTTTTCTATTCTTTAAGACCTATTAAACTGTCTACCACAGTTAAATAGGAGAAGTAACAAAACAGTAAACTCACATCTATGCATATATCGAATCATAATTTGATTCAAAATCGAGAATAACATTTTCATCAAATCATGACCTCAAGAATCGATTTAAATTTAATCCTGAGGTACCAAAAGATTCCCACCCCTACTGTTTTACTGTATTTTTGATCAAATAAATGCACCCTTGGTAAGCATTAAAAACTTATATACATATACATAAACACACACACATATACAGGGTATATATATATATATATATATATATATATATATATATATATATATATATACCCTGTCCATCCCTTTAAACAAGGCGTTTACATCTTCATCCTTCCTCCCATACTTCTCTCTCCCCTTCTTTACTTGTATCTAAGGCGTTTAATATTTAATGAAGCAAGGGCTTGTGTGTCACAGGCAACCCTCAACAGTTCATGATTGCGTGCAAATATTTACTTCCACAGCAGTGCGAGGTGGGGTCAGGGGCAGAGGAACTGGGGAATCGCTAAAGACATGCACACACTTCACATGCAAAGACCTCATCTGACATCATTGCATCTGACATAAGCATTGGCTGACTGTGTGTGTGTGTGTGTGTGTGTGTGTGTGTGTGTGTGGCAGTGGGTTACTATGAGATCAGGGGTTGGGGAAGAAACAGATAAGGATGAAACTGATCGTAAATTGGTTGGACAAATAATAACGGACAATAGTATAAATAGAAAGTGGCATGTATTTGTATGCACCCATCGCATATGGATGTATGCAAAATTGTATGCAAACTTGCGTGTCTGTGAGCTGACAGCTGGTTTGATGTATATTTGAAGAGACAACTGTGTTTGTGTGTGTGTGTTCGTGTGAATGGACAACTCTATGCTGTGTTTGGGCTTGAAAGGATAGAAGCACCATCACAAGTCTGCAAGAACATCAAAACACAATTAACGGCTGACATGAAGCAAGAGACAGAGGAAAATAGAGGGAGAGATGGAGAGAGAGAAAGAAGAAGAGCATGAAAATGTGAGTTGTTATGACAAGCTGAACTGCCCTGAAGAGACTATATAGCATCCCTGAATCCTCCACTCCCCACTCAAGTATTCTAGAAACTACATCCATGTATTCTAGAAACACCCTACAGCAGTTTATCATCCCGCAGCAAAGGATTATGGGAGATGCTGAGCTCGATGAGAATCCCAGCTTTTATCTCTAACGGTACGCAGAATAAACAGTGCGGTTCTGCTACGTTACATGTCAGCAACAACAAAAGCTCCAACTGTGTTAAATTTGTCTTCTTTTCTTTTTTTTGCTCTCATTTTATAAATTCTTTCAAATCTGTTTTGAGCTGTCATCACCATTTAGGACTAAGGATTAAAGGATAGAGGGGGAGAGACTGAGAGAGAGAGAGAGGGAAAGGGAGAGATGGATAGGCAGGTTTTAACTGGATCAGAGCTTTGGGTCTCGCTGGGAATCTCTCACAGGTGTGTAGGCGTCCAACATTTTGTTCTCGCTCTGTCCCAGACAGGTTAAATTACCTTCTTTCATCTAAAGAGTTGAGGGGGGGTTGAGCACTAATTAAGTTTGATACTTTGGTGGGTTGTCTCCTGTGTAGGGAACTTTGGATAAGTTTCAGGCGTTGAATTAGGTTCGACCTTGAATTAACTGGTTTGGCCTTTGAAGTCCACTCAGGCCAACCTGAGCAGAACAATGTGTTGCTAGTCAAGTGCTTCCATGCATTTTGAGTGTGTGTTTGTGTTTTTGGATTACATTTATATTCATTCATTTTGCAGAGACTTTTATATAGAATCAGCAATATACCATAATTGTTTCATTCTAAGAAAGCAATACAAAACTCCAAATTGCTCAGAGAAGTATCGGCTAGAGAAAAGAGTTTTGTTTTTGTTTTGTTTTGGTTTTTAGAAAAAGTTATTTAAAAACGTAACTGTTTCTGGAAGTAAATTGTTGGATTTTATCTGTTTATTCATTTTTTTTAAATGACATTTTCTCTTCAACACAAAAAAAATGTTGTCATGTCATCAAGACAATAAAACAAAATTAATTTGAATTTTATATTTTCTATAAACAGGACTGAAACAGTGGACATTTCTTGATCATTTCACTGGATTGTGTGTCCTTGTTTTGTGCTTGTTTTATTATTTAATTTCATATAAAGTTTCAAATTTGTTATTAACAGTACTGAATGAAGGGCTCCCAGTGTCTTTAGACATTTCTTGAAGTGATTCAGGAAGGGTTTGAAAGATCATTCCATTAGCAAGGAACAGTAAAAGTTAAAGGGTTAGTTAACCCAAAAATGAAATTTCTGTCATTAATTACTCACCCTCATGTTATTCCATGCCTGTAAGACCTTTGTTCATCTTTGGAAAACAAATTAAGATATTTTTGATGAAATCCAAGTTTTTTTTTTTTTTTTTTTTTTTTTTTTTTTAATTCCCCATAGAAAGCAACGCAATTACCTTAATTGAAGGTCCAGAGAAGTAGTAAAGACATCGTTGAAATAGTCCACGTGACTACAATGGTTCAACCTTGTTGGTCCGTGTACGTTTTAATAGTTTGTTTTCCAATTTGAAATGAAATACGCAGAAACGAGAAAACGGTCGTTTCCCGTTTTTTCGTTTGTAAAAAAAAAAAGGAAAAACGAGATTTTGACTCGATTTTCGTTTTTTCGGGTCACGGATAGAAAATGGAAACACGACTTCAAAACTCGTTTTCCACATGTGGGCGGTCATTACACGCCCCTTTCAGCCGATTGGTCAATCAAATCTGAGCCAGTGACGTCATCTTCAGTTCGTTCAACAAAATAATAGTCCTCTGCCGCTATATCAGTATGTCATAAATCGGCTTTCTTCTGTGCAACCTAACGCGTATTTCACAGAAATATTTATTTCAGAAATGTTAATCAGCACACAGACTGTTGTAATGCTGTTTGTAGTATATGCATAGTGAAACTACCCACACAGAGGAGCGGATGAAAAGCACAGATTAAAAAAAACAAAAAAACTACAGGTTTAATTTTATTCTATTTTGAATAAATAGAATAAATCACAATAAATAAATAGTGTAAGCAATTTTGAAAAACGAACAATAGCTCATCTCTATTTATTTTATATAGCCTAACATTGCCTGCTGAAATGTTAATAACCCTTTGGTTAAAAGATTGAGGGAATATGTAAAGATCAAACATTAAAGATCAAAATTA
Source organism: Megalobrama amblycephala (assembly GCF_018812025.1). NCBI lineage: Eukaryota > Metazoa > Chordata > Actinopteri > Cypriniformes > Xenocyprididae > Megalobrama > Megalobrama amblycephala. The sequence goes on along the minus strand of NC_063050.1, from coordinate 30,182,393 downwards.
CATCTACATAGCTATTTTAGTTATGACAAAAATAATATATAAATGTTAAGCCAAAACGAATTAATTTAAAGCTGAACTGAAACAGAAACCGGCGTTATAACTAGGCTACCTCTCTAATTTGACACAAATCCAAATGTTTCAATATTCACGATTTGGAGGCTAAACTATATTTATTATGTAAACGCTTTTATTGTAGCCTACACAGACTACTTAAAATAAGCAGTAGGCCTATAACTTTTTATATATTTGGTTGAATGTATATATTTTGACAGTTAACAGGCTGTGGTGTCAAGTTACTAAAACTGCTGTTGCGTGAGGCGCCGACGCGTTCTCTTGAATTTTCTTATAAAACCGGAAACAACTTAATAATTAGACATTTATGGTCAAATATATGTAACACCATTCGAATCTGTGAAGGGTTAAATAGGCCTATTATTTTTGTACACTCACAAACAAAACATTGCTCGTAAAATAAACAAAGAAATTTTCTGCCGTCTTGGTTTCCTTTCTGTGAACTTCTCAAAAATGAACCGACACTCATATTGTCGCATTTTTCCCCTTTCATTTTGGTAATATGTTAATTACTTAAGTGAAATAAATTTCGCGCATAGACATAGCTATTTATTCCTTTTATATAATTGAATCCTTTGTTCTCCGTTCACAGAAGCGCTGCAGGTGCGTGATGATGATGAATCCTCATGTTCTGTTGTTTATTCTGGTATTTGTTTATGTAGGCTAAAACTAAACCCCTGGAAGTTTTTAATGATTCACAGATTCTGACATTTATCAAATTTCGTTTAATTATAATTTAATATAATCTTGTCGGTTAATGAAACGATGATCGCGTCAGTTGAACGTCAGGGGGAAAAAACATAAATTATATTGACAAGGCAACAATAATTTTCGTTTAGTTTATGTTTTTCAAAACATCCACAGAACTGCATGCAGTAAATTTTCCCGCTGTTTAAGCCACGAATATTTACAAAATAAAATAATTACAAAGATGATAAAAGATAATAAAATAATTACAAAGATAATAAAACTTTTATGTTTAATATACGAGAGTTTTTGTTTTGCTGTTGTCCACTGAAGCAATTGACGCAGAATCGCCAATAGCCGTTAAATCGAAATTGAAAGCAAAATGTTCAGGGCCATTTATAGCTAATTCATTCAAAAGCGAAGGAAAGACAGAAAAAGTGAGGATAGCAAGTAAACTGTGACATATAATAGTAATGTTCACTCTGTTAATAAAAGTGTTTAATTTAAGAGATAAAATCTGTATGGCCATTTATAAGCTAAGGAAAACTAAAAAGCCCCCCCCGATGATAGCCTACCGTTATTAGGTGTTGCCACCTAGTGGATAGCCTATTTTCTAATATGACTGCATAGTCTACTGCAAGGAATGCGTCTGCTAAATGATTGAATTTAAATGTATAAAATGTAAACAAAACATTAAAATAAGAAAAAAAAAATGAGTGCAGTAGCCACTGATCTATAATAGATAATAGTCTGTCATTATGTATAGCCTATTGATCGGTGGTAGTAGCCCAAAGGATGTCATGCGCTTGGTAACAGATGTAGAGGCATTTACATTTTAAAAACAGCTTAAAAACAGACTTAATTAAATTTAGCCTACTGTAGGTTTTTTTAAACTTTTTTTTATCTGTGCAAACATATTTCTGTGAAATACGCGTTAGGTTGCACAGAAGAAAGCCGATTTATGACATCTACTGAAATAGCGGCAGAGGACTATTATTTTGTTGAACGAACTGAAGATGACGTCACTGGCTCAGATTTGATTGACCAATCGGCTGAAAGGGGCGTGTAATGACCGCCCACAAGTGGAAAAAGAGTTTTGAAGTCGTGTTTCCGTTTTCTATCCGTGACCCGAAAAAAACGAAAAATCGAGTCAAAATCTCGTTTTTCCGTTTTTTTAACAAACGAGAAAACGGGAAACGACGGTTTTCTCGTTTCTGCGTATTTCATTTCAAATTGGAAAACAAACTATCAAAACGTACACTGACCCTTGTTTGATCCCATGTTTCAAACTTTAGTTAGTGTGTAATGTTGTTGTTAGAGTATAAATAAAATCTGTAAAATTTTAAAGCCCAAATTCAATGCCAAGTGAGATATTTTATTTAACAGAAGTCGCCTACATCGAACGGCCAGTTTGGACTACATCCCTCTACTTCCTTCTTTAATGACGTCACTAAAACAGTTTTTTGACTAACTTCCGCCCACAGGAATACACAAGAGTTGCGTTTGTAGAGTGTGTTTGTCGCCATGTCGTCGAAACGCTGTTATTTTCATCCCGCAGTCCAATCACCGGGTCTGATTCCGGCTCAAATTGATAGGGTAAAATTAAAGACATGTTTACAATAACACTGAGCGCATGCATCTCCACGTTATGGTAAGAGGCCTGACCTTTCCGGGCAAGGTTCGCTAAGCTGCTGACGAATCACAACACAGGAACCGCTGGCACAATCAGAACTCGTTACGTATTTCTGAAGGAGGGACTTCATAGAACAAGGAAGTCATCAGCCTGTTTTTATGACAGTGGAAACAGCGGTATACAGATAAGTAAATTATGTGAAAAATACTGTTTTTTTACACGCGAAACATGAACACATGTTATATTGCACACTATAAACACAATCAAAGCTTAAAAAAACCACAAAAAACGGGACCTTTAATGTTATGAAGCGACAAGAATACTTTTGTGCGCAAAAACAAAACAAAAGTAATCACTTTATTCAACAATTTCTTCTCTACACTGTCTGTGTCGCATGCAGTGAACGTGTCAGTGCTTTATTGTTTACATCTGAACGCTAGCTCAGTATTGGCCGACGCTGTTCACGTGAGCACCACGACGCGTGCATGTCAAAATATCTTAATTTCTGTTCCGAAGATGAAAGAAGGTCTTATGGGTTTGGAACGACACAAGGGTGAGTACTTAAATGTGGGGTAAGTCATTTTTCAAAAACACCGTTTGGAAGTTAGTCAGGCTGACACCAACAGCAAACGTGTAAACAATCACCACTAGGGGGCTTATGATGGTTGAGGAGACAGAACGAGCAAAAGGGAGATTTGAAGGAAAACTGCAGAAAGAGAGATGAGACACAATACAAAAGAGCTCAAAAGAATATCACTGGAATGAAGGTTTATGACTGGGCAAGCGCTTTAGGACCTATGTTAATATTAGAAAAGCTTTCCAGCGCTGGAGAGAGCTAAACGGGAAAGCCTGAAAACAGATGCAGAGGCTGCTTTTTTTTTTACACTTCACATGTGAGTAACTCTGGGTTTGAGTATCATTGACTGTCTGGAGCTGCTGTGCTGTTGGCGACTAACAACAAACTCTTGTTTGTATTTACTCTCTTCATTTTTTGTGCTTCCTTGTCATTCGTTCATCATCTGTGCTTTATTTTTCAGAATTTTGTTGCACGTCAGCTGTGATAAACAGACATCTACTCTCGCATTGCGTGTGTAACAGTGGCCAGCTAGTAAGAGTTGCGCAGGTAAACCTATCTCAAGAGGCGCACTGACGACCACTTGTAAATGCGGCGTTTAGCGTCATTGTTAGTGCACTCGCCTTACCTGCCAGCAGAGATCAAGTGGGGGTTCGAGACTGACTCGGAGCAGGGTGGTTAGGATTGGAGGGTGTGTTTTGGAGGCGGAGCAATGAAGAGAGGGGTGGGTTTGTTTGGGTTGATTTCAAATATCAATGTCCAACAGCGTTTTTGAAAAATGGCTTACCCCACATTTAATGACAGAGATGTCATTTTTGGGTGAACTATCCCTTTAAGAAAAGTAAATTTATCTATTTTGTTTTCAACTCCACTCACTCACTGACCACAGGCTTCTGGAAGGAATGCAGGTTTTGCAATTAAGAGTAGGTAGGAAGTTGCAGAGGCAAGAGTTGTTCCTTGTTATGATCTCAGCTACATTGTTTACATTGCTAACTATTAATTATTTAACACTGAACAGACAGACCAAGGTTAAGGCACCCATATCATTCAGTATATGCTGACACAGATGCCCGGTGAAATATATATCTCTAAGATATAGAGACACCATCCAGCCACAGATTTATCAGCTTTCTCCATCTCTCAATTCAATGCAACAAACTCACACTAAAAGTAAAAAAAAAAAAAAATCCTGACATAATTTCCTGTATGACACAGATATACTTGAGTGATATTCCATGCTTATGACACACACACACACACACACACACACACACACACACTGCAGTGAATATAAATTACACTTGATTATCTATTGTGCATCTTTCTGAATTGGCCTGGGAAAATCACTGGGGAGTTTGGAGCAGGCTCTAAATCAAGGCCAGACTGTCTGATCACTCAGAGGAACAAGCTTTGAAACACCATTTTGTGTTATTTACAGCTTTGTTTGGAAACTTCATTCTGAATGAAACTTCCTCTATTTAATGGCCTGGATTTCTGAAACCATTTCTGTACAGTGTTTCTGCTTTGTTATTCGGTTGATGGCTGGCAAGATGAACGCAGACACAGTTTGTTGTTTGTTTAGTCAGTTTTATACTTAATTTGCTTCAGGTGAACCTGTTAAAACACGGACATGCTGGCATGGCTGACATGTGAGCAATGTACTGCATGTAACTGTGATATTTAATGCTTTCCTTATTATTCACACCTCCAGTCTGTTAAAGCAAGCAAAATAACACTGTTTTTTATTAATTCCATAAAACACAAATAAGAAAAGCAAATATGTATTTGTGTAAATGTCCAGCACTGAAATATGAACATTGTTCAAAATTTATTTTGCTGCTACTGTATGTTAGAGTTAAAGGTTTTTAGAAAAGAGGCTTGGTTAAAGTTATGGGTCCCAGTTAGGTTGCCCATTATTGTTTATTTGAGGTCCCATATGGGCCACATTTGGTTTATATTACGCAATATTTTTCAATTACATTTTTTTTTTCCAGCTGATTTGATTTATACCATTATGAATAACTGACATAATTGTATAAAACATTTTCAACCAATTGAATAAATTGATTAAATTAAGTATTTAATTTGTTTTATATGATTATAATAATAATTTAATATACAACACTAATCCATGATCCTTGACTCATTTATTTTTATGCATTTCATTTATATGTAACTACACAAAAAAGCACTTGCATTACTTTCTCCATGAGCCAAGATGATTGGCGTGTGTGCCTTCTCCTGAATCCCACCTTCTCAGTTGAGAGAAAAAAATGGTCGCCACTCACTTACAACTTGAACATTATCACCTGTGTGTCAAGGGATATAAACTCTCTATCAAGGTATATGTATATTTCTTTTCATATTAACCAAGTTTTACTGTTGCTTTTATATAATTGAATAATTTGAAAGATTTTGGAATTCAGTAACGGTAGACTCAAGAATGAACTAACTTAAGGAAGCCAGCTGAACTACCGCAGCTAAACATCTATGTAAAGTTTTGTATGTCTCATATTATCTGACATGCTAAATTGAGATCATGGAGCTCTCTTCTAACAAGCTGATGATCTGAATCAGGTGTGTTAAATAGTGGAGACAAAATGTGCAGAGTGGGTCACCAGAATTAAGAACCATTGCATTAGAAAGTGCTTTATTCTGGTGCTGTGCACATTTGACCAGTCGAATATTACTAATTTTATGTCACTCTCACATTATTGTGGCACATAATTGACATTAACTTACGTAATAAATTAATCATGGCTCAAACTGAGAATTGCCTACACTGGCATCAGTAACTGATAAATTCTTGCATAATCCTATATCTACACTGCTATCAGTTGTGTAAACAACAACAACAACAACAAAAAGCTGAATGCACCTTTAAATGTATTTTTATTATGAACAATGCCCACAAAGCGGGTGTTGTTGAATGGGAGGTCATAGCCTATAGAGGATTGTTCTTGTTGTCTAGCTGTGTTTCCACTAAGTTCCAGGAATACAAGCTTTTCATCCTGATGCATTTAGGAGGCTTCACCTTGAAATTCAATTAAAAAAAATAAATTTAAAAAAAAAACATGATTTACACATTCCAAGTTGAAGTCATTTTCTTTACAGCTGAAATATTTCATCATGTATTGCTGCATTGCTTAAAGTATTAAATGACTTATAGATGACTTATTTCTGATTGTTGATTCGGGTAAATGTGCAGTTTTAATTTTGCTGGATCTCAGCACGGCATTTGACACTCTTGATCATGGCATTCTTTTAAATCATTTACAGCAAATTGGGATCCAAGGTCGTGTTTTTAATTGGTTTGTCTCCTATTTAAAGGATCTAACTTTTTCAGCAGAGACGAGCAATTACTCATCATCTCATGCACCAGTTTTGTATGAGGTTCCACAGGGCTCGATTCTGGGTCCTGCTTTATTTTCTTTATACATGCTCCCTTTGTATACTATTTTTAGGAAGCATAATGTCTCATACCACTATTACGCAGATAATAATCAGTGTTATGTTCCCTTGCATCCAAAGGACGATTCAAGTTTGCAGTATTTGTTTGATTGTTTAAGAGATGTTAAACAGTGGATGTCTGCCAACTTCCTTCAGTTAAATGATTCCAAGATGGAAGTCTTAATTTTTGGCTCCTCTGCTTTTACAGAGGTTGTTGTCAGTAAACTGGGACCTCTATCTGGTAATCTCCATAGACATGTTAGAATCCTGGGCATTACTTTTGACTCTGCTCTGACCTTTGATAAACAGATCAATGTTGTGGTCAGAAGTTGTTTTTATTAGTTAAAGAATATTGCAAAAATGAAGTCATTCTTAACACCCAGAGACATGGAGTCTGTGATACATGCTTTTATTTCATCCAGATTAGATTATTTTAATGTACTGTACTTGGGTGTCTCATGGTCTCTATTGTTATGTCTTCAACTTGTTCAAAATGCGGCTGCAAGACTGTTAACAGGAACAAGGAAGAGGGAACATATTTCGCCAGTGCTGATCTCTCTCCACTGGCTCCCAGTTAAATATCGTATTGAGTTCAAAACATTACTGTTTGTTTATAAGGGTTAGCATGGACTGCCTCCTCCATACAGTACATAATCTCCTTTCATTCCACCATAATGCATCCAGAAAACTCAGATAAACCAATAGTTTACAGTTGACTGTTCCAGGGACAAATCTAAAATTAAAAGGAGACCGTTCCTTTTCAGCTTTGGAACAATCTGCCAATTTTCACCCACTGTGGCTCTCCCATTTTGGACCCAAGTAAGCCCATAATGAACATCTAACTAGGCCCCACTTAGAGCTCACTAGCCACGTTTCCACTGCCGGGCCAAAGGCGGGCATGCTAGTGCGTGCCAGGGCCGGTCGCGTTTCCACTGTCACTTCCGGGGCTTGATCGTGCCTCTTCGGTGCTTCCTCAGTGCCAAAGGCACGGGTTTTTCGGCCCGCCGAAAACCTTGGTCCAAAGCGGGCCAGCTGGTGCTTGAGGCGTGGTCGAGGTGAAAGGCGGAGCTAATCGTAGTCAGGTGATGGTCTACACGCTGAAATGGGTTGGGTTGTGTGACGTTTGATCAAGGGAGGTGTGTTTAAGGGCGGTTTTTAGATCAGCGCTGTGGAGCTAGCGGACCGACAGTGGAAACGCAACTTGATTTTGGCCTTGGTGCCTAAGGTCTGTGGCCATAGGCCCAGCCCGGCACACTGTTAGCCCTGGCTCACACTGGCCCGACAGTGGAAAAGCGGCTACTAAGGACCCATCATGGCCCCCTATTGGCTAACATACATGGGGCCCATGTGGAGCCGATGGAAATATTTTTTCTGGGTCCCATTTGGGTTGCCCATGCAGGGCCTAAGTGACACCCCATCAAAAACCCACATGGAGCCCACATGGAAATGTTAGCTGGGACTGAACCCTTCAGAACCTCTGGCTCAGTGCATTAGAAAAACAAGATGCCTGTAGCATCTTTCCTTAGTTCAAAATATATATTCTCTGAAATCAAGTCTAAACATCTTACACAATTTTGTCTTCTCAAGTAAACTGAACTATTTTTTCCTGAAAAACAAGACAAAATATTGATTAGGAAAATGTTTTTGCACTCAACCAGCCTAAACTAGGACAGAAATGCATGCCGGGTGAATGCAGGGTCTGGAACAAGGTTTTATGAGAGGTCTTCCTAACTGTGGCTTCTCCGCTGTCCCAGAAGTCCCAGCAGTATTCAGAGTCTAATACAACCACATTTTACAATAAAGAGAGCAAGCCCTGCCTTAGGCTCACACTTCAGCTCTAAGCCTGTGTGGTTTAAAAGAGGTTCCAGTATGTGTGTATGTGTCTGTGTTATATTTATGGAACTTACCTCTGCTCTCTCTTTGAGTGGTAAGCCCTGCTCTCCTCTGGCCATTTGATGAATAAATGCTCTGAGAGTCCCAAAGCTGGTGGCTCCTCTGTTTTATCAGCTGGGAGAAGCACATTAATGTCAACATCAGTGAAATGTTTACAGCGGTACCAGAAATAAATGCAGCTCTGCAGAGTGCACCTGAAAAGAAATTAACACACATATTAACATGAATAAAAGAAAAGTGTTAAATCAAAGGATGGCCCAGATAGAAGTTTCACAGACACTCATGAATAACTACACAGCTTAAAGCTTTCACTTAATATAAAACATCTATCTTTAATGTCTGATAAAGAAACAAAAATGAAAAAAAAAAAAAAAAAAAAAATGGAAATGGGTGTCTATTAATCAAAAGACATAGCTAATCAAACCCTATGCTTCAGAGAGGGAATAAGAGATTTCCAACAAGCACATCCTGTTGTAAATGTATTCCTGAATGTGAGTTCCAGACTTGAAGCACTATAAATTGCTTAGTGTAAAATGTTCTTATGCCATTGCTAAAATAACACTGTCTGTTTTGTTTGCTTTTTGTATTCTGGCAGAGTTCATCAGTTCATCTTCTTATTTTGTCTCGGTGCTGTCAGTTCCCTGAAATAGTGCTCAAAGACAGACAGATATGCGCACACACGCAAAGACACACTGTGGAAGCTTTGTACACTTAAAAGACAATCAAAACTTTTTCAAAAACATTTGCTCACTTTTCTGGCCTCTACAGACTCTAAAAAACAGTAAGCAATAGGTTAAGTGGATTTGCTGACTTGAACATGAAAAGCACTTCAGTAAAAACACACACACATATACGTAATATCAGCCAACTCCTCCACAGCGGCCGTTCCTGGGAGCAGAGGATATTCATGTGTGTGGGCTTTAGAAGATGAGTGGGATTTAAAGATAATTTATAGGAACGAAGATTTGATGTATATATAATCACCTTCAAATGCCTATATAAAGAACATAATACAAAGTTATACTGAAGTTTTTGCATTACTTCTTTCACCTCAATTATTAATGGTTCAGTGACAAATAAGAATGTCTATCATAAAAAGACAAGAAAATCTTTTAAATACTAATTTAAAACAGTTCTCAGATATCTACTTTCTTTGTATTCATGTTGATTTATTGTGTTTTTTTGTTAGTTTGTTTTTGTGTGTGTGTGTGTTTATACCATTGTTAAGATTCAATTTAATGTCATGTGGTGTAACCATTATGTAAAATGTTATAACACATTTTCCTTAACTTTGAATTAATGTGCATGTACAAATGTATACACATGTATTATTATTATTATTAATAATAATAATAATAATAATAATAATTAATAATAATAATAATTATTATTAATATTATTATTATTATACACATTCCTATTTTTTTTTCTATTATATCATTTCCTTTTTTTTTTACTGCAGTTAAAAGTAGTTTTGTTAAATTGTCAACATGTAATTTAATACAGAAATTGAATACATGCTTATCACCGATGAGGCTGTATGTGGGTAATTGACGAATAAGGTTTTTAAAAGAGTAAAAAAATGGAGATAAAATGAATTTTGAAGTTTTATTGTGTTAACAATGAGATTGTGTTTTTTTTGTTTGTTTGTTTTTTGTTTTTGTTTTTTGTTTTTTTTTTAATAATCAATTAACACAGCTTTTGTCATTTTTTACAAGATGGACACAATTTGTCACCAAAAAATTCATTCGGTTTAACCAAAATTTCAGTTTTACCAAATGACACTTTTGGTTATACCAAATGACGATATTTTCAGAAAATGCTAACAGGCTGATATCTAGCTAGCAAAAGAACAATCAAACATTTTATATTTAGTACCAGTTTTTAAAATATTACAACATTTTCCATGTTTTATAGCGGTTGTACCGAATGACCTGATATTTCAGGACCTTCATATAAGCAAGTGAAAACATGAATTGTTCAAATAGTTAAAAGAGACATAGTTACTTTGCTTCATGACCATGTGGTCCTGTGCGGGTGTCTGAATGATGTCACATCCTGTCACATGATACTGACCACATGAATTGATCCAAAATGGTCCCTTTATATTGGTTACTCTGAATGACATCAATGAAATTCATTTTTCTGGACATTCTTTCTCATAACGACTTCTACACATAATTTTAATACCATTTTGCACTATGTTGATATATGATGTTATAAAATCATGCCTGAATAAAAAATAAATACATTTATTACATTTTAAGATATTTTAATCACAAATGAAGTGGCTGTATTGGCCTTTGGACGGTTAAACCGAATGACCTTTTGACACTTCAAAATCTTTAAAATACCTTTATATGTAGCAAAATATAATTAAAACCTTTTGGATTCAATAAAAGAGATCTAGTTGTACTACCTTACATACTTTGGATGTCATATCTTTTTATTATTATTATTATTATTAAGGCCTTTGGACAAAAAAATGACCCGCCACGTCATTGGCCCATGTATGAATTGCATTTTAATGTATTTTTGAATAACTTCATAGATAGCAAAATGTCATATAATTGATGATTATATGAGATGAGATGATTATATATCAGAATGTTCCTAACTATATCACGGAATCCTTCGCCTGCTTATTGCCGAGTTTACACAATTGTTACAACAAGGTATGTCCAGAGCAGTGAGCTTTAAGTTGAATCCACTGGAAGTCTAAAATCACTTTTTACCCAGTCAGAACTGATATCTGGCCTCAACCCCACTCCACTTCATCATCAAAGACCAAAGCAACATTAACAACCGCTGCTGGGAAAAGGACAAGAGACAGCCCTCGGCACAACTGCAGTGCTTAATCACAATCACCCAGATCTTCGGACCTTTGTAAGGGATTCAATCACTCTCGCTTACAGGGGCTGAGCTGCACCACCCTGACCCAGAGAAACCCCCTCCGTCCTGGGGTGCTTCAAACTCAAGAACCCCCTGCTACTGTGATTTCCTCTGGTGCTTAAGCTGGGAAAGCACATCGATAAAAGTGTCTCGGCACACACTTGGGCTCCTGTTGACAGTATTGATCCGGAACGCGAGGGGGGGCTGTGTGGACGGATTTTGCTATCGGATTTTAAAGGAGGCAGGTGAGGAGAGTATTGAAAGGCCTCTTGCGCTCTTCAGAAATATTAGATACGGGGCCACAGGGAGCTGCAGCAAGGCGCTGTGGGTGTCAGAAATGACGGCGAGAGATAAGGAAAACGCAAGAGGTTGGTTGTCATTGGGTTTAACCTCCAAAAAGTGTATGCAAGTTTAAGACTGTGCAAAGCTGGGTTTCCTTTGAAGGCTTTTGAGGAGAACTGCATGACAGTAGCTGGCACAACACAACAGCACAAGGCCAATGAGGCACATAAAAGTGATTTTTTTAAAAACAACAACTTTGAAAATGAAACGTTAACGTTTCTAGGAAAATTATAAAAGTTTGGGTTCAGCGGAAAGACATTTTTAAAGTCAGCATTGCACTCATGTTTATTCCTCTATTGTGACATATACTGTAGTATCTGAGTGAAATGGCTTCCCGAATGAGGAAAAAAAATGTAGGGCAGAACTTGATTTTGGGGAGGGGAAGTTGAGTGCACATCAATTAAAATAAATACGAATAATTATGTTTAAAATATATATCCTGGCCACTCTTTTTAATATGATCAAAGTCAATGAAGACTCAAGCTGTGAAACCTCAAAAAGCGATGAAAAGGACTATAAAGTTTTACCACAAAAGTGTTCTGTGTAAAAATGTGCATTACAGTGAAGACTTCTGAATCATAGATGTGTATGACCAGACCATTACATTTATTTGGTATATTATTCCACATCTGAACTTTGTTAAAATCATTGGTAACGCTTTAGATTACAGCCCGGAAAGTACTGTGTAATTACAACGAATTTACAGCATAACTTTCAATAATTATAGTGTAACTATACAGTAAGTATGTGTAAGTATAGGGGAACAATATGTAAAGTATCAGGAATAAAGGGGTAACAACCAGGAAAATAACAAATTATTTATACTGTAAATATTTTATAACTAAGGGGTAAGTATGACATTACGGGCCGTAAATTAAAGTGGAGCTTGTTACCCTCTTATTTCATGTAGTTACAGGGTAAGTAATTAATAAAATGCAAACAATCTGCTATCACTGACTCTGAAACGTTTATTTGAAAAACAACTTCATTAAAAACAGGTCTACAACACTTATTATTCATTTTTTTTAAATCAACTTTTCATTTCAAACTCTAAAGAGTTACTTTCCTGACAGAAAGTAACAAGTTTTGTCCGTTTTTTGGTTGTTGTTGTTTCTCGCTTGGCTTCCTCCTGCTCTTGTTTCTCAGCTGATGAATCTTAAGAAGGAATCTCATTGCTGTTCTGTATTATAAGAAAATACAGTACACCCCGAAATTTTCTCATGGTTTAGGCTAATCATCTTTTCGCTTCTGACCAACTATCACCAGCGCCTGCATGAGAGTCGACTTTGCGTTTGACCAAGCATACTAATGAGCAACGTGAAGCTTTCATGACGTTCTCGCGGGAGATTCGTGTGAAACTCGCGCGAGAACTGCCGTCTCTGTTATTCTGTCTTGTTTGTTTCTCATTCTCATCATCTGTTATTCTGTGTATTTTGTTGTGAGCATTACTAAAAAAAAAAAAAAAAAAAAAAAAAAAAAAAAAAAAAAAACTGACGGCATCCAACATCTGCGTGAGTTTCTCGGCACGCTTACGTCACGCTTCAAGTTACGTCAAGCATGAACTCTCAACCCTCGCATGCACGCGCAGGAGACAGTTGGTCGAAAGTTTTAAAAATATTCAAATATTTGGTATTTTTCTTACAAATATGTATCGTTTCACTTCAGAAGACATCGATTCATCCATTAGGGTCGTATGGATTACTGTAGTTATTGCTGTATGTGCTGTTTGATGCTTCGACTTTTAGGAACACGTGAGCTTGCATTATAAAGCATTCCCAGATTATTTATTTTTTGTCCTAAAATCCTTTTTGTGTTCATCTTAAGAAGGAAAGTCGTATACATCTCAGATGGCATGAGGGTAAAAGATGAGTTAACGGTGAGCACATTTCTGGGTGTACTGTATTTTCTTATAATACAGAATAGCAAATGGGATTCCCTCTTAAGATTCATCAGTGGAAAGAAAGAAAAAGAGGAACAAGAGGAGGAGGAAGCCAAGCAAGAGAAACAAATAAGAAGTGTTGCAACTTTAAATCTGTTTTGAAATAAGTTGTTTTTCAAATAAAGTTTTCCAAGTGATATGACTGTTTGCATTTGTTTGTTTGTTTGTTTGTTTATTTATTTATTTATTTATTTATTATTTATTATTAATTACTTACCCTGTAACTACATGAAATAAGAGGGTAACAAGCTCCACTTTAATTTACGGCCTGTAATGTCATATTTACCCTGTAACTACATGAAATAAGAGGGTAACAAGCTCCACTTTAATTTACGGCCCGTAATGTCATATTTACCCTGTAACTACATGAAATAAGAGGGTAACAAACTCCACTTTAATTTACGGCCTGTAATGTCATACTTACCCCTTAGTTATAAAATATTTACAGTATAAATAATTTGTTATTTTCCTGGTTGTTACCCCTTTATTCCCAATACTTTACATATTGTTCCCCTGTACTTACACATACTTACTGTTAGGGATGTCCCGATCACGTTTTTTTGCCCTCGAGTCCGAGTCCGAGTCATTTGATTTTGAGTATCTACCGATACCGAGTCCCGATCCGATACTTCTATAATACATAAAAAAGAATAAAGAAGAGCGAAAAAACAGATCCAGGATCCAGGAACAGTGCTTTTCAGGTTTTTCAGGTATCTAACAGTAGTTTTCACGTACAGAAAATGGATAAAGTAATCAAATATAAAATAACACTGCATATTATCTTTACTGTATAAAATAAATAAAGATTAATCATTATTGAAGTTACAAAAACTATTCAGTCAAGAGCAGTGAGTGATTTCTTTGTTATTTGTTGTGTGATTTAACATTAAAAACAGGCAGCAGGAATAGTTTTTTTTCCCTATAAGACATGCACGATCCAGTACATATACTGTTACACATCATGCGCTGTCTTTCTCGACTAATATACGTTCACTTAAGACATAACCGACTATGTTTGCTAGGATACTCGCTAAGACGGGCATGTTGACATAATTTTTGTATGAATTTGTCCGCTGAAGCGCAAGACTTGAAAGAGAACTCAGTATTTGCGCGCTGACTGAAATAAGCGTGTGCGCGCTTCAGATGAGCGCACACAAATCTTCTCACAGTGCGCGAGTTCTCTTTCGCGTCTTGTTCTTGAAGGTGTAAATCAGCAAGGCTTAAATGAGTTAGTTTAAACACAGATAGCAACGTGTGCTGTTCAGGTCTCACCTGCGCTCGCGCTATCAACGGCGATGACGGCGTAAATGACTGGACATTAGAGCATACGGCAAAAAAAATATAGTCTTCATTTTTAAAGAAAACCATCGTTGAAAACGTCCTAAAAAGAGACTTTACACAGACTGGACTGATGACACCTGCAAGGATTAGTCTACTATTAAAGCAGGAATTTGATGTAAACAGTAAGTCTACATAATATTCACATGCAGTTCAGAGGACATACATTCATAGCAGTTACAGCATGAAATAATTAAAATAATTTAAACCTATAATATTTTACATAGATAACTTTTAAACATAATCATTTTTATTTCACAATTCTGACTTTTTTTTCTTGCATTTGCGTGTTTATTACTCCCAGTTCGGACTTTATAATGTGAATTTATTTCACAATTCTGAGTGGGAAAAAGTCAGAATTGCGGGATAAATTGCAATTCAGAAAAGACAGAATAACGAGTATATCTCACAATTCTGTTTTTCTTTGTAAGAAATGTGAGATGTAAACTCAGATTTGCAAGAAATAAAAGTCAGAATTGTGAGATATAAACTCGAAATTAACTTTTTTTATTCTTTTATTTTGTGGCTTCCATAGACTTCTACTGCTCAACTGTCATTTTCTGCAACCAGCTAGGCTCCGCCCACAAAAAAACGTCATCGCTGTTTGCAAACACCAAATTGGTCTATAGATGCGTCGTCATTCGAGATGGACCGCGGTGCAAGTGCGTACCGAACCGTAAGTGGAGAACCGTACGGTTCGATTTTTTACCGAGAACCGTTGCACCCCTAATACATATATATCCGAGTCCTGATCGGGAGGTAACGTCCGATTCCGATCGAGTCTGAAACCACGTGATCGGGCCCGATTTCCGATCACGTGATCGGATCTGGACATCCCTACTTACTGTATAGTTACACTATAATTATTGAAAGTTACGCTGTAAATTTGTTGTAATTACGCAGTACTTTCCGGGCTGTAATCTAAAGCGTTACCAAATCATTTAGTGAGTTCAGTCAGATTTATGAAAGAATCTTTAAAGGTGCCCTAGATTATGTTTTTAAAAGATGTAATATAAGTCTAAGGTGTCCCCTGAATGTGTCTGTGAAGTTTCAACTCAAAATACCCCATAGATTTTTTTTAATAAATTTTTTTAACTGCCTATTTTGGGGCATCATTATAAACGCGCCTATTTTATGCTGCGGCCCCTTTAAATCGTGTGCTCTCCGCCCACAGAGCTCGCGCTTGCCTTAAACAGTACCTTAACAAAGTTTACACAGCTAATATAACCCTCAAAATGGATCTTTACAAAGTGTTCGTCATGCATGTGGCATGTATGCGTCGGATTATGTGAGTATTGTATACTGTTATATTGTTTACTTCTGATTTTGAATGAGTTTGATAGTGCTCCGTGGCTAATGGCTAATGCTACACTGTTGGAGAGATTTATAAAGAATGAAGTTGTGTTTATGAGTTATACAGACTGCAAGTGTTTAAAAAATGAAAATAGCGACGGCTCTCTTGTCTCCGTGAATACAGTAATAAACGATGGTAACTTTAACCACATTTAACAGTACATTAGCAACATGCTAATGAAACATTTAGAAAGACAGTTTACAAATATCACTAAAAATATCATGTTATCATGGATCATGTCAGTTATTATTGCTCCATCTGCCATTTTTCGCTATTGTTCTTGCTTGCTTACCTAGTCTGATGATTTGGTTGTGCACATCCAGACGTTAATACTGGCTGCCCTTGTCTAATGCCTTTTATAATGTTGGAAACGTGGGCTGGCATATGCAAATATTGGGGGCGTACACCCCGACAGTTACGTAACAGTCGGTGTTATGTTGAGATTCGCCTGTTCTTCGGAGGTCTTTTAAACAAATCAGATTTATATAAGAAGGAGGAAACAATAGAGTTTGAGACACACTGTATGTCATTTCCATGTACTGAACTCTTGTTATTTAACTATGCCAAGATAAATTCAATTTTTCATTCGAGGGCACCTTTAAGGGAATAATTAAACCCAAAATGAAAGTTCTCTCATTATTTACTTTTAAATAAAGAGTCGTCAAAACTCCAAAAATGATTCAATCACAAATAGGACATTGCTACTTTTCTCATTAATGTGCCTAAGCGAAGTATGGTGGAATTTAAGATATTTTGTGAATAATGGTGTAAATTCTGTTCCTCAAAGCTATCATTCCCACAAAGCTATCACACACTCTAAAACACGCTGGGTTAAAACAACCCAAGTTGGGTTGAATAATGTACAAATCCAGCTATTGGGTTGTTTTAACCCAATGAATGGGTTAAATTTTTGCTAAACCTGTTGGGTAGTTATATTTATCTCAACATTTGTTTAAAAATTACTGTATTGCTTGTCTAAAATCAACCCAAAATATGTTGGAAATGAACATTTATTAATATTTTTAATAAACTAACATTTATTAATAAGTTTAATGAATAATAATTAAACAAACATTTATTAATTGCTTTTTGATTTTTAATTTCAAAACTGTTTTGGGTTAATTTAAGCCAGCCATATAGTAATTTTTAAATATAGTTGGGTTAAATAAATCTTCCCAGCACGTTGGGCAAACAATTGCTGGGTTAAAACAACCTAATCACTGGGTTTGTCCATTTTCAACCCAACTTGGGTTGTTTTTAACCCAGCATTTTTGAGAGTGTATGGATTATTGCGCTTAAAGCAAATGTATTACATACTTTTATTATATGTTTATTTTATTCTGAATCTTGACACACCTCATTCACTTTCATGACATTGAAAAGAGTGGCCAGGGTATTCTTCAGAAACTCACCTTTTGTGTTCTACAAAGAACAAAATGGGTTTGGAATGACATTTGGGCAAGTAAATGATGACATAATTATCAGCCATTTAAATGTATACAAGCTCGATACAGTATAACCCTGATTCAGAAGTGGCATTAAGCGCTATTAAAGTAGTATTGAAGTGGAAGAAGAGTTCAAATACAACGATTGGAATCTTTAAAAAAAGAGCATGAAGTCAGCAAATGACACCCTCATAAAACAATATTTCAGCACACGCTTTCAGACAAGCTGTAAGCCCACGGAATACAATAATTACAGTGCTCTCTAATTTGACAAGTATTCCAATGATCAAATAAATTCCCGCTCAGGAGATTAAAAGTAGACGCTTAATCGATTCCATCTGCACATTCCGCCATGTGTGCTGTTTTGCCTGACACCGACAACACATCACAAAGCTCCCTTTAACCTGATCTAAGATCAGCCAAATCATAATCCTGGCCAAATCCATTACCATTATAACAAAAGCTGAAGAGCAGGTCTCAGATCAGTGCACAAGGGCAGCATCTACCAAACACCCATCATGGTTTGTGGGATATAATGGGTTTTCTTCTAGCGGTGGAGGGAAAGAGAAAGGTCATAGAAAGGACAGATGAGGGACAGCAGAGCTCCCCTCTTCCCATTTTCCAGCTTTGTCACGGTCCTCTCTCTTAACTCATGATCCTGTTTGAGACAGGGGCTAATCCGCCTCTGCCCCAAGGACACAGAAGATTCCAGAAATCATAAACTCCACTCTGCTGCTGCACACACTCATACTCCATTTTCCAAGTCTGTGTGTTTTTGTGTGACCGTGAGAGCTGTATTAAACAATCAGGCATTTTTATTTTATGTTACTCTCACATTCAGTCTTATAAAAACAAAAACAGAGTCATATTTGATTTGCACTGAAAAGCCAGGAACTTCCACACACCTGTTGCCAGACTGAAATGTCTCACTAAGCTTACAAGGGCGGAGGTGCAGAGCAATTATAAATCTGTCAATAACTTTTTGAAAGATTCCTTTCTGACATTTAATATTTTAATGTCATTTAATAATGTTTACTTTAGTATATTTCTCAGGTCAAAATTTTAAATATAGGCTACTTTTTAAGGTAAAATACAAATATCATGTATTATTTACTCATAAATATTCATAAACATGATATTTCCTTAAAAATCATCAGATTATCTAATATTTTAAGAGACTGACTGACCTTGATACACAGTCATGAGGTTCTGCAGGGGTCAGCATCCCTGCTAGTCAATTTTAGACATTGCACTCTAAAAAATGCTGGGTTAAAAACAACCCATTAACCCAACAATATAAGCCTCTGGTCTGGTCAAGTTTCAGCTTAAAATACCCCACAAATTTGCCCCTATTTGGGCAAATTACTATATTGCTGTCTAAAAAAATACAAACCCGATTCCAAAAAAGTTGGGACACTGTACAAATTGTGAATAAAAAAGGAATGCAAATATTTGGCATGACATATCAAATGTCATGAGTGAGACATTTTGAAATGTCATGCCAAATATTGGCTCATTTTGGATTTCATGAGAGCTACACATTCCAAAAAAGTTGGGACAGGTAGCAATAAGAGGCTGGAAAAGTTAAATGTACATGTAAGGAACAGCTGGAGGACCAATTTGCAACTTATTAGGTCAATTGGCAACATGATTGGGTATAAAAAGAGCCTCTCAGAGTGGCAGTGTCTCTCAGAAGTCAAGATGGGCAGACGATCACCAATTCCCCCAATGCTGTGGCGAAAAATAGTGGAGCAATATCAGAAAGGAGTTTCTCAGAGAAAAATTGCAAAGAGTTTGAAGTTATCATCATCTACAGTGCATAATATCATCCAAAGATTCAAAGAATCTGGAACAATCTCTGTGCGTAAGGGTCAAGGCCGGAAAACCACACTGGATGCCCGTGATCTTCGGGCCCTTAGACGGCACTGCATCACATACAGGAATGCTACTGTAATGGAAATCAACAACATGGGCTCAGGAATACTTCTAGAAAACATTGTCGGAATTGCCTGCAGTCCAGATCTTTCACCCATAGAAAACATTTGGTGCATCATAAAGAGGAAGATGCGACAAAGAAGACCTAAGACAGTTGAGCAACTAGAAGCCTGTATTAGACAAGAATGGGGCAACATTCCTATTCCTAAACTTGAGCAACTTGTCTCCTCAGTCCCCAGACATTTGCAGACTGTTATAAAAGGAAGAGGGGATGCCACACAGTGGTAAACATGGCCTTGTCCAAACTTTTTTGAGATGTGTTGATGCCATGAAATTTAAAATCAACTTATTTTTCCCTTAAAATGATACATTTTCTCAGTTTAAACATTTGATATGTCATCTATGTTGTATTCTGAATAAAATATTGAAATTTGAAACTTCCACATCATTGCATTCTGTTTTTATTTACAATTTGTACAGTGTCCCAACTTTTTTGGAATCGGGTTTGTAAATCCAAAAAAAAAAAAGTCTGGGTGAAAACAACCCAATCCCTGGGTTTGTCCATATTTAACCCAGCATTTTTTAGAGTGTGTGACAACTAGCCCCGGTCTGCCCTATAAGGAAACAGAACTGGAGACATTCAGTAAACAGATTAATGGTGGCTAAACTTTCTGAAATTCACTCTATAATGGGTTCATTCTCTCAATCGTTTCCCACAGCTGCAGACTGTTTAAACCTTGTAAAATATGACTGAGGTGTTTTACAATGAACAAAGCAAACAGTTTTTACAACAATCTGTCGCCATTATTCCTCTCTGTCATGTAACATGCAATGAAAGACAAAATGGCTCCGGTGTTTAATGGAGCATCCTAATTAGAAACCTCCTTTGCTCTGACCTTTCTCAAATGACCAGGGAGGAACAAAACAATGATTATATTCGTTTTTACCTTAATGTTTACACCTGCAGGCCGCCAATAAACAACTGAAATACAACACAGAGATTGATTAAAACAGTTTTGTTTGTCTATGAAAAAAATTGTTATTGTGTTAGAGCAGATGTGAATTTAATTGAGGACATCATGTTTAGGTTATAATGCCTTAGTCACTTTGTAAGTGAAGTTTTTTTGTAGTTTGAATAAATGAATGAATATATTAAGAAATAAATATAAATGTCACATGTTAGGATCTTATGTTAGGACACCCATCTGAGAGCACACAAAGTTGTGGTTTGATGCTATGAAATAAAACTACAAACAAAGAACTCTAGCAAGAGACTCTCAAACAGTGTTTATGATAGTCTTACAGCCTTTTAAAATTACAGAGAGAGCAAAGTTTCCCCCAGCTGCCCTTCTCTCCGACTTTAACCCCCTCCCTCATTTTCTAGTGGCTCATTGACTTTGGAGGCACAAACTCATTAAACTGCTTCTATTGCACTGACTCAGCTTCTATGATATAGGTAGGGTTTGCTTCATTACCCCTCTCTCTAATAATTGATCTTTTTTTTTTCTTTTTCTTTTTTTTTCTTTCTTTATTTTTTACATTGAAGCAGCTTTTCACACATTCAAACATAAGCATAAGAAAAATCTGTCATTCATTTTTAATAGAGAAGGAAGAAATTATATTTTATGTTATAAGAGATTGCTTAACTTCCAATACAAGTTAACCTCAGGTATCAGCATTTCTAACAATGTTGATTATCAAGAAAAAAAGAAGAAGCAGCAAAAAGACAGCAGAAATGACAAGTTGATAATTTTATATACACTATCGTTCACAAGTTTGGGGTCAGTAAGAACTTTTTTTTAAATAAATTAATTATTTTATTGTAATAAAATGTTTCTTGAGCAGCAAATCAGCATATTAGAATGATTTCTGAAGAATCGTGACACTGAAGAGTAATGGCTACTGAATATTCACTTTTGACATACACAAATAAGTTAATTTTTAAAATATATTTAAAAAAGAAAAATGTATTTAAATGGAATTATATTTCACAATATTGTTGTTTTACTGTATTTCTGATCAAATCAATGCAGCCTTGGTGATAAGAGACTTCTCATGTATAAAAGCAGTATAAGCACGTGCATTAAAGGATTAGTTCACTTTCAAATAAAATTTTCCTGATAATTTACTCACCCCCATGTCATCCAAGAAGTCCATGTCCTTCATTCTTCAGTCAAAAAGAAATTAAGGTTTTTGATGAAAACATTCTAGGATTATTCTTCAGCTTCAAAGGGCTTTAATCGATACCAGACACGGAATAGGGGTCTTATCTAGCGAAACGATCTGTCATTTTTGAAAAAAATGTAAATATATATATGCTTTATATAAACAAATGATTGCCTTCCAAGTGCTTCCGCCAAAACCACACTTTCGTATTCTTCAAAAAGCTTACGCTGTATGTCCTACGCCTTCCCTATTCTACTTACGGAAAAAATGGAACTGGCACTGCTTTCGTTCTCTAAGTTGAAAATGTAATTTTGACCTTCAACTGTTTGGCCTCCATTGAATGTTTGTTCTGGAATGTTTTCATCAAAAACCTTAATTCGACTGAAAAAAGAAGGACATGGACATCTTGGATGACATGGGGGTGAGTAAATTATCAGGAAAATTTTATTTGAAAGTGAACTAATCCTTTAATTTTTCAGTTAAAACTGTGCTGTAACATTTTTCTCACAGAGTTTATGATCATTTTAGAGTTTGATGAGTTATGTTGTTATTGTAACATTGGATAAAAATTTAGTAAACTATTTATTTTAAAACAATCATGTTAACCTGCATATTGCTTCTGTCTATACTTTTGAAACAGTGAGTATTTCAATGTTTATGGACTGACCCCATACTTCTATTATAGGCTAAGGCAACCACATTTTGTGTGGTAATAAGATATTTTGCCACAAGTTCTGAGCTTAACTTGTACTGAACCTGTAATATTCCATTAAAGGGATATTTCACCCAAAAATGAAATTATCCCATGATCTTCTTTCAGATGAACACAATCGGAGATATATTCAATCCTTGCTCTCCAAAGATTTATAATGGTAATGAATGGGGGGCCTGTTCTGAAGCCAAAAATAAATGCATCCATCCATCATAAATATAATCTATACAGCTCCAGGGGGTTAATAAAGGCCTTCTGAAGTGAAGTGATGGGTTTTTGTAAGAAAAATATCCACATTTAAAACTTTATAATATAAAATAACTAGCTTCCACCAGACGACCATACACATACTGCGCCAAATGAGTAACCGTGACACGACGTATGGCACAGGATGTAGGAGCAGCTTAGACGCTTCTCACGTTTCAAACAAATAGGGCTGTGCAACAAACTGAAGCTCCTCTTCTCTTATGTCGAAATCCTCCTACATTTTTCTTTAAAATGTCTCGTTTTAGACTTCTAATTTTTGATCAGTGTTTTGTTTTGCTCTATCCTCTAAAAATCGATAAATTGATGCAGACGGCCATCTGCCGGAAGCTAGTTATTTTACTTTATGAAGTGTTAAAGGTGCTGTAGAACGTCTTTTCAAAAGATGTAATATAAGTCTAAGGTGTCCCCTGAATGTGTCTGTGAAGTTTCATCTCAAAATACCCCATAGATTTTTTTAAATACATTTTTTTAACTGCCTATTTTGGGGCATCATTAACTATGCACCGATTCAGGCTGAGCGGCCCCTTTAAATCTCTCGCTCCCTGCCCTCCCGAGCTCTCGACTATAAGTGCAATTATACTAAAAATATCACTAAAAATATCATGTAATCATGGATCATGTCAGTTATTATTGCTCCATCTGCCATTTTTCGCTATTGTCCTTGCTTGCTTACCTAGTCTGATGATTCACCGCACAGATCCAGATGTTAATAATGGCTGCCCTTGTCTAATGCCTTGAACATGGGCTGTTATATGCAAATATTGGGGTCATACATATTAATGATCCCGACTGTTACATAACAGTCGGTGTTATATTGAGATTCGCCTGTTCTTCTGAGGTCTTTTAAACAAATGAGATTCATATAAGAAGGAGGAAGCAATGGAGTTTGAAACTCAACGTATGTCTTTTCCATGTACTGAACTCTTGTTATTCAACTATGCTGAGGTAAATTAAATTTTTGATTCTAGGGCACCTTTAAATATGGATATTTTTCTTACAAAAACCCATTGCTTCATTTCAGAAGGCCTTTATTAACCCCCTGGAGCCGTATGGATTATTTTTTATGATGGATGGATTCATTTATTTTGGGCTTCAATACACGCCCCCCCCCATTCACTACCATTATAAATCTTTGGAGAGCCAGGATATTTTCAAATATATCTCCGATTGTGTTTGTCTGAAAGAAGATAGTCATATACACCTAGGATGGCTCGAGGGTGAGTAAATCATGGGATAATTTCATTTTTAGATGAACTAACCCTTTAAGATTGTTAAATATTATGTTTATCCACCAGATTCTTTCAGTCCAAAAACTTTCTGAAAAATCTGAATCTAATCCCTTGAGCTACTCAGCAATTCTCCACTTTTCCAAGTCCACAATAAGTTCTTCTTTTTATCTCAGACAAAGGGATAGCTTTAGCCTGACCATGAGGTTCTTATGATGCCTGAAGTATGTCCCAATAGCCCGAGGATGAACCAAGGACGTTTCTTACAGTGTGAGAAGGGTAAGGCTCACAATTAGATCCATCCTTTCTGATTAACACCTTCATTATATACTTCAAAGTTCTCCTTTGTGTGAGACATTCAAGGCTTTCTGCAGGCTTGATCTCAGTGTCTTGCATGCTGATGACCTGACGTTTAATTAAAAGGTCCTTAATGAGTTTACGGATCACTGAAGCTCAGTATTTACCCTATATTGCCGTGTTTGAGGGCGAGACAGCTACCGCTGAGTCTGCTGGGCAATGCTGAAGGTGACCGTAGCAAGATGTCAACAACTTCCTGTAAAAGCTGTCATCACTTTAACCAGCAGTTGTATTGGGCTCAGAGCATTCACACTAATGGCTGAAGTCTCTTTTTTTCTTTCCAAAGGGTTTCATTATAGTCAGTGTGGCGTTACGTCCAAACACAAGATGCTGTACAAAGACATTATTATTTGCTCTCATTTAAAATATAGTACATAATTTGCTGGCTTCAAGCTCCATAGCACAGTCTCGGTGGACGTCAAAAAGGTTATTTACTGTAAAGAATAAAAGCTGCAAAGCGCAATCTATTCGTCTATCGGTAAAACAGATGGATAGATGCTTTAGCAGGAGATTACATAAACACACACTTATAGTTTGAGAGTGTGAAAGTGGATTTTGACAATGTCTTTCTTCTCCCTCCCAGAGAGAGAGAACAGCATGGCGTTAAAAGCTTACAATCAATGCAGGCTCCGATCCACAGTTTTATCATAAGTTATAAACTGAAATGACTCACAGATCAATGTCACGTCACACGGTGGAAATCCGATTTACAAGCTTCAAACCCTGAGAGGAGCACGGCTGTGTGTATCCCAGATTTATTCTTGTGAAAAGACTATTGGTGGAGAAAAAAAAAAAAAAAGAAAGAGAGAAAGAAACAGAATATGTTGGTATAGAGGCAGAGAGAATGTGGATTTCTTCAAACCTGAATACTGTCTCAGGTGTTGATTTTCATCCGAAAAAGAAAAACTTTCTTTTGTATTATGTGAAAACATTAAAATTGTCTTAAAACATTTTCCACATCATTTTCATTCCATTATTTTTTGCTACTTTTTCAAATGCAATCATCTATTTTTACACACATTGCTACTGTTACTCTGTTGTGGCTTAATTTCTATAATGACAAACAATTACAAAAATCACAATTTTGTTCTGTTGCTATCACAGCTGGACATATAAAAGTAATAATAATAATAATAATAATAATAATAATAATAATAATAATAAAAACTACTGGGAGTCTTAAGAGTTTATTAAGTCCACAAGGCCAGAAGTGCCTATAATTGCAGAAAGACCTGTATATATGCGATAATTAGAAAAAAGAACCTGTTTGTGTGTCTATGTGTGTCAGTTTTCTTCCTGAGCACCTTTTGCATGCTGATTGTAACCTCCTCCACTTCTCATACTGAAAAGCTCATTACCATAAGAAGGAACCTTTCTCCTCTCTGTATTTATATGGGTCACTGAAGTCTTGCCAGGGTGACCAATGAGGTTCAATTCAAAGACATGTCATCAATAGCTGAAGGCTAGTGCCTGTTTTCATTAGAGTCTGGACCAGACTACAGACTTCAAGAACTTAAAAAAGTTTTCTAAACCTGATTGAGTTTGTTATTATAATAATTACTATTTATGTCCCTCACATTGTCAACACCCCCTCCCACAATCCCATCTGTCTCACTGAGAATGTGGCAGGACAGAGAGAGAGACTACAGTCTAGACTATGGAGCAGACTCCTGTTAAAGGGATAGTTCACCCAAAAATGAAAATTTGATGTTTATCTGCTTACCCCCAGGGCATCCAAGATGTAGGTGACTTTGTTTCTTCAGTAGAACAGAAATTATGATTTTTAACTGCAACCGTTGATGTCTGTCAGTCTTATAATGCGAGTGAATGGTCACACAGTTTATAAGAGTCAATAAACATGCACAGACGAATCCAAATTAAACCCTGCGGCTCGTGACGGCACACTGATGTCCTAAGACATGAAACGATCGGTTTGTGCGAGAAACCGAACAGTATTTATATCATTTTTTACCTCTATTACACCACTATGTCCAACTGCGTTCAGCATTCGCTTGGTGATGTCTGATCGCGCTCTGACAACGGAAGTGATGTCTGGCACTCATTGAAGTACAGGTGCTGGTCATATAATTAGAATATCGTGAAAAAGTTCATTTTTTTATTGTAAATTATTTTTAAAAATGAAACTTTCATATATTCTAGATTCCCTACATGTAAAGTAAAACATTTCAAAAGATTTTTTTTTAAATTTTGATGATTAGAGCGTACAGCTCATGAAAGTCCAAAATCCAGTATCTCAAAATATTAGAATATTTCCTAAGATCAATCAAAAAATGGATTTTCAAAACAGAAAAGTTCAAGTTCTTTAAAGTATGTTCATTTGTGCACTCAATACTTGGTCGGCAGCACATATTACAGCAAATGACTTGCTCCTAGCACAAATTACAGCATCAGTGAAGTGTGGCATGGAAGTGATCAGCCTGTGGCACTGCTGAGGCACTTTTGAGCCTTCAGATCATCTGTATATTGTTGGATCGACTGTTTCTCATCTTTCTCTTGAAAATATCCCATAGATTCAGGGTTCAGGCATGTTGGCTGGCCAATAAAACAGTAATATCATGGTCAGCAAACCACTTGGAAGTGGTTTTTGCACTGTGGGCAGGTGCTAAAGTCCTGCTGGAAAAGGAAATCAGCATCTCCATAAAGCTTGTCAGCAGATGGAAGCATAAAGTGCTCCAAAATCTCCTGGAAGATGGCTGCATTGACTTTGCACTTGATAAAACACAATGGACCAACACCAGCAGATGTCACGGCCCCCCAAATCATTACTAACTTCAGAAACTTCCCACTAGACTTCAAGCAGCTTGGATTCTGTGCCTCTCCAGTCTTCCTTCAGACTCTGGGACCATGATTTCAACATGAAATGCAAAATTTACTTTTATCTGAAAAGAGGACTTTCGACCACTGTTCACTGTTCAGTTCTTTTTCTCCTTAGCCCAGGTAAGATGCTTCTGACGTTGTTTCTGTTTCAGAAGTGGCTTGGTAGTCCTTTTCCTGAAGATGTCTGAGTGTGGTGACTCTTGATGCGCTGACTCCAGCTTCATTCTACTCATTGTGAAGCTCTCCCAAGTGTTTGAATTGGCTTTACTTGACAGTATTCTCAAGCTTGCGGTCATCCCTGTTGCTTGTGCACCTTTGCCTACCCAATTTCTTCCTTCTAGTCAACTTTGCATTTAATATGCTTTGATACATCACTCTTTAAACAGCCACCCCATTCAGTAATAACCTTCTGTGACTTACTCTCTTTGTGGAGGGTGTCAATGATTGTCTCCTGGACCATTGCCAAGTCAGCAGTCTTCCCCATTAGTGTGGTTTCAAAGAACAAGAGATACCCGGAATTTATACTGTAGGGATGGTCATTTAATGAAACTCAAATGTAAATATTCTAATATTTTGAGATACTGGATTTTGGATTTTCATAAGCTGTACGCTCTAATCAACAAAATTTAAAAAAGAACATTTTGACGATATTCTAATTATATGACCAGCACCTGTATATGCGCGAGACATCACTGCTGTTGAGCGCGATCAGATATCACCAAGCGAATGCTGAACGCAGTTGGACATAGTGGTGTTTTAGAGGTAAAAAATGATATAAATACTGTTCGTTTTCTCACACAAACCGATCGTTTCGTGTCTTAGGACATCAATGTGCCGTCACGAGCCGCAGGGTTTAATTTGGATTCGTCTGTGCATGTTTATTGACTCTTATAGATTGTGTGAACATTCACTCTTATTATTTGACTGACAGAAGGCAGCGGTTGGAGTTAAAAATCATCATTTGTGTTCTACTGAAGAAACAAAGTCACCTACATCTTGGATGCCCTGGGGGTAAGCAGATAAATATCAAATTTTCATTTTTGGGTGAACTATCCCTTTAATGTAGTATTTTAATAATAATAATAAAAATAGTTCCAAATGTATACGACTAGACCTATAAACAAACACATAAACATAACAAACACTGACATATCATGTCATAACATAACCAGTGACAATAATATGAATGTGTTATGCAATCTCTCGTGTCCCCTATTTCTTTATAATTTTATGTTGTTTATTTACAAGTGAAAATATGTTGAATCCCAGAAGTTGAAAGTCTCAGACTTTAGTACCCCACTCTCCATGTTCATGTAACAAACTGAAGACAACAAACATGTGAATGTAGCAAAGTAGGGAGCAGATCTTTCACTTTGCGCTTCACATTTTCTACTAGTGTCCTTGTGAGAACACTGTCAAAACACTGCATCTGTTCTTCTTAAGAGTAGTTAGTATGCTTACTGTCTCACTTTCAGAAAAGTTGCTACAGAATTTGCACATGCCAGTACTTTAAAGAGTGTTGGCACTGCCTTGTGTTTTAATTAGAATTTAACAGTACATATTTAATTGGAGTTGTTTTGTCAAAGTTATCCTAAACTGAAACTAAAAATGAAGAGGTGTGTCACTAGTTAAAACATTATTCATAAAGACTGCAACAATTGAAGGTAGCATTCAACAATAAGAACAAAGTAATATTAATGTAAGGAGAATAGCAAGCTACTGAGAGCAGGTATATAAAAAGGTGGGCCTCACTTTATATTTAATGTATTGGTAGAAAGTATGCACACAAAAAGTATATTGTATCAATTACCATTTAATTATTTACATTTTTATTCACATAAGCCATTAATGTAAGGCAAAAACCTGTATTTATTTTATGTCTTGCTGTCTTCACACTAAGATCTATGAATGTGGATACAAACAGATTATTAAATGTACATATTTGTTTAAGTTAATCATTGTGTGATTTCAAGGAAACGTTTATTGTTATACACAGAGATATTTAAATGAGTTTTGTGCAACACATTACATTTATATTTGTACTTTGAGACATAATAATACAAACACACCTAAAATTAAATGCGGAATATGAGATACATTTTAAACAAGTTCTTACTGACTGCTGTTATTACATTGTTATAACATTTTCCCCAAACTGGTTTGCACTTGGGTTTTATTATGATATTCAGACACTGCCAGGAATGGATGATAAATTTATCTAATACAGAATCAAATATTGTCTCCAGCCATTAAAATCAGAGTTGTTCATCTGCTATACTATGTTGAAAGTAATCTGCATGTACTGTAAATGTCACAGCGATAGTAATAACTAAACAGCCAGAGCACAATTTATGAAAGCCATTAAAGAAGATAATGCTGAAATGATGTTGCAGGCCATGCAGTAAGGCCTGATACAGCAGATGGTATAAGTGAGCCCAAATCAAATTAAATGAAATCAAAGAGGGAAAAAAAAGGGCTTCACTTGTGTCAAATGTAACATTTAATTTTGTCCCCCATGTTCTACTCGTCTTCTAATCAAATTTGTGTTGATGTCTGGCTGTAATGTTAAATAAATGGTGGGTAATTTGAAATCTTTGAAATACAGGCCTATGAAATGAAAGAAGCCTTTAACATTTAATCTTTGTATGAGTTTAGATTGTGTTAGAGCTCTTTCAGACAGGGCACAGTGCAGAGCAGTTTTATTTATTTATTTTTTTGCAGTTTTAGTCAATGTCTGTACAGAACATCAATGATGATTTATGAGAATTAATTAGAAGCAGCATACTAATGCTAATGCTATTACCCTCTTCTGATGGAGTCTGACATTAAAAAAGTGTTTGTCTCTTTTGAATGTGTGTTTGTTTCCAATTACTCTTAACACTCTGAGGTCTGATTTAACGGTTTAAGTTAGAAACAAAAAACACAGATGCCATATTTCAACCTTTTAAGGTACAAAAATAGCTTTTTAATCTCTAGTTCTTCACAAAACCATGTACTGATGTGCATTTCTTAAATGTTCTAATCAAGAACAGCATTTTTAAAAATGCAAGTACATGTAACATGTAAGAAAGACACTGCAAAGTGTTACTGAAAACACTTATCAACACTGTTGTAACGCCACATTAATACCTTTCCAATATGTAATTCATTTTCACTCTATTAACCCTTAAATGCATACCTCATTCACTACCCTCCTCCTCGTTGATTTTTTAAAGTTAGACATCAACCTTCTTGGTATTCCTCAATCAATTAATTATAAAGAATTTAACAAGAAAAAAAACCATAAAATTATAAAAGAATGCCTATTTTTGTATTCATTTTTTGTAAAAATTGTATAGGGTCGCAAACGACCCGATGTGTGTATGAGTGTACGTATATTTTTTCTGCACAACAATAATTGAATCTTAGATGACAGAATAAGTGCAATTCACCTTTATTCCACAAGGTGGTAATGTCTGATACACAACGCTGAAGTGACGACTCATTCAGACAGAAAACGAAATAATAAGAAAAACATGAAATGGCTCAGCGATTTACTGCAGAGCAAGTACTGAACGCAATCAAATATGACTGTAACTCTTACTGGATGGATCTGGTGAAGCTGTTAGCGATTGAAATATTGATTTTGAAGATGTTGAAAATTATATAGTTCTGAGAATATGTTTGAGATCGCGAATGGGCTCATATTCGTGACCTCAAACATAAAACTAGCCTATTATTTGCTGAATGTACTGGGAAATGAGCTCTGACGAGGACAGTGATGATGGCATAAAACATCTGCTCAAACGGAGCCCTTTCAAGCTCCAAAAGGTAACAAAATACGATTTATTTTATTCTTCTGTAATTGTTACTCTAATATCAGAGGAGTTTTATATTATCACGACAGGTAGAGATCCTTCCGTGTTAGATATAGATCCGGGTCGATAAAGACCCGAATATGTAAGAATGATTGGCGAAACAGTCATGCATTTAAAGGTTAAGTAATAAAACTTGCTAGAAAAAAGGCATGAAGCATAATCGTACACATAATATACACATTTACACATAAACACAATACCTCAGTTTATATATAGTTTATCTCTAAGTGTAGTGAGAACATTAACAAACAAAGAGAAACAAATCCAAATCAGGGAAATAAAAGGAACACCAGAGAGCATGTCAATGCTAGTAACATCAAACATCGACTGACCACAGGGGCAAACAAGCATAACAAGATAACAAAGTAACGAGACACACCTCGGTAGACTAATCAAGGGGAAAAAACTAAAAAGAACTACAACATTACACTCAACTCAACCCACTCAGTCACCCCCGCTGAGTCTCCTGCCTCTTCTATCCACTTCACTTGATCTCTATCACCTGAATTCTGAACTCTGCCTGGTTCTAGGGGCAAATTCCAAACTGCATTTTTGCACCCTTGAAGGGCACTTCGAGAAGGGGATGCCATTTGTAGGGGTGTTCCAAAACAAAAGTGAACAACTGAATCCCTTCTCGAAGGCCACTAGCGAAGGCTACATGCGATGATCTTTTCAAGGAAGTAATTTTTTTATAATTTATGGTAATGTGACCCAGCAAATACTTGTGATTCATTTTAAAGCTAGATGGAGGGAGAGTTTTTCATATATTTTTCATGATATATTTCACACATTTTTTTCATGTTAAGTTTAAATAAGTTTCAGAAATGTGTTTTCTTGCAGTGTCCAAAGATGAGACTACAAGTTTTAAAGTTGAGAACAGAGAAATACACACATACACATAGGTTATATAACAAATATTTACAGTTAATCAGCTGATGGACACCGTCATGGGAACATCCCAGGTGAAGATATGGCTACATTATGGCACACAAGTTCCCTGCTCCCTCCACAGTCCCCACTTCATGGGCTCTGCCCTTCGAAGGGAGTAGGGCATAGGGATGCTCCCTTCCGTTTGGAATTTGCCCAAGGACTCCCACAATCCCCAAACTGAAATCAACTGTTAGTCATTAGCCATAGGACTATATTCTTCATAGGACTCTGTTCACTCACTTGTTGTCAAGCTTAAACGCAATGAGCAGAACTGAGGTAAAACTCAAACATGTAGGTTTAA
The DNA here is from genome assembly GCF_018812025.1 of Megalobrama amblycephala. Classification (NCBI taxonomy): domain Eukaryota; kingdom Metazoa; phylum Chordata; class Actinopteri; order Cypriniformes; family Xenocyprididae; genus Megalobrama; species Megalobrama amblycephala. The sequence continues at coordinate 30,150,185 of NC_063050.1, read as the reverse complement.
TTGCAGATATTGCAGAAACACAGTGGTATCAAATTAGCTCAAAAGAAATGTGAATGATTAATTATAACTAGTTATAATTAATTATAAATATTTTGATCAGTTCATAGAATTAACTTAATGTAGTAAAATTAATATTACAATAAATTAACCTGTTGGCCCTGTGAACTCTTGGTTAATTGCTTATTAATTCTAAGAAATGTTTCCGGGTTATGGGAAATAACATTCTTACTGCACAGTACTACTCAGAGCATGTAGTCAAAATCTGCATGATTAGGACTCCAGTATATGAGCGTGAAACACGGACAACTTTACGTGGGACGTGAACAAGACTTTATTAACTAGACTAAACTACTAACATTCACAAACATACATGGATAGAGTTTACCAAGGGAAAGAGAGAGCTGAAGCAGAATACAAGAAAGCAAGAAGTTATAGCATTGTTTGAAATTCAGCAGATCAACAGCCTTGAGCAAACCATCAGTTTAGTTCTAACATGCTCTTCTTTAAAAGATCCCGTTGGTCTTTGCTGATGTTGTCTTGATGAGAGAGAACCAGTTGGATTCGGAGGATCTTTGGTGAATAGAAAGACAAGGCCGCAGCCTGGCACAAGCTTGGGGGTCTTCAGATGTCTTCTAGTTCAGTATCATCTTCACATCAGAGTTTTCTCAGTAAAGGAACCCCTGCGATCTTGTGATCAGTGATTTTTAAAGTGTGAAGATACTCCAGCCATACTAAGTTTGTTGACAAAAAATACAGGTGGTGTAGTGCAGTGGTGTAAGGAACACAACTTGATGTTAAATGTTATTGTAACACAGTTCGTAAATATGGGAAGAAGGAGGCGGGAACCGGCGAACATTCAACGTAACTTTAATTCAAAATAAACAAAGAACAAAACAAAAGTAATGCCGGCAGACCCTCGCGGACGTCTGCCGGCCACACAAACATAATAAAACGTAAAATAAAGTCCAGGGGTGGTCCTCTCTCGTCCTTCACTGTAGTCGCTCCTCCTTTTATGCTCCCGGAGCTCCTCCGTGAGGGACTCAAGGCCGGTGCGCCTCCCAGGTGAAGCTCATTAACACTTGCGCCACCGGCCTCGCGCCGTTCCCTCACGGCTCTCGCCCGCCCTGGTCGCCACAGTTATAAAACAAAATAAAGAAATGATCTTTGACCCAAGGCTTGTGGGTGATCATAGCCCAATTCAGTTTATGAGGAGGAAGTTCAACAGTTGACAACATATAAGTATTTAGGCATTTACTTTGATTCTCGGCTACAATGGGCTCAGCAAGTGGAGTATATTTGTACACAAGCTAGTCAGTCCTTGCAATTTTTGTGAAGGCTTGTGGATAAAACTATCATGTTATTGTTTTACAGATCAGCTACTGAATCTATAATATGTTATGGTTTTACAATATGATTTGGTAATTAAATGACATTTTAATGACATTTCCCTGTTTGTTGCTGCCGCGTTGTTTGAGCTAGAGCTCCGTTGAGCTGATTCCTAATTGTTTGTTTTTGCCTCGTAAAATCTAACTTATAATCTATCACTCTTTCTTTTTCAGTGGGGGAACACATCCCCAACACTATTTTATATAAAAAACATTTGGATTACCTTGATATCGCTAGTTTTATCCGACTTCCCGAACTTTCTACTAGCTTTAGCCCGTTAGCATTAGCGGCGTGCCACGCCCACGCTACGCTAGCGTTTGTACTCTTCTCTCTCACAATATTATTGTTTCATCTACTCTAATTGCGAGTGTATTGGATGTTTCTCTACCTTTGTGTGCAGGTGAGGACACGTTTGAGCTGCATGCGGTGCAGTTGGAACTGGAGGCCGTGGAGCGGCAGATCCGGATCCTTCTCGAGAAGCAGGCTGAGCTACGCGAGCGGCAGACAGCGCTGGAAACTTCTCGCGCTGACGCTCACCAACCCTCGGTAAGTTTGCAGCGCGATATTAACACTCCTGCTTCCTCTACGCCGTGTGTTTCTCTGCACAGGGCCCGAGCACCAAGAACGCGTTCATCCCAGTCCTCGTTCACTCCGGCGCCGTCACACCAGGGACCTTGGGTGCTTCAGCAGCGGAAGACGCGAGCCAGGCCTCGGACCAGGACCTCTCCTCCGCCGCCCCCGGTCTTCGACACGGAACCGCTTCTCCCCTCTTCGCGAGGTAGAACGCGACGCCGTGGTCATCGGAGACTCCATCGTCCGCCACGTCCACGCTACCACAGCCAAAGGTAAGGTGCGCAGTCACTGTTTTCCTGGTGCTCGTGTTCTCGATGTCTCTGCGGAGATTCCTGCTATCCTCAACGGTGCTGAGACCATCGGAACTGTAGTGCTGCACGCGGGGGTGAACGACACCAGGCTGCGGCAGACGGAGGTGCTGAAGCAGGACTTCAGAAGCCTGATCGAGACGGTACGAGCCACATCGCCCGCGACGAAGATCATCGTGTCCGGACCGCTTCCGACGTACCGACGAGGACATGAAAGGTTCAGTAGATTATTTGCTTTAAATGAATGGTTGATGTCTTGGTGTAATGAACAGAAGCTGCTCTTTGTAAATAATTGGAATCTTTTCTGGGAGCGTCCTAGGCTCTTCCGTGCTGATGGCCTGCACCCCAGCAGCATTGGAGCTGATCTTCTGTCAGAGAACATCTCCAAGACGCTTCGCACCATATGACTAGTAAGTCAAACCTCAAATCACAGCCTGTGTTCTGCCCACTTCATTGATAGAAATGTGAGTGTAGTACAGTCTATAGAAACTGTGTCTATTCCCCGAATAGTGAGGTTTAACAATAAAAATAAAGGATCTAGAAAAAACCTAATCGTGATCAAACCAGATTTTTGTAAAATTACTGAACAAAAACAATCTCTAAAACTAGGGCTACTAAACATTAGATCGCTGACACCTAAGGCAGTTATCATAAATGAAATTATCACGGATAATAGTCTTGATGTAATTTGCCTTACTGAAACATGGCTTAAAGCAAATGATTATTTTGGTCTTAATGAGTCTTGTCCACCTGGCTACCGTTATAAAAATAAATGCCGCCTGATTGGCCGTGGCGGTGGTGTAGCAACAATCTATAGAGAGATACTTAATGTTACTCAGAGAACAAACTACAGTTTTAATTCATTTGAAATTCTTATGCTAAATGTTACACTCTCAGATATAAGTAAAAAGTCGCTACTATCTCTTGCTTTGGCTACCGTTTATAGACCTCCAGGGCCTTATGCTGATTTCCTAAAAGAGTTTGCAGACTTTCTCTCAGACCTACTGGTCAACGTTGATAAAGCGCTGATTGTTGGAGATTTTAACATTCATGTAGACAATACAAATTATACGTTAGGGGCTGCGTTTACAGATTTACTAAACTCATTTGGGGTCGAACAAAACGTCACTGGACCCACTCACCGTCTTAATCATACTCTAGATTTAATTATATCACATGGAATAAATCCTACTGATATAGAAATTCTACCGCAAAGTGATGACGTCTCTGATCACTACCTTGTAACATGCGTACTGCATATTGATGATATTTGTCAAATTGCGCCACGATATCGACTAGGCAGAACAATTCTCCCGACAACTATAGATAAATTCACAAATAATCTGCCTGATCTGTCTCAGCTGCTCATCGTACCCAAACACGCAAATGATCTTGAGGAAATGACTAGCAGTATGTGCACCATTTTTACTAGTACATTAGATACTGTTGCACCGATGAGATTAAAAAAGGTTAGAGAGAAAAATACTGTTCCATGGTACAACAGTATTACTCGCACTATGAAAAGAGAAACTCGTAATCTAGAACGCAAATGGAGACAAACTCGTTTAGAGGTCTTCAGAATCGCATGGAAAGACAGTTCGTCCCGCTATAGAAAGACTATAAAAGCAGCCAGGGCTGAGCATCTTCGCAAACTTATAGAGAATAACCAAAACAATCCACGGTTCTTATTTAGTACAGTAGCTAGATTAACAAATAAACAGATATCACCAGAACAAAATGTTTCATTACAGTTTAGTAGTGATGACTTTATGAATTTCTTTAATGAAAAAATCGAAAGTATCAGAAATAAAATTGTAAATGTACAACCTTTGACAGAGTTTTATGATTCAGCTTTAATTATCGCCCCTCAAGAACAGTTGCAGTGCTTTACAACTATAGGACAGGAAGAGCTACATAAACTTATCACTGCGTCTAAACCAACAACATGTTTATTAGATCCAATACCCACTAAACTACTGAAAGAGCTGTTACCTGTAGCAGAAGAACCTCTTCTCAATATTATCAACTCGTCTTTATCTCTAGGTCACGTCCCACGACCGTTCAAGCTAGCAGTTATTAAGCCTCTCATTAAGAAACCACAATTAGATCCAAACGTATTAGCAAATTACAGACCCATTTCAAATCTTCCATTTATGTCTAAAATACTAGAAAAAGTGGTGTCGGTCCAATTGTGCTCCTTCTTGCAAAAAAAACTCGATCTATGAAAAATTCCAGTCAGGATTCAGATCTCATCATAGCACAGAAACTGCGCTCGTTAAAATTACAAACGACTTGCTTCTAGCTTCTGACCAAGGCTGTGTCTCAATACTAGAGTTACTTGATCTCAGTGCTGCGTTTGACACTATAGATCATATAATACTCTTAGATCGACTACAATATTACACTGGTATTCAGGGACAGGCATTACGGTGGTTTAAGTCGTACCTATCAGACCGTCACAATTTTGTTTATATAAACGGGGAAAAATCTATGATCACGATAGTAAACTATGGAGTGCCGCAAGGATCGGTGTTAGGCCCTTTTGCTATTTTCAATATACATGCTGCCACTCGGCAATATTATAAGAAAACATGGAATTAGTTTTCACTGCTATGCCGATGATACTCAGTTATATATATCATCACGACCAGATGAAATCTCTAAATTATCCAAACTGACAGAGTGTGTTAAAGAAGTAAAACATTGGATGACTAGTAATTTTCTTCTATTAAATTCAGATAAGACTGAAGTATTACTTATTGGACCAAAAACCTGTACACAGAATCTCTCAGACTACAATCTGCATTTAGAAGGATGTACTGTTACTCCATCCTAGACAGTTAAAGACCTGGGTGTTATATTAGACAGCAACTTGTCCTTTGAAAATCATATTTCATATGTTACAAAAACAGCCTTCTTCCACCTCAGAAACATTGCTAAAATACGGAATATGTTATCTATTTCTGATGCAGAAAAGTTAGTTCATGCTTTCATGACATCTCGACTAGATTACTGTAATGCATTATTAGCTGGTTGTCCTGCTTCCTCAATAAATAAGCTACAATTAGTACAAAATGCAGCTGCTAGAGTTCTTACCAGGTCAAGAAAATATGATCATATAACACCAATCTTATCATCTCTACACTGGTTACCTATTAAGTTCCGTATCAATTATAAAGTATTGCTAATGACCTATAAGGCTCTAAATGGTTTAGCTCCTGTGTACTTAACCGATCTTCTATCGCCCTACAATCCTTCACGCTCTCTAAGGTCACAAAACTCTGGACTTCTGGTTGTACCTAGGATAGCTAAGTCCACTAAAGGAGGGAGAGCGTTTTCACATTTGGCTCCTAAACTCTGGAATAGCCTTCCTGATAATGTTAGGAGCTCAGACTCGCTCACCCAGTTTAAATCTAGATTAAAGACGCATCTCTTTAGCCAAGCATTCACATAATGCATCTCATACCAGATCAACTGCACATGACTATCTTTGCTTAAAGTTATGAACAGCAGCTACGCTAATTATTCTCCTTTTGCTTTTCTGTTTTACCTCGGGACACCCGCCCTGAGGGGACTAGAGAGGACTTCAGCTTCAGTTTGGATCCAGCCTCTTAAGAAGACCTCAGATGACCATCACCTGTGAAGAGACGGCGCCAACTCCTGCGAGGACTTCAGAAGACGCAATCATCTGGATCAACATTCACATTGCACAATCTCTATATCCTAATTTATTGTTAATGTAATTCATTTTCCAGGAGCTCTTTGCTTCTACCTTCAGTTAAACTGCTAACAGTGATTGTAATTAATTACCTAAAGTATATTATTTGCTAACTACATTCTTTAAATTGTAATGTTGACATCCATTTTCTGTAAAGCTGCTTTGAAATGATATGTATCATGAAAAGCGCTATACAAATAAATTTGATTTGAATTGAATTGAATTGAATTGAATCTGTCTGTTAAACTTAGGTCACAACTTCAAAATGTGGTTAGAAGAGCTGGAAAAATAATTGGTATGTTGCCCCCATCTTCTCTTCAGGAGATTTTTGAGAGGTCTGTAAAGAAGCAGAGCCTTAAAGTTACAGTATTGGTGACCCAAGCCATATTCTCCATAAGGAGTATGAGTTGATGCCCTCAGGCAGGAGATATACGGTACCAACGTGTAAGTTAAATAGGTACAAATGTCCTTTGATTCCATTATCAATTAAGTTATTGAGCAATAAGTGATGATATTGTGTGGGCGAGGGTAAGGTGATGGGTAATGTAATGGGAGATGTATGTGTCAGTATTGCAGTACTCAATGCACAACAAAGAAGATATATTCAATAAAGTTTAATGGAGTGCTAGTAACTAGGATCAGGGAAAATAATCATGAAAACAACTACAAACACAGTGTAACGTAAAACATAGCTAGACAAAGGACAGACTGAAACTAAGGGCATATATACACAGTGAACTGAGGAGTTAACGAGACTAACAAGACACACTTGAACTGAAGACACTAAACAAATCAGTAACCTAGGAGACAAACAGACTGGCAAAAGAGAACTGAAACAACTAACTAACTAGAAAACTGACAATGAAACAAAAGACAGGGAAAAACACGAAAACAGATCAAAAACAAACTCAAAACGTAACAGTATGTTTTTTTTTTTTTTTTTTGATAGTTGATTGTTGTATGTTTGATCTGCTCTCTTGATTGATTGCTTAAGACAAATTTCTCCTGAGGGAGATAATAAAATAAAAATTAAATTGAAGATGTCACACCCTCTGGAGATGACTGATCCAATAAGTAGCTGTTCCTTCGGAGGGAACTTTTTTACGAGTCTTTGTCCTCTAGCAAGATATTAGCATAAGACATTAGACTGGATGTAAGAGAGAAGAACCTTCTAGATTATTTTAATACTTGTGTCACAGAGTTAGCAAAATGTAATGTAAATTAACAAATCGAGAATGAATAGAGTCCATAGAGAACAAACATGCTATCCATGTGATTTTAGTTAGCCGTAGTATGCAACTCTGAAACATAATACAAAAAAGTTCAAAAGAGAAAATTATTACATAGACCAAACCCCATAAAAGATAAATCGTGAGAGGGAAACATTGGATACATGTTTATACATTTCTCAAGTGGTTATATATAGAATATATAGGATTAAAAGGGTTTATTTGTCCTTCTCGACAAGAATTAAGTAAGAGTCGCAACTTAACTTTGTTGGGAGAATGAGTTTTCTGGATTATTCATTAAATAAAATGAATAATTGTGTGTCTGATTGGTCCAGACGCTACACAGTGAATAAACAGGTAAGTAATGTTACTTGAGATCGATATCAGATAAGACTTGTATTGTTAAATTGTAATTGTTAACTGAGTCTTTGTCTTACAGAAACATTTAAGCAAACATGAGGAAATCACGCTGAGACGAGGGATGACTGGAAGATGACATGATGACTGGCGATCGACTTGAGGTAACAGCAGTATCTAGGAACATAAAGCAGGTAAGTATTCTGTAGCATCAGATGAGGTACTGAGGTAGTGTGTGTGCTCATATAGTGCTGGAGATGAGGGCTAGATGAGTTCCATGTGTGCTTGCTTAGATGCCAGGGAGGATGTTGGAGGAAATGCAGTCCGTGACAGAAGTCTTGTTTGCGACTGCTCCATTTCTGAGCTTTCCTGCATTTTGTTTTTCTGCCTATTCCGGGTTTGACCTTTTTTGCCTGCCTTTAGACCTCTGCCTGTTCTCTCTTTTGGATTGCTTATCTACTCTTTGCCTGTCGCTGACCCCAGCTCTGTTGTGTTTGCCCATCCTGGTCTGAATATCGCCTGTTTGTTTTTTTTTTACTTTGATCTAATAAATGCTGCACATCCATCCATCTTTTAAATACATATTTATTTTATATGGTAAACAACAATGTGAGGTCTTTGCTAAAACCTATAAGGAGCTGAAAAAAAAAAAAAAAAAACCTAAACCTTTTAAGGACATTTTCATTTTTAAGAGTGTAATCTACATTTATTCATTTAACAGATGCTTTTATCTAAAGCAACCTAATGCGTTTATGGCTGCATTAGTGTGCTTATATAATGCTTGTAAAATGTTTGCATTTCTCTACCTACATGTCAGTTTGAGTGGTGTGTGCATTTATCCATGTGTATGAGTGTGTGTGTTTGTGTGTGCGTGACTGAGTCTGTCCAGTGTTTGTTTTGCCCTGTTGTGGCTGACTGGGCTGTGAGTGTAGACTTTTGTTTGCTGCTGTTTTGATCGTTGTATGTTCCCTGCAGGGACGGAATGGAGGATAGAGAAAGAGAGAGAAATGGAGAGAGAGAGAGTGTTACCTAGCTGAGTGGAGGGGAGTTGAGGCCACTAGCATGCCAAGTGTTCCCTCCAGACCCTCTGCCTGCTGCCTACAGCTCACTCACCACTTAGTGCACACAAGCGTGATGAGAGGAAAGAGGACGCCCTGCATCTTCCATCACTCCATTCTATTTTTCTCCACATCTCCATCTCTCACTGATTCTTAGCCTGTCTCGGTCCAATTCCAAACGTCATAGATTTCATCTTTCTATCCATCATTGCTCATCTTCTGCTTCTTTCACTTCTTTCTCTCTCTTCATATCAAAACTCAGGTTTGGATTTGACTTTTCATTGTGGTTTACAATGGTGTGTGAATTGAGCTCTTCAAATGAGGAAGTGTGTATCACCTGCTTTGAATCCAGATATCGATCGAGAGGACACATATGACCACATGGCCTTGAGCCCGTAAAAAACAACCAATATAAATCCTGATTAGCTACTGCAAATCTCATTTCCTATTTACAAGCAATTTGTAATGGTATTCAAAAGTCTGAGATCACTAGCAGAAATGCTTATATTGTGCATTTTCTTTTTTCTTTTACATTTCAAATTATATTTATATATAAATTGTATTATAAATGATGCAATGACTTTTATGCAATGATATAACTACATAAGGAAATATGTGGTCAGTCTCACAATATAATATAAGGTTTTAATCCTAAAACCTTTAGTTTATTTCCCAATTTTAAATGTGGAATCCAACACACTTTCACGGCAAGTCGTATGTCACGTTTTGGTGAATTGATGGCTAATTCCACCAACAATAATTTTTTTACAGTCTCATTCAATATCATTTGCATGATGAATATGAATATGATAAAATGAATAAAAACAATGAAATGCAATCTCAGAATTTTACGCAAATCTGTAATAATTAAATGTACTTTATGTATTTAATCTCACTTTATTAACCAATGTATTTGCTGCTGACCTTAAATGATCCAATTCAACCATACTAATAAGCAAAAATTACTTTACATTAAATTTATTGTGTATCCTATTCTTCTTTGATCCAGAATGGCAGCTTAGCTGAAAGGTTTGTTTGAGCTGCACCCTCTACTGTTCAGGCGTAAATATGCATTTCCTTCAGCCTGAGGCTTATTCATTTCACTTTTGGTGTGAAAGGACCTTAACATTTGCCTAAAATATAACTTTTTTGTTATTATTAAAAAAAAAAAAAAAAAAAAAAAAAACAAGCAAGCCCAGCCCAGTTAGTTACATTTCAGGGAGTAACTCAGTATTGCAAAGCATTACTTTTAAAAGTAACTTTCCCCAACACTGACCTTTACATTTCCATACACTGTGTAAAAAATAAAAATCAACTATATATTTTCCAGTTACTAAGAAATTGTAAATACAATTACAAAGTAAATTGTTTAAAAAAATACATAAAAACCTGTTACACCAACAGAATTCCCCCAAATGTCGACCCAACTAATCAAACATAGTATAACATTTCTGAAATGTTAAAAGTTCGTAGAATGTCTAATGTAGACTATCGAAATAAAGTCTTACCATATGAGCTCTTAACATCACAACAAATAAATAACAATAATGACATAATGACTTTTTCAATATTTGTTCATTGTCGCTGTTCATGTGATGTGTGTCAAATAAATATATGTGCAACTATATCAGAAATATTTTTGCTTTGTAAGGTGAATGCGCCTCCAGAAACAAACAGCATAGTTTACTTCACATATTGAGTGTCCTTTAAAACTATGAAGACAGATACCAAAATTACAGATCAATTTGTTGTGTTACTACATTTGAAAAAAATGGCCGGACAACAAATCTGACAACAAAGTGACAACAAAGAATTGATACAAAGTATTGGACAATTTTTGATATCTATAAAAATCTCAATGCATCATGTTGCATTGAATTTTTACATTTTCTCAACGATTCATTTTCCATCTTATGAATTCATTGGAAAGGATCGCCTCGTAAATAGTCACTTTCTCTCAGGAGCTTGGGTTGGTGGTTTCAGTATTTTGGACCTCACTGTACACGTATAACACTTATGCATGAGGAGCATGTGATATGTACTTAATTTCATGCCACTGATTGTGATATGATATTACAACTGCAGACGCACCAGTGTATGAGTGTGGAGGGAATTCAGGGACATCTACATTCCGAGCACAGGTTTTATTAAAACTTGTGAAAACATGCTCCAGCAGATTAATATTCCTAACAAACAAATTTCAACAGTGCTGTGTAATTAGCATATTATTGAGATGTGAAGGAAGTCACCGCCCAAGAAAATGTCAGATCAAAGTGCCTGAAGATGAAAACTCTAACCAGGCTAATTTACGCTTGCATCCCTTTTGAGTTCGGTGCCTGTGGTATTAAGTGGATAGGGCTTGTGACAAAATGTTTGCTCACACAAACAAACACGTACACACGGCACAGACATGTAAACACAAAAGGCATTATCGCAAGCATCAGTTCTTATGTATCGAAAATGGACTAAATGTCTGCATGATGGGGGTATGTTCTTCATGACAACAACATGAAAGTAACCGTGTAATGGCCCTTCTCTGTCAGCCACAGCGTAGCCGTGTCATGTTTACCACAATTTCCAATTTCAGGGCTTTCCCTGTCCTCACAGACAAGAGCTGCTTATCTACTGAACTTACTTCAGAGGACATAATAGATTGTAATTGAGGCGGCTAGTCCCTTTGGTGGTTGACCCCACTTTAACAGCAATTATCATCTTGCCAAGTTCCCACCTCTAATGCCTCAGCTTCATACGGTCACTTTCACCCTAGTGGATCTCACAGAACTCTACAACATCATCTTTATTGCAGCATCATTGCATTTATTGGTGCCAAAAGACATTAGACTGATAAGGGGGGGGGAACAAGATCAAATAAGGTGTGGTAATTCGATTTTTTCAATTACCAAGATATTGGCTCTAGAGTAAAATAACAGATGCTTTTTTTCTTTTCTTTTTGGCATGACAAACCTGTTGCATTTAACAGCCCAGACAACTCATTGCTAGGCCAAAACTGAGACTTTAGAAATTCTGTGGAAGGGACATGTAAAGTCAAGGAATTGTTATTTGTACAGAACAATCCAAGCCTCAGTAGATCTGAGATTTGGCTCAACAACATTTTTTGTTTGTATCTTCATAAGCACTTAAATGTGAAAATCTGCAGTTCTAAAGCTGCATTGCCAAAACTCCCAGTGAAGGTCTTTTGGCAGACATGATAATAAATTACTTCAGTCTGGACCCTTTCTAGCATGACAGTTGAAGGGATAGTTTGCCCAAAAAAATTAAAATTCTATCATCATTTACTCATCCTCATGTTGTTCAAAACCTATATGATTTTTGTTCTTCTGCAGAACATAAAAGAAGAGATTTTGAAAAATGTTGGTAATCAAATTTGGTGACCATTGACTTCCATCTTATGCACACACCAAACAGTCATAATGGTTAAAATGGTTTTGATTGAGATGTATACATCATCTGAAAGCTGAATAAATAAGCTTTCCATTGATATATAGTTTATTAGGACAATATTTGGCCGAGATACAACTATTTGAAAATCTGGAATCAGAGGGTGCAAAAACATCAAAATATTGAGAAAATTGCTTTTGAAGTTGTCCAAATGAAGTCCTTAGCAATGCATATCCACTCACAAAAATACATTTTTGATATATTTATGGAAGGAAATTTACAAAATGTCTTCATGCAACATGATCTTTACTACTCCTAATGACTTTTGGCATAAAAGAAAATCAATAATTTTGACCTGCACAATGTACCCAACTACAAATATAGCCATGCTACTTATGACTGGTTTTGTGGTCCAGGGTCACATTTGATAAATCATTTTGTATTTGATAAATCATTTGTTGTTTTTGTGTGTGTGAAGAATGACAGAATGAGCTTTGTCTAAAGGCTAATTCACACTGTACAAACAGACTCAGACCAATGGTAACAGTCACCAGATTAAAGTGCAAAGGCAGATTCAACATGTTCATTAACGAAAACAACGGCTAACCAATGCCAACAGATGCAGATAGGGGTAATATACTGATCTGACAAAACTCGACAAATGTGTCTGTTGCCTTTAGTCAGCGTCTGTCGGTCCAGTGTGAATTGGCCTTAAGAAACTGTTTCATTTTCTGTTATTGTAATCTGGTTTTATGGTTGAAGCACTGGATGCATCCATTTCCACGCATTTCAAATTCATTTTAGTAGCTCCCTGAACTGATCCAGCACACAGACAAGGTAACATACCCTTAAGCAAGCAAAATCTGCAATCTGTCAATAAAGCAGGTCAAGATCATGGACCAGAACCTCAAATCAATTATTTAGGTGCTGTAAAATATATATATATATAAATATATATATAAATATAATAATATAATTTTTTTTTCCTAGAATTCTCAAATTCTTGATAGAACTGCAATGGGGTGCAGAATCAAAACACCCTTAAGCAGCCTAGCACAACAGGTCTAGAAGCGACTGTACACTCTGCTACTGTTTAAGTCACAATGCAACGGAAATAGTGACAGAACTAATTCCATATTGTATGACATACATCCAGATGAAACGGATTATGGAAAAAGTGGGGGGGGGAACGTGAAATAACTTGGTTCTATCCATCAGTTGGTGATTGGATGGAGACTAAAATAATTTTTAGTTTATTATTCATTTCATGCTGACTTTAAGGCTGCTCTCTCTGTGCTGGCTCAAATTCTCTGTGAAGATGAATGCCCCATAAAAACCATACTAAAATATGTTAACTCTGGCCCAACTTAGGTTCTAGTGTCAGTTCAAGTGCTGCTTTGGTTTTGTGTGAATGAAATGCAGAATCAGTGCAGCTTTAAACTTTGTCATTATCATACCGGAATAAACAGTATATTTTATCATGTATAATTTAAGTTCTAGGAATACATTTACATTGATAATTTAATTTCTATTTCATGCATTTATGTCACCTCTGTGCAAAAAAAAAAAAAAAAATGATAGAAACATTTATATTTTTCATTGAAAGTTCAGGTTCCTTTTTCCCCTTCACATTTACTAAATTTTCTCTTTTTTATATATAAAAAAAATAAATAATAATATACAACTATAATGTCAATGGGGTTGAGGTTTTCAATACATTCTTTCTAATGCTGCCAAGACTATCACAAATCATTTCTGCAGTTTCGACAAAACCTCATTTATGCTAGCCAGCAAGATGACATTATCTTGGTAACAAATCAGGAGAATTTGCAACAGCAATGTGGAATACATAACATAAAAATGTAAATAATGTTGCCAGGCCATTGGGCCCTCCTTATCGTTGAGCCCCGCAGTGTATAAATGCTGTCTCATTGCGTGACTAGGATTTCTGGCCATCTTTTCAGAAACATCAATAAAACATGCTGATGATTTAACTAGTTTTGTAAAACATTTCCATCTTCTACATAATTTATCTCACCCAGTCAATGCATAATGAATAGCACTCAACAGACAAACTGCAGTGTTGCAGTATTCAGATTTAGAGTCATTGAGAGATTAACCTACCATTATGTGTAACAGAGCTTCCACTTCCACCGTGGTAACAGTAGAAGCACAAAGAGCTAGCCCTGTGAACACATGGAGCTGTGAATTTTCACATCCTTCACAAGGTGAATTTAAATGTATACAAATCTACAAAGCTAAATTTATACTTACAGAAAGAGATCTTTTTGTAGATGCAAAGGTGTCTGTGTGTGTTCAGGGACTATAAGATAAGTATATATCCATGCTTCTAAGTCCTAACCCAACAGTAGCTCTGTGAATGTATGAATTTCATTAAAGATGCAATGTAAAACCAATAAAACAGCATTATTAGAACACCAGGGAGTGATGTTGTTATTTGAGGAAGGGTGAACCTGCCAGGAAAACTGATTTCATACTTTGTGCTTCTGAGAAATGCTTCATTAAAACAGAGGCAGGGTTAGTTTTCTAACAAGTGCCACTTTAAATGGTATATCTGACTTAAGAATCCTTTTTTACTGTGTAGCGGCTCTTAATTTCCATTAATTCATAAACAAACATTTCTATGAGTGAACAAGCATATTCCCAAGACTTTATTTGCATTATTACTGTTTTGTATATTGTCTTTTGTATAATATACTGTTTTATGCATGCTTCATGATTAAACTACTTGTTTACGTAACCTCATCTACAGTATATCAAGCTTGATATCAAAATAATCCTGGTTTAGTATCTTACACATTATGTACATCACCTCCTTATAGCATGCATTGTATTCTTGTTATATTAATCAGAGTATAAAGGGGGACAAAAAACTACCAGCCCACTCTGATCATACAAATGACTCGACTTGCCACTTGAAAATGGCACTTTTCTCATTGGTCAAGTCAAACTCGAGAGGTGTGATTTCTGCAGAAGTTAAAAGGGCACTATGTCAGTGACCCTCCCTCTTCTTCTTCTGGTTGCTGTTCGTCCGGAAAAGACTGGAGATGTCCGGTCCGACTGCGGCGCCATCCTAATCTATCTATCCTAATCCTATACCCTCTATAAACAATCACTTGAGATATAATCAACACAACCATGCTGTCAAGGTTTGGTTCTGTTCTGTTTCTGTTTTTCTGTGTTCCTTGTCATTGTTAATTGACCTAGTTCCCTAGACCTAGTTTGCCTGACCTGCCTGACTCATGTATCATGTATTTTCCTGTGTAATCATATGTTCTTTTAAATTGTTTCAATTGTGTATTAATTCAAACGCTATTGAAGGAATGATTCAGAATGGCACACTGTAGTTAACCAAGATCACATATCTAGCATGTTGGGTATCTATGAACTGCAATTTTAATTTCCTCTATATTCATTTACATTTCATTTTGCAAACTGTTACATTTATACATATCTTACATATCTATACATATCTATTATACATATCTTAAAAGTCTCTTCTCTTAACACCCTAACCAATTTCATATGCAAAACACCCTGCTAGAAGACAAATGATCGGAAAGTTTCCCTCCGAAGGTACAGCTACTTATTGGCTCGCTCACTTCCCACATGGTGTGACATCTTCATGCTTTTAAAGATCACTGATCACAAGATCAGGCCCCTTCCCCTTCTTCCCCTTTGCTGATTCTGAATTAATGATGAGCTAGAAGATGAGCTCTTCTAAGGATCCCTGAGTTTGTGCCAGGCTGTGGCCTTGTCTTTCCATTCATCAAAGATCCTCTGGCTCAAGCTAATTCTCTCTCATCAAGACAACTTCAGCTCAAGATCAACTGGAGACTCAAAAAATGCATCAGGACACTTCTATTCAAATGGCGGAGACATACAAGTATCAAACTTAGTCTCATTAGTTGATACATTAAGTATACCCTACCCCTTTTAAAGAATGGTGCATTAGAACCAAGAAACTGATGGTTTGCTTAAGGCGTTTGATCTGCTGAATTTCAAACAATGCTATAACTTATTGCTTTCCTATATTATGCTTTTTATAAAGTTCCATAAAGATCCATGCTTTGAAAGTGCTATACTAGATAATGTCTTTGAGTCCATCATTTTGGTGTAATTGAATTCTCTCTGCAGGTGATGAGGTTGTGGGAAGTGACAGCATCTGAAATATACAGCTGAGTTTGGAGTTACAGTCTGTCTCTTCCAGTTGTTTATGTAAAGATAATTATTTTTATGAAGGCCAAAATTAACGTGAGCCCTTTACAATGTTAAAAGGAAAAGCAATATAGGATAGTTTTAATACTTTTTGTTTGTTTTGTTACTGGGTATGTTTATGCATAAAGTAATAATTTAAAAAATCTAACAATATGGATCATAAAATCAATATCTCTGTTACATACTTAGTGAAATATCCTTAATTGAACAGAGCTGCTCACACTTAAGCTACACATTCTGTTAAACCATAAAAAGACAATGACATGATTGGTAGGAAACCAGTTACAATTTAAAAGTTAAAATTGTAAGAAATAAATCATTTACCTGTTGAGAGCATGTTGACAGTCTGTAATTGAATGGCTGAGCTCCAGAAAACCAGTAATGATGTAGCTTTACAGATTTGAAAAACAAAAAGGCGGGGGAAAAAACCCTTTATCTCTAAAACAAAGAACCATTTCAGCTTATAAAGGGTTCTTCAGGGTCATACAGTTCTAAATAGAACTGTTACTACGTCTAAAGAACCTTCAAAGAACCATCTTTTTTTTAGCATGTATATGCGTATATGTTAGATTAGTCTAGTTACTAAAGTCATGTATGTGTCACATGTAAAGTTGTGTGCATATTTTGGCTATTTTGGCATATATTTGGCTATTTTGGCTTTGAGTAGTACTGTACAGTAAGAAAGTTATTTCCCATACCCCAGAAATGAAAATTTCTTAGAATTAATAAACAATTAACACAGAGTGTTCGCTTAATGAACTAGTTAGTTGATTGTGATATTAATTCTTCCACATCAGGTTAATTTAAATATTTATAATTAATTATAACTATGATTAATTAGTCATATTTTCTTTTGAGCTAATTTATTACATTGAATGTACAAGAATTATAGACCATATAAGCTATTACAAAGAAATGTGAGGAAAAACAAAACAAAACAAAACAAACAAAAAAACCCCTCTCTAATAGTTTTGCTGTTCTGATCTCCATCAGTCTCTGCCAATCGCTGAAGATCTGTGGTGGGTTTTGTAAATGTGTGTTATTACAAGCTTAAATCCCCATTTACCTGGAGGATTACAAGAGAGAATGAGAGGCATGCGGATCGGATCAAAGCAGAAAGCGCTCTATAATTCCAAGAGGGTGCTTTATTAGAAATTAAATAAGAGAATTAAGAATTACTGCAAGGTTCACGGTCAGTGGCTTTCTTAATTTAAACCATGTTACTCCTTATTAGACTTTGCAATTACAATTACAGCCTGAGTTATTCGAAGGAGTATGGTGCATGAAATATGAAATGAAGGAAGCAAATTTATTCCAATTATTCATGATACGGCCGTCTGACTCCATGGCCTTTTCCCAGTGAAATAAGGTGCTTTAAATGAGGGAACATTGAAAAGCAGTGATCTTGAAGCTCTATCTGGAAATATAAGGTAGCCGATATAGTATCGTTTTAAGCAGGTTAATAGCTCTTTATAGAAATGGTGTGGAAACACTAAAGTTGAAGGATCCATATGGTTGGCCTTTAGTCTGCCAGAATAATAAATGACATTATCTTTTATAGGGCTCACCAGCCACAGATTTTGTTGGTCGAATCCAAACTGAATTCTGAAGGGCGAGAGAAGTGCCTGAAGCAGAATACTGAATTCAAAAACAAGCCATTCTCACAGAAAGGATTTTTGTGGTTAAAACGCCTTATGCAGGTCAGTGGAATGAAAAGAAAAAAAAAAGAAGCAAGGTTTAGAGATGTGTTTTTTAAAAGATGAACTTCTTGAGTTTCTTTTTTTAATTTATTTATTTATTTTTTAGAATGCATTTTGCACAAGATGTTGCAAATGGTGCGAGATGTGAGCACAACAATCAAACACGACCATAGTGTCAAGTCAAGTCACCTTCATTTATATAACACTTTATACAATAGAGACAGTTTAAAAGCAGCTTTACAGTGGAAAGCAACTCTAAAATAAGAGGGATAATGTGCAGTTAGGCAGTAATTACTGCAAAAAAAGCATTGTCAAGGTGATTCAAAACATTTATGCTTAGGGTCAAGGTTCTGATCACCCTGTCTGGGTTTATTTTGCAATAATAACTTATGAATAACTCAAGTTATTAATAAATTATTAAGGGATAATCTGGGTTTGTTTCTGTTTTGAGTGGGTTTGTCATATGTTTTAGGTTTGTGTCCTAGTTTTCAGTTCATTTCTATGGTTTTTCAAGGTTTGATTAATTTGCACACCTGTAAGCTCTGGGTTTCTTTCTGTTCTGTGTGTGTGAAAAAAATAAGGGAATTTTTTTGTATAGGTTATATATATATATATATAGAAAACAAATCAACCTAAATAGCAAATATACACTGCCCGACCAAAAAAAAAGTCACTGTCTGGATTTAAATAGGCATATGCTTAAGAGTCTGGATCATTTTTTGATTATTATGTTTCTAGCATAATATGTTTCTCATTATCTAGTGTGTAGCTTTTCATTACTTAAACAACCATGTTGGAAGACACATCATGGCCATATTCCAAGATGACAAAGCCAAGATTCATCAGGCTCAAATTGTGAAAGAATGGTTCGGAGAGCACGAAGAATAATTTTCACACATGAATTGGGAGTCCAGACCTTAAATTCATTGAAAGTCTTTGGGATGTGCTGGAGTAGACTTTACAGAGTCCTCACCTCTTGCATTGTCAATACAAGATCTTGACCAAAAATCACAACATGTTCTCCAACCAATACACCCGTATAGGTCATTTGTAACTTCCCTGAAATTTGACCCATAGGAGCGTTTACTAAAGTTGCGCCCCTCTCGACAACAGGACACTTTCATTTTAATGCATTGTTCCCTTTTATCTGCGTCATATTTCGGGTTGGCAGAACATTGCAATATACAACAATATGCAATCATGTGATCATGCGATTGAGGGTTCGATCCCAGGAAATGCATGTGCTCATAAAGTGTATATGCACTATAAATCACTAAGAGTATGTTTAGGGTTGGGGTAGGTGTAATCGTTAATAAAAATAAATAAATAAATAAATAAAAAATATTTTGCTAAATGATAATAGGAGAAATGGTGGGTAAGGAACAGTGTAAAAAGTCCACACATTGCATTTAAATGAACACATATTTTGTTTGGTAACAATGGTCATACGTCATTTCATGGTGACAGACGAAACACGACACTGTCATTATTTTTACACCAGCTAGAGGGCGCGTGACTTTAAAATGTAAATATAGGTCGTAATAGGTGCTTGAAAAAACCTATAGGGTCATTTTTTTTTTTTTTTTTTTTTGGAAGACAGTCTGAAAAATCAAGGCGTCTGGTCTCAGAGGTTCCAGTTCATGTGTGAAAATGATTATTCATGCTCTCGAACCATTCTTTCACAATTTGAGCCTGATGTATCTTGGCTTTGTCATCTTAGAATAACTTGAACAACTTGAATCAGATATAATCATGTGTACTCTTGATATTGAATCCCTTCATACTAATATTGATCATAAAAAAGGACTTGAAGCTTTAGAATATTTTCTTAATAAAAAGGACAAATCAAACCCCACCCACAGCTTTTTTGATTGAATTGGCTTCTTTTGTCCTGAAAAGGAATTATTTCTTCTTTGATGATATCCCATATTTCCAAATTTCAGGTACAGCAATGGGAAGAAAAATGGCACCCAGTTTTGCTTGCCTTTTTGTAGGTTTACTTGAAGAAAGTGTGTTATATGAAAAGAACAACCATTTTTTACCACATATTGTTTCTTGGAAAAAATATGATTATGTGTTTCTGCTCTGGAAAGGAGTTATCGTTCTTCATGAATTTTTACAATTTCTGAACATGAATTTTGGTGGTTTAAAATTTTCTTTAACTTTTAACATGGAAAAAACAAATTTCTTGGACATACTACTTAAAAAAGAGGAAAAAACCTCACTTCATCTTTATATACGAAACCAACAAATAGGAACACATTGTTACAACATCAAAGTTTCCATCCTGTCTCTTTAAAAAGAAGTTTACCAATAAGTCAAATTAAAAGAATAAAATGAATTTGTGAAAATAGCGAAGAATATGAATGGAAAAACGTCAAATGTTATCAAAATTTAAAGAGAGAGGTTATAATGAAAAGTGGCTCTCACGTGCAGAACAAAAAGTACAAGTAAGAAGTCGTGAAGATTGTCTAAATTCTAACAAATGCAAGATGACATCTTCAAGATCAGGTATTATACATTACACCACATATGCTCCTAAAAACTTCAATATAAGTAAGGTGGTGAAAAAATATTGGCAAATTAGAAAAAGAAGGAAGGCATTTTGGATTTTTTATTTAAAAAGTCAATCAATGATCAATGAAGAATTAGTCTTAAAAGAATTTTTATAGAAATATTTTCACAAAGGTGTGCATTGTTTCCTTTTTTATGTTTTTTACAAGGGTATATATTGTATATGTTCACTAAAACTATTTATGTGATTGTTGTTATCTGCATATATTTAAAATAATATATACAAAGTTTGTTCATGATCATTTACTTTGTTTTGTGATTGGTGGATGATATACTTAATTTTATGTATATTATTATATATACATAAAATTAAGTATATCATCCACCAATCACAAAACAAAGTAAATGATCATGAAAGTGGGGTGAGTTGTACCAGTTTTTACTCAAAGTGACTTTAAAGTGAGGCTATGGCAGTAATGCCTTCAACTTAAGAATGTACATATATTTCAGGATGTGGTGCATGCCTGAGAACAATAACTTTGGATCTGAAATAAATTGTTTCAGAAATATAGCTTTTGGAAAAAAGTGGTCTCGTGGCACAACTTGCCCATGGTGCAGGGTAAGTTGTGCCTTTGGGGAGAATATGTGCCAGTCATTTCTGAAGTAAAACAGAACATTTTAATGTTATGAACTGTAATGCTATATGAAATCAAGACAAATTCAATACAAAATTACTCATTTAAGGTTTATTTAGATATTGTCACCCTATTAAACTGTAGGAATAGGCTAAGTCATATTTTGTAGTTTTTGGGAAAACAAAAAACTTAAATACACAATATATGATATTTGTGAATCATTTCAGGCAAAAAGGCTTTGGCAATAGATGCCTGTTGACATACATAGAGCGCTGTCTGTCAATTATAAGAATAACATAAGAATACGCCACGTTACAAATTATTATGCAAGTGACATATCGGTAAGATTTCAGTAGAATAAACATTCAGATTTTAGTTTTTCCTAATAAAATGTTTGTTTCTTTGTTTATTTATCCATGTCTTATAACTGGTATCAATTTCAGACAAAATAATTTTGCCAGGTCTATGGAAACCCTACTTAGAGGTTGTTCCACATTATTAAGCAAGTCACAGTTTTCATGCAAAATGGGGAGGAAGAAAGATCTTTCTGAAGATGAAAATACCTGTTTGCTGCTCAACACTGGCTTTTTTTATAGCTGCCCTTTTAATACAATTAATTTTTTTTGACAGGAACTTTCATTAATAAGCCTTTATCTGACCGAGTTCTGCTGTGCTCTAATCACTCACAAATCTTATGATAATTTGATAATCTCCATTCAGTTTTCACACAATATTAGTTGTTTTCATGCCTTTTGCACAACATTGGACCATTTCATGCTTTTCATCTTCAGAAAGATCTTTCTTCGTCCCCATATTGCATGAGAACTGTGACTTGCTTAATAATGTGGAACAACCTCTAAGTAGGGTTTCCATAGATCTGGCAAATTATTTTGTCTGAGATTGATACCAGTTATCTAAAAAGACATGGATAAATAAACAAACAAACATTTTCTTAGGGAAAAACTAAAATGTAAGAGTACAATGTACAATTACAAATTAATAATAAGTTGAAAATAATCATTCGTGGGGGTGAGTTGTGCCACTGGCACAACTTAACCCAGGCCCTCTGGCACAAATCACCCCGGACCCACAAGTTTGAAAAACTAGCGTGATCCAGCAGTTAAGAGCTAACATCATGCTAACTGTACAGACTCATTGTGTAGCCTGCTAAAGCACTAAAACATGTGTGAAATGTTTTCAAACTTATCTATAATTGTTCAGACACTACAATCAAAAAACCTTGATCTTAGAAATTTTACTTTGAAAGGGAAAAAATTTAGCTTTTTTTTTTAGCTAAAATGTGCTTTCCTCTCATGCCATGTGTCTCTCTTCTTTGGAGGATGAGTAAAATGGATGGCTTTTCAAAATTATGTGGTCACATGACCAATTTCTTCTATGGTTTTACCGAAACAATGGGTGGAACTACTTCCCCCCTGGCACAAATCACCCCACTCTCCCCTATATATTGTATATGTTCACTAATACTACATATGTGATTGGTGTTATCTGCACACATTAAAAATCATTTATATATATATATATATATATATATATATATATATATATATATATATATATATATATATATATATATTTTTTTTTTTTTTTTTTTTTTTTTTTTGTAATGTTGAAGTAATGTTCAATGCAAGGAAATCATTGGTTGATGCATGATCATTTACTATAAGCTTATATCATATGCAATTTTTTCATTGGTTCTTTGTAAGTTTGAATTTGGTCTCTTAAAGGAACCTACACACACCTGTAACCTTTTAGCCCCGGCGAAGGCCTGTGTGCCGAAACTCGTTGGCAAAATAAAGTATTGAACTTTTAGCTCTATATTTTGTTTATTTTTGACCCCTCAACGCCACAAGTGTTCCTGGTATTGTCCATAAATAGTCATCTTGGAATAAGGCCATGATGTGTCTTCCTACATGGTTGTTTAAGAAATGAAAAGCTACACACTCCATGAATTAACATATAACATGCTAGAAACATAATAATCACTGCAATAATGATCCAGTCATAAGATCTTAAGCATATGCCTATTTAAATCCAAACAGCAACCTTTTTTTTTCTTTTTTTTTTCTTTTTTTTTTTTTTTTTTGTCCGGGCAGTGTAGCATAATGCAGCTTTGTTATAGAAGGTCTTATCTTGGCATAAGAACTGCCTACCAATTGGGTAAATAATGTGAACATATGATGGCACATGCTGTGATCCAGCTCAGGAACTGACCATTGTGTTTAGTATTATATATGATTATTCAGCCAGCTTGATCATTTGTGGTTAATGGAGGGTCTGTGGCCTCTCTAGACATGGCCAATGAGTCAATAGGAGCCACTGTGATTTTGTCCAGGCATTGCAGCATAGAGGTCAATAACAAGCAATTTCACTATGATTACCAGTGAAAACTCACTCCACATACACATACATGAAAACACAATGCGTGAGAAATGAAATCACACAAGGAAACAAACACAAAAGATCATGCATTACTGAATGGTGTTAAAGTTTACATTGCTATAGTGGGTTCAACAAAAAGGATGGCCCATTGACCAGAGAGAGTTTTGAGTCACTTGCCCTTTTGATGTATTGCAAACTTTAACATTTGGTTTTCTCTGACATTTGGATGTGAATTCTGTTTTTCTTTTTATACTTGACAGCTAAGTAAAATTATCTTACTGGTTAACAAAAGAGGTTTTGTTGAAACTGCAAGAATGACTTGTAAAATTCTTGGTAGTATTAGCTGAAAATTTTAAATCAGTCATTAATGTTTCATTAATATTAATAATTACAGTATAATTTCCATCTATTATTATGAGAAATATTTGGTCCCACTTTATATTAGGTGGCCTTAACTACCACATACTTACATCAAAAAATAAGTACAGTATACTTATTGGGTTCATATTGAAAAACACTTTTGCTGCTATGGAGGTGGATACGGGTAAGGTTAGGGAAAGCTTTGGTGGTTTGGGTAGGTTTAAGGGTAGGGGTAAGGTGTAAGGGATGGGTCAACAGTGTAATTATAAACGTAATTACAGAAATTAATTACAGATGTAATTACATGCAGGTGTTTTTAAAATATAAGTACAATGTAAAAACATGTATGTACACAATAAGTGCATTGTATCAAATGATTAATTTAAATGTAAGTACATAGTAGTTAAGGCCACTTAATATAAAGTGAGACCAAATATGTCTGAAAAATTGTTAATAAATATATAATTTAATTAATATAAAAATGTTTATCTTTTATAATATATATTGTATTAAAACATTATGTGTGTGATGTCTGGAAAAAAAAGTTAATTAATAATTCCATATATTTGAAAAAGTATTAAATTATACAAACATTAGATAACAAACAAGTTTACTCCAACAAACAACTTTACTTTGCACTTAACATCCATGAAAAAGAAAAGAAAAGAAAAAAAAAATGTTCACACCTTCATAAATATAGTCACACTCACACTCAAACCTCCTCACAGTGTGGGAACGCTATTTCTTCACATGAAATCTTGTGATTTCGACTTCGTTGTTTAGCCAGACACAAGTGACAGCCAGCTTCCCCAACAAACCAATTACCAGTGTTAGAATCTTCTAGAATGCACTTCTCTTCCCAGCACTGAAATAACGAACGTTCTGACATTCCAGATTTGTTAAGCTCTATAATGGGCAACTCTAAGAGTGGTGACTGGAATTCAGTCGTGGTGTTATTGGACGTCTCCCATCAACAAACACATCCACACGAGCTCTCAGACAGGGATAACACTTTAAAAGGAAAGACTGGCAAACTAATGAACACTGACAGCACCCCCCCCAAGCTGTTTGCATTCCTGTCAAAATGCTAAGCAGTAAATAGATGGTGGAGTCACATATGCTTTTATCTCCACCAGCATGATGGAGGTTAAGAATGAAGCTGGGGACTCCCTTGCAGAATCAGTTATTGTTCAATATCATAAACCTTTCATTTCATTTCCTCTGATGTTATTCTAATCATATCTCAATAATATGGTAAGTTAGGAACTGTCTGATAATTTGCAAAAAAATAATTTACATTGGAGATAATGAATGTTTGCTTTTTGATCAAGTTTTATTAATATTGTAAATTGTGAGTGTAATAATCAATGAGGAGTGCAGTGAGAAATCACATGAATTAGCTGTCATTGAAAATCAAGCCTGCGTGGTACAGTATGGTGCAGGGGTGTCAAACACATGGCCGTCGAAGGGCTGATATGAGGAAAAACAGATTAAAAAGAAATTATGCTAAAAATGTTCATGTTCATTTATTATATAAGGTTCCATTCAAAGTAATCTGTTTTAATCAGCAGCAGGAAAAAAAAATGTTTTAATTTGTCATGCTGCATATCTGTATCTTACAGGGCAGGACCTTTTTTTAATTGGCTTTTTACAGCTATCAAATGGGATATATTGCAATTACCAATTTTACACAGTATGACGCTTATTTGCGTAATATTGAGAAAGAGTTCTCTGATTATCGACATAGCTATGCTTCGGTCCTTCCTAATAATCAGGCCAGCAGAGCATTTGCGAGTGTGATATTGCTTTTATACAACAATTGATAAATATTGAGTAATTTAAATTTTACGGTTCACATAATTGGTGAAATTACTATGACAACCAGGATGTTCTACTCTGAGCCATTATTCATTTCTATGGCAACACTATCAATGGCAAAATGAATCTGTGCATTCTGTATAATCAAAAGACAAAAGCACAATACAACAAGTAACAGTTATTCAAATGCATCTATAATATTACAATTTAATTAGCGGGACATTAGACATAAGATGGTTATCCAATTCTGCACTAGCTACATTAAACTAACTTAATTCAATCTGCAACCTAAAATGACACTCCTGGTTTAAAGCAAATAGAGAGAGGGAGAGGGAGAGGGAGAGAGACAATCTCAGTCTCTTCCTTCTTTTCTTTTTTTTTTTATTTATTTAAAATTTCTTTACAAATTTTTCCTCCAAATTAAAAAACTTAAAAAAAAAAAAAAACTTAAAAAAAACTTAAAAAAAAAAAAAAAAAAAAAAAAAAAAAAAAATATATATATATATATATATATATATATATATATATGAATTACAGAAGCATAATTAAATGTTCCTCTTCATCAACTGTGCACAACATTTTTCCAATTTCCCAAATTTCATTAAAAACCATTAAATTTTGTCATTTTATAAAAAACAAATTCTGCTGTAATTCTTGAAGTTATTAGTGCTTTAAAAGTCAATTCAGGGTCCCCTGCACATTCACCTTGTCAACCATATTGCTAACTATGCTTCACCCAATAGAAAGTTGATCAAAGAAATATTCTTCCTCTTTGCAGCAAAATAAAATTTACTTTGCTAAACACTTCTCCTAATTTTCTGAACCAATCTTCCAAAGGCAAAAATAAACTTCTTAATCTAAAACAGTGCAAAAAAAAAAACATGATCTATTGACTCCTCAGCATTACAAAAAACACATCCCTTTACCACAGTGGGATCAAAATGTGCCACATGTTTGTTTGTGGCTATAGCCCAGTGAACAACTCTGCACTGGAGATCTGCAGTCTGTTTCTCTATGGGAGGTTTATATTGGGACCTCCAGCATCCCTTAGGGGAAAAATCCACCCCAAAAAGATCTGTCCATTTTGATTCCTTTACTTTCTTTAGGGAGGAGTAGTGAAAAACTTTCACACATACTACATAAATTGCTTTCTTGGATGCTTCTTCAAACGTTATTAGTTGTGGAGTTCTAAAATTAGGAATTGAGATCTCCTCTGGATGATCTTCATTGGCTCCAGAAATGTTTAACTCTGGAAATTCATACTTCTTATCATCTTTCTGTAGAGTCATCTCAATTTCTTGAAGCTGTCTAAATGCAGAAGGTAAAAACAAAACAAAACAAAAAAATCTATTTAGTATTGTCTTTTGCCTGTCAGACAACACATCTCCTCAGGACTTTTCCATTTGTTGCCATTTCTCAAATCAGATACTTTAGTACATTGTGCTTTTGCCATTACAGATCTTAAGCTCTTCAGACTTAGTTCTTTGACTTCTATCAGAGGATTACTAAAAAGAGGTTCATGTCATATCCAGACCTGAAACATCTCTCGCCACTTTAAAAATAGATTTCCATGCTTTTAAGACTGACTGATAAAAAGACGAGGTACCACTCAAATACAAATCTGTCAGCCTTATTAAAAACAACTGTTTATCATATTTAAAAATGTCCACTTTTTGCAGTAATATCACAAGCCACATGGATTCCCCAGAATACAAAAGTCTTTGCACTGCTTGAATTCTGAAGGTCATAATTCGACTTTGTATATCCATTAGTCCATGTCCACCTTCATTGACTTGCAAAAAAGCACAGCAGCCTTTGTCCAGTGGTATCCAGACCAAAAAAACAAAAAACAAAAGACAAAAACACTATCAATTAAACTCTTTTCACAAACTACACCATTTAGTGGATTTATTACAATCATTTTATGCCAGATCATAGAGGCAACTAAGTTGTTGACAATTTCCCCTATATGATAGTTTAGGCAACACCCACTTCCATCTGGACAATTTTCCACACACTTTTTCCATTATACCATTCCAGTTATTTTCTTTATATCTTTCCTTCCCTAGATATACCCCTAGAAACTTCAGCCCTTCATTTCCCCATTTAACTCAACCTGGGAGTACTGGAGGAGGCTTCTCTTGCCAATTCCCCATTATGAATCCTTCACTTTTATTCCAGTTGACCCTTGCAGATGAGGCCTTTTCATAAATATTTAGGCTTTTCTCAATATTTATTTTTCTAAATTGGCAAAGTAAGGGTTCAATTGCTAAAGAATAAAGTTGTCCTAAAGGACATCCCTGTCTAATACCCCAGTTTATTAAAACTGGTTGACTACAGACAGATGCCCCAGTATATAAAAGTTGTATCCCTGATATGAAAGTTTTTCCAATTCCAAAAGCTTTGAGAGTATTGAACAAATAACAATGATCAACTCTATCAAAAACTTTTTCTTGATCAATAGAAAATATATATAAATCTTGATTATCCATTTATGCCAAATCAATTACATCTCTTAAAAGAAAAAGATTATCCATTATAGTTCTATTTGGTATACAAAAGGCCTGATTTATTTGTATCAAAGTCCCAAGGTATTTATTTATTTATTTTTTTAGTCTATTTGAAAAACACTTCGAAATAATTTTATAATCTGTACATAATAGTGCCATGGTCTCCAATTTTTTAAAAGACCAAGGTCACCTTTCTTGGGTAATAACAAAAGTACAGCCCTTTAACAACTAGTTGCCAATTCCTTATTTTCAAAAGAGGCTTTAAAAACGTCCATCATATCTTTCTTGAGTACAAACCAAAAATGTTTATATAATTCTGCAGGAAGTCGGTCAATACCAGGGGCTTTACCAACAGAGAGTTGCTGAACTGCTTTTGACAGTTCTTTTATCGTTATCTCAGAATCTGACTCCTTTTGTTGTTCAGTATCCAGTTAAGGTATATTTGTATATCTTTAAGAAAAAAAGACAGAAAAAACCCAAGACCCAAGAAAAAAAGTTTTGTGCCTCAGACAAGTCCTTATAAAAATCCATTGCAAGCATCCTCATTTCTTTTGGATCAGATGTCAAAGTTCCATTATTACGTTTCAGATGTAACATCTGTTTTCTTTCCATTTCTTTTCTTTCTAAATTAAAAAAGAAAGAACTAGGAGCATCCATATATTTCAATAAAGAAACACAAGCTCTAATTAAAGCTCCTTTTGCATTTTCACGGAGAAGAGTTCCCAAAGCTTTTTTCTTTTCTTCAACATGCTTACATCTGTTAAATTATTATTAACTGCATTTATTTCAAGCTGTTCAATATCTCTCTCAAGTGCTCTGATTGTCTTTTTAATCAAACTGTTAGTGTGGGCAGTATAATTTTGACAAAACATTCTTATTTTTATTTTTTTTCCACTTCCCACCATTGTAAAATATTATCATAATCATTTTTCCTTTCTTTCCAATTACTCCACAATAATACAAATTTCTCACAGAATGTTACATCATGCAATAATTTAACATTAAAATGCCAATAGAAACATGCTTTTGATTTTTTTTAAACTTATTTCAAATGAACACAAATGATGATCCATTTGGAGAAATAACTTATTTTTGCACTGCTTCTACTAATATAACACCTATCTAGCCTTGCTGAACTAATACGATCACTAGAAGCTTTTACCCATGTGTACTGTCTTGCCAGTGGATGATGTTCTCTCCAGACATCAAATAAATCATAATCTCTAATAATATTACTTAAAACAGTTGCTGAAAGGGAACAAGGCTCCTCTCCATTTCTATCCAATGTAAAATATATTTTACCTATATATTAATGAATACAAACAATGAGCCCATTATTTCAAAATGGACAGCCAGACCCCTACCTTTTTCTATCTCACAAGTAGAAATAACAGTCATATTTATATTTTTACCAAAAATAATAGAAATACCCCCACTTAAATTAGAGCCACGACTAAAGAAAATGTTTCCCTCCCACCACATTCTCCAGTCTATCTCATCTATCATATCACTATGGGTTTCTTGTAAGAAAGCAATATTAATATTTTTGGTCTGTATATATTTAGATAGAACTGCCCTTTTGTTTTTCCCCTCCCTCCATTTATGTTAATGGATCCTATTTTTAAGCTCTCCATGTGAAGAGGGAAAAGAAAAGAAAAAAAAAAAAAAAAATAGGAGGACAGAAAAGAAAAACAATTTAAGATGGAAAAGAAGATTCACCCTTTGTGACATTAAACAGGCTTAGTTAGTCTAGTCTGACATTTTCCTCTCCTTAATTTTGTTACAATTTTCTTTAGTCTAAACCTTTTCCTTCGGCTAAGTTCTTCAAAACCTACTGAATTTCTGTATTTTCATTACTGAAATTAAGAACTTTTTAACATCTGGAAAAAAACTCTCTAACTTCAAACTTTCTGCCAAAAGT
Source organism: Megalobrama amblycephala (assembly GCF_018812025.1). Classification (NCBI taxonomy): domain Eukaryota; kingdom Metazoa; phylum Chordata; class Actinopteri; order Cypriniformes; family Xenocyprididae; genus Megalobrama; species Megalobrama amblycephala. The sequence goes on along the minus strand of NC_063050.1, from coordinate 30,120,060 downwards.
TTCATTTAGAAAATCATTGATTTCTTTTACACTACTGAGAAGGGATATCTGAAATTTCAGACATGTTATCATCATCATCACCTTCCTCCATTCCATGACCACTTCCCTCTTCCTCTCTCTGTTATATTATGTTATATCTCATCTGCAACAATGCAAACTTTTATAAAGATCCATTTGGCCATTAATTTTAAATGCAAAAATATGAGGAGAGTTCTCCGCACAAAAGATCCACGACTGGCAGATCAACATGCTGCTTTCTTTTCTCTCCAGTATAGTAAATTAAATGAAATGTGTAGGATGTTAAAGATGAAAAGATGATTGGCAGGCCAGTTTACAGTGACAGGATGCACGTAACTGTGCGACAGAGTGTCCATTAAAATACAGTTTTATGATGTGATAGTATGTCCCAAAGCTTATCTCTTTTGCTACACACTCAAAAGTATGTACTTTTTCTTCACAAAAAGAACCTGTAGGTGAATTGGAATGCAGCAAGAGGTTGAATCCGAATGAATGCTGCTTCCCTATAGGTGAAAGGCCATGAAAATGAATTTGTAAATGGCAGTGAATAGACGCAACTGATGCTAGGAGGTCACATGACAAATGTAGTATTTCCTGATTACATTCATACTATGCAAATTCATACTACATAAAATGTCCTTTTTTAATGGCCATGTACAGTGCACATGATGTAAATCTTATCCTTAGCATACAGTGCTTAGAGTAAATTACCCCCCCCCCCCCTTTGAAAAGTACCATTTTAAACAATATCTGAATGAACACAAAAACAATTTCCAAAATGCTGACAAGACTAAGTTTTATATAACATCTGTTTAACTTCTAAAATGAAAGTAAGGTTAATAATATAACTTAGAGAACAAAATTTTCAGTTTTACTCAAATTAGGGTGAAGAAAAAATGAGTACACTCCACTGAAAGTCTCTGGAGAAAAGCTAATTTTTTGACTACAAATGTCTAATTTAACAAGAATTCAACCACAGGTGAGTCTAACTATTCATTACAAAGGTGTCCAGCAGACAGTTGACTATATGTCACGAATCCTGTCAGTTCCGGACTACATTTCCCATCATCCCCCCTGTCAATCACATGCACTCACTCCACCTATCACCTGTTGCCACATCCACCCTAGCACACCACACTGATCACCACACCCAGCTGCAGCTCATTATCAGGACTATAAAGGACTCACACTCACACCACCAGTTTGCGAAGTCTTGATTACTACTGTGTCATTTCTGAGCGTTTATATCCTGTCTGCCTGCTTGTTATCGTTCCTGCCTGTTTCTCGTTATTGACCCATTGCTGCCTGTCCTGATCATTGCCTGTCCCTTGACTACGACTCTGCCGGTTCCTCACTGTTCCTGTTTGTTCCTGTTTTGACCATGCCTGTACGACCACTCTTGTTATTAATAAAACGCTGCAATTGGATCCCTGCCTGTGAGTCCCCTCCGTTACACTATAAAAAGGTGTTAAAAACCCTTCCCATTTCATGCTGTCAGCAATGGCACCACATGGAAGAGAAATGTCACAAGACCTGAGAAAGAAAATATTTTTTTTTTTACACCAGAAAGGTGAAGGCTACAAGAAAATCAGCAAAGCTTTACTTATCAGTCAGAATATTGTAGGAAAAGTGGTACAAAAATTTAAAAAGATGGAACTGCAATCATCTCACAGAGACGTCCAGGTCGTCCACGGAAGTTAACACCTCGACAGGAGTGTCTTCTGATGAGAACGGTTGAAGAAAATCAGCATGCAAGTTCACTGCAGTTATCTAAAGAAGTAGAAAGCCAAATTGGGGTGACTATTTCCTGTGACACAATACGGCGTACCATGCAGAGGAATGGCATGCATGGGTGCTGTCCATTAAAGAAGCCTCTCCTAAAGCCCAGGGACAAAAAGCCTGCCTAGAGTTTGCCAGGGCCCATGCTGACAAAGATGAAGACTACTGGGACTCTATACTCTGGAGTGATGAGACCAAGATAAATGTTTTTGGAACTGATGGCTTCAAAACTGTATGGCGTCGCAAAGGTGAGGAATACAAAAAATGCATGGTGCCTACAGTGAATCATGGTGGTGGCAGTGTCCTTATGTGGGGCTGCATGAGTGCTGCTGGTGTCAGGAGCTGCATTTCATTGATGGCATCATGAATTCACAGATGTACTGCTCTATACTGAAAGAGAAGATGCTACCATCACTCCTTGCCCTTGGTTGTCATGCACTTATCCAATATGACACTGATCCTAAACACACATCTAAGGCCACTGTTGGATTTCTGAAGAAGAACAGGGTGAAAGTGATTCAGTGGCTCCTGATCTAAACCCAATCGAACACCTATGGGGAATTCTGAAGAGACAAGTTGAGCATCACTCTCCATCCAGCATCCAGTCTCTAAAAGAGGTCATTCTTGAAGAATGGAAAAAGATAGATGTTGCAAAATGTCGCCAACTTGTTCATTCCATGCCTAGAAGACTTAGTGCTGTCATTAAAAATCATGAAGGCCATACAAAGTAGTAGTTGTAGATGTAGTAGTTTTTGTTGTGGGGTGTGCTCATTTTTGCATCACCCTAATTTGAGTAAAACTGAAAAATGTGTAATCTAAGTTAAATAATCAACCTTACTTTCATGTTACAAGTTAAACAGATGTTATATTAAACTTAGTCTTGTCAACATTTTGGAAATTGTTTTTGTGTTCATTGAGATATTGTTTAAGTTTTTGTGTTCATTGAGATATTGTTTAAAATGTTACTTTTCAAAGGGGGTGTACTCATTTACACTGAGCAGTGTATGTACCGTACGCACACCGCCCAATTTTTCTAACAACGTGTACAATGTAATGCGATTTCTGGCGAGATTGTGAACTGTGCATCCAATAGACACATTACTATACCATGAGGTATAGCGAATGACAATGACAAAATTCTTTCATACTACACACATTCATACTACATAGATCATACTTTTTTAACGGCCGCAAAGCAAGTTTCAAACCAAATGTAGTACCCATTATATGCCATTCCGGGCACAACTTGTGTGTTCGGTTGTGCACGTATGCTAAACCGAAGTATACTTAAGGCTTTATTCAAAAAAGGTACCTACTCAATACAGTATGTGATTTCAGACACAACCAGAGAGATGAAATGTATCAAAACTCAGGTCTTAAACTACATTGCACCCTCATAATCAGATGAGTGGCTAATGGGGTAATTGTCACAGAGTCTTTATCCTTGGTCTGTGAAGTTGTTCAGCAACACATAAACCTCCATCAAGCTTGATAGGACATTTAAAAGTTAGAGATTTAACATTTGTCACCACCAGCAAATGGCAAGGACTCTTGAGAACCTGACTATACATACCCGGTCTCATAATTCATACTATGAGAGGCAAAACACTGTGCAAGAGGGACATGATGGACACTCGCTCTCTTTGTGGCTTGTCATATGCAGGTAGGCTTCCGACACCATAGCGGTGGCTCTGAAAACAAACGCGGTGACAGAAGAGCATGGCGGGGCTCGAGAGGTCCATAAATAACGGTAATTACGCGTGACGCGCTCACTGGCGGCTGACCTCGGGAGCTGACGGCCACGGGTGCACATCCGTGACTCGCACACTAGGCAATACGGGCGATTGAGTGGAAAGCAGTCGAGATTACAGGAGGGTGGAGGAGAGGAGAGAGAGAGAGAGAGAGAGAGAGAGAGAGGAGGAGGAGGAGGAGGAAGAGAAGCAGGGGAGGGATATGGGGAAGGCTAATGTATGTTATGGCTCCTGAGTGCTAAGTGCAGCTGTAAGCTTCACAGGAACATCAAAACACAATTGACTGGCTGAGCACTGAGCCCTCAGAGTACAGCTGGAGAAGAGATAGAGAATGACAGAGAGAGAGGAGAGAAAAACGGATGACTCACATCTCCCTGCATTCATATGCTTTGAATACTTGATGACAGCCTTAAGGTTACATTGAAAAGACATTGAGTTAAACTCAATATGTAATTCATTAAAACATGTTGATGATCTTGGCCTTTCAAACAATGTTGTTGTTGTTGTTGTTTTACTTTTGTTTTGTTTTAGTTTTTGTCTTCTTGCCTTCTTCTCCAATGACTGAAATGGCATCTAATTTAAGTAAATGAAAATGAGAATTTTGACTAGCATGTCACTTAGTTCAAGTTTACTTGTGCGTTCATGTGCATTTTGTGCAGATGTAATATTATGAAATATTATGTTTATGTTCTGAGGTAAGGTGGCCAGAGGGGCATAGTAAAACTCCTAGGGTACTACACCAAAATGCAATTGTTATTTCAATGATCCAATGTACTTGATTTAACTCATATAAAAGTGACTTCTGTTGATGTAATCTGTCAGGTTGATATAGTCAGATTAAATGTCATGATTATATAAATATAAGCCATATTTTGTCAAACTGTTTTTAACTGTGAGAATAAGAAAAAATGCTTTCTGATCACAAAATCATGTTACTTGAGTGTCCATGTTGTGGCACAAACAACATGGTCATTCTCCACACCCTTAACAGATGTTTAAAAACACGTCTACGTGTTTCTGGTGTGAGTACGCTGTGCGCATTTGGCTGCCGCTTCACATCGGGCTGTTTGTCTGTTTTGTCCTGTTAAATTGTGTTTTTATGTCTTGCACACTTCACCTGGACTTTAACTGGACAGTTCATTTTATGATTCCCGCTGATGTGCAGAGGTGGTGTGCCCCACTATGCCGCTTGTTGCCGTGTTTCATCTGGCCTACCTGAACCCGCCGGCCGGCCTGCCTGGCGTTGTTTGCGGTGTGGATGCTGCGGACGGAATGCAGACGGAATGTCCGCGTCGCTATGTCGAGTTTTTCCCGCTTGTCGTTTGTGGTCTGCTGTGCACTCGATTGGGCTCTGTGGTTAACATCAAGTCATCATCGAGTGTTCCTGTTTGCCGCTTGAGGTCCTGGAATTTGCACTTTTTGGACTTTGTTGCGTCCAAACTTAGACGTGCAGTTTGCTTGCACGAGGGACTGTTTGCTGCATTTTTACTCTAACGTTACTGTTTCTGTTGCACAGACCATCTAGTCAGATAACTGTATTGTCTCACTCCGGATTAGGCATTTTATTTCAATACCATGATTATCTGTGATGTTTGATATTTACACTGTATTGTTTCTTTGTATTGTTTACTGTGCTTTTCTTGCGTCTATGTTTTGTTTGTAAAGCGCTTTGAGCTCTGGAAAAGCGCTATATAAATTAAACTTATTATTATTATTATTATTATTATTATTATTATTATTATTATTATTAAAATCAGTATATGAAGAGTTTGGTTCCAAAACGCGATAAACGCCATTTTCAAAAAATTGAGTTTCCACCAAAATCAGTATTGTATCTGGTCGGTATTGAAAAGTCATTTATTAATTTTGCGCAAAATGCGATATCCGTCGTGTTATTCTGTCATGTTTTCTCCCTTTCTTTCCAAAACGCGACAAACGCCAGTCTCCCTTCTCTGCAGAACGCGATATATCCGCTCAACCAATCACAGCGCTCCATTCCACCCACTGTAAACATTGAAGGCTTTTTTAAAAGCCGTTTTTAATACAAATGTACTCGGCAAATGTGTTTATTTAACCGTGCGGTGGCGCCAGATACTCTTTAATCGGTAATGACAAATAATTTAACAAGATTCATTTTGGGAGCGACGGCTGAATGTATTTTTAGTAAAATGCCTGTATATAAGATAAATATTGGCAAAGTTGAGACTCTGTCATGTATATGAATCAACTTACTTTGTTATGTATTTTCAATTTGAAAAATAACTTTTATATTGATGGATTAATTGCATTTTGAAAAAAAGTGTCATGGATTTATTGCATTTTGGGGAAAAAAATAATACGTTTTTATAATAAACTTTTTAAAATCAAAATGTAGATTTGAATTTATGTTTTTATAACCAAAAGATGCTATGTGAAAGTTTGAAACAGAAAATAGTGGTTTTCATCTTGCCACTTTCTTGGTAAAGAAAACACCTTTTTACTCAAATTAATCAAAATGGAGTTATTGCGTTTTGGAACCAAACTCTTCATATTAGAATGATATATGAAGGATCATGTGACATTGAAGAATGGAGAAATGAGTGCTTCGCCATCACAGGAATGATTTACATTTTGAAATATGTCAAAATAGAAAACAGCTGTTTTGATTTGAAATAATATTCACAATATTACTGTTTTTTTTCCCTGTGTTTTTGATCAAATAAATGCATAAGAGACTCCAAACATTTGAACGGTAATGTAGCAAAAAATAAAATAAAATAAAATAAATAAAACCATTCAGTTTCCTCTGTAAATACATTGATACTCTGTGCAATAAATGTTATGTGAAAGGGCGTATAATTTAGTATGGGGCTATATGATCTATAGCTATATGTCTCTACCTATATCCTGTGGCAGATAACTAGAGTTTTATACATGCCAAGGCTAATTCAGGGGTCCATAGGCCATGATAGAAAACTAGTGTATAACCCTACCTAGCATCAAAAAAGCATGAATAAGTCCTATGATTGCTGATTACTTCACAATACCCACATTAGCTATACATTCTTATACTGTAACTTAATACACTGTCATTGCACATGAATGTTGCTAGGCTACTGGAACTCTTTTATCTTATAACTTCTTTTATCTCATTAACCGTTTTATCTTTAAACGTCTTTTATCTCAATAACCGTCTGTTGGAGCAAATGATCTAACGTTAACTTATGCAGTGACTTTCGTACAAGTTTTTTCAGGAAACCTAAAACTTAAACTTACTTCAAAAAGGGCTGCCAACTTGGGAATAATTGGGAATTATTGGGAAAAATTATTCATAACCTTGTGATTCAATATTGTTTCATATATATATATATATATATATATATATATATATATATATATATATATATATATATATATATATATATATATATATATATATATATATATATATATATATACCTGGATGATCTATGGCTGTTTTTTGTTTTGTGTTGGTTGTTCATAGTTAAACTGCCCAATATTCTTCAGAAAAATCCTCCAGGTCCTGCAAATTCTTTGATTTTCCTGCATCTTCTGCATATTTGAACCCTTTACAGCAGTGACTGTATGATTTTGGCATTCATCTTTTCACACAGAGGACAACTGAGGGACTCAAACACAAGTATTAAAAAGCTGCAAACATTCACCGATGCTCCAGAAAACATGATGCATTAAGAGCCGTTGGGGAAAAGATGCTGTAAAATCAAATAATTTGCAGGACCTGGAGGATTTTTCTGAAGAACGTTGGGCAGTTTAACTGTTCAGGACAAAACAAGGGACTCATAAACAACCATCACAAAACAAAAAACAGCCATGGATCATCCAAGGATATAACCACATATGAAATAGGTCATACCATTGACATTAGCTGAGAAGTAAAATATTCAAGAAAACCACACACTTTTAAGGACATGCATTGTTTAAAATATATGTGCTCCGTTCAGTTGAATGTTTATCCTCTTTAAATTCTTTAATATCTCGTTGTCAGACTCCATCTATGAATCAAACTGTTTGCTGAAATATCTACAAAATTAACAACATCACTGAAATAAGAGTGTGCGTTTATCTCAATCAGATGCACATGAAAATTGTGTTCAGTTTTTCCTGATGTTTTTTTTTCTTTCAGAATTTTTTTATTTTTTTTTCAGAAGTAGATGTACAGCACCATTTAGACTAACGTTTGTTTATAATATTAACATTGCTTTAAAAAAAAAAAAAATCAATAATTTGTATAAGGTTAATTTAATAAGTCTTTTGTTTATTCTCATGTTTGCTTCTAAGAGCCTAAAGCCAAACGTTCTTTATAGTATGTGGCACTTCCTCGTTCTTTTGGCCTTAAATAGAAGTGAAGAAATGAATAAATAAAGTGACCTTTGCATAGTAAAGTGCAATCGTATGCTCTTAAAATGGCAGTAGAGGTTATCTGAGTCTTCCCAGGTTGTATAAAGACTTCACCATAGTCCAACAGGGAAGTGCTGTCAAATTTACAGAGGCTTTTTTAAAAAGGTTTTGCTGCACCAATACAGGGGAGACTTTAAGGCTTCCAGTATATTATAAACCCATGGGTGAGTTATATAAGAACTGCATTAATCCCTCTCTCTCTATCTACCCATCTAGCTATCTCACAACTTCATGCTCAATGTTTTCTTGGTTCTGTCCTTAAGTTCACGTTAGATTCAAGCCTCAGTTCACGCCTCAGATTCTACGAGAAAAAAAGATAACCGGCAAAAATAAGCATTTTATTCAATCTGGCCACCAACTGCTTTCTTTGACAGCAGCTTGTCATGTTTCCCAACTGTTCAGTTTCAACCCCTTTGATGAATTGCCAGCGTCTTTTTGCTAATTAGCAAACTTCCCTGCCATTCACCTGAGTGGAAAACAGATCTATCACAAAACTGGAAAAAAAAAAAGTTTGACACTTCAGGATAGACTGAGGGACCACTTAATCCTCAACCGCCAAGAGGCAAAACAGAGCTTCTTCAGCCCTAGCGAGAATCAAATATGAAACCTGGAGGGTGGTCAAGGTCACACAGGTGAACCAATACTGAATTGAAAGGTTATCGCTGGAATGTTAGTCACAGTGTGTGAGGTATCATGGCTGACTGGTGGTGTCAGATGGTTGATTCTTTTAGAGCTCATAACTCATACTATGAGAAAGAAGCAGATCTTTTCAGAGAACGTCAGTGACTCCCATGGGAGAGTTTCTATGCAAGGATGCATCAGAATTTTCTGGTTAGAGAATTTTTGTATTTCATCTTTTTCATGCTGTTATGTTGTTGGCTGATTGCCAATAAGTACAAAACAGAACGCGTGTATGTGTGCATGCCATAGGGAATCAAATTTACCAGCATACCAGTGTTTAATTTTTATTCTGATTATGAATGCAAGTCTGTAAGTGCATTTGGTGCACTGTAAAGTATTTCCAGGATTAAGAAAGATTTAACATCAATTGCTTGCAATAAAATACTGTATTCGGAATTTTACTGTAAAATCAATACAGGCTTGGACATTTTCTGTCAACGCACAATAAATAATAAATATATTGCGCTGCTTTGTGGGATAATATTGAAAAAGAGTTGTTTAATTTAAAGTCACTATTATGGTGATTAGTGTTCCCTTTGCCTGGAAACTTGGACCTAATTTTATTTTGATTTCTTTCTCCTAACTGGTGTAATATTGTTGCATGACACAAGTAGTTACACTGGGCCTCATTTATAAAGTGTGCATACGCACAGATTTGATCTTAGAATGTGCGTATGCTTAAATCCATTTTTATCATATTTATAAAAACAGTCTTTGATGTGGAAAAGTGCTTAGAGCCATGTCAGGGTCTGAGCAGACGTACATACTTTTCATTGTAAGATTACTGCAGGTTTTTGGAAATCTAAGCTATTCTTGCAGCTCAGTAAGGATTTGGACAATGACTGTTGATCTTTCATATGTAAATTACATTTTACATACATAAACCATTCAGCTGCGCGCAAGTTCAAGATCATTCACGATTTATAGATTTCACATCTGAAAGAGCGGCGTACACTCGTTTTCTGTGTGTACGTTCATTCTATGAATCACACATACGCACATCTGAGAAATGATCGTAAGATCAAATTTAGGACGATTTCTGTGCAACATTTTATAAATGAGGCTCACTGTGTTACATGTAAATAAGCTAAGCAATTGACTCTTGTGACTTTGTCTCTGCTGCAGAACATAACTAATCCACTGTCCTGCAAATTTTATTTTCAGTCTGTTGCAGCTGATCTGTCTTTTGAATTTGCAAGCGATCTTGAAGAGCTTGATTAACCAAAGGTGGAGCTACAGTGCAGGAGGACTAAGGTGCAGCCGTTGTGACCAAGGAGGAGCCGGAGGAAAGGTGGAGCCCGACAGAGCCCAAGGGGTGCAGGGACGAAGCACAGCTGAAGACCCCGAAGTCCATGGCACAGGCAGAGTGACGAATGGCCAAAGCGGAGAGGGAAGAGGGAACCCGGTGGGGCCGAGAGGACGATGGTCTCAGGTGGATCTGACTGGTCCATGGGCCGAGGTGAGTAACAGGCTTGGCGGCCTGAGGTGGAGATAGAACTATGAGAACTCAAGGCTTAAATATGATCTACTCGCCAAGGCGGAGCTGGTGACTGAAAGACCTTAGACAGATCAGTGCAGCAGAGCGGAGTAAACAGAGGAGATGCCAAGGAACTGAAGGAAGCCAGCAGAGGCGGGGCTGAAGGACTGACTGTCTTTGGCAGAGGAGGTGGGAGAGGGAGCCTGGGTGGGTTCATTGGAGATTCAGGAGACTTGGACCTGGACCGGACCAGTGGAGACATAGGAGACCTGGAGCTGGACAGGACTAGTGGCAACAGGAAATTTATGGGAATATCCTCTTCCAAATCCTCACATAATAATGCAGAGGCCAAACACAGCTCACCCTCATCTCCACTCCATCCCCTCATACTCCACAAGGTCCTTAAAGGAATCGTTGCTCCTGCTCCAAGCAGAGCAAACAGTTTGCAGGCAAGTCCATGATGATATCAATTATATTCCTTACTTGAGGTTTGGTGTTCTGTTACGACTTGTTTATTAAGCAGCATGCACAAACAGGAAAATACTTGAATAAGTTTAAAATAGATCGCTGGAGATACAAACTCAGGAACGCAGGAGAATACATATGCCACATCAACATAAATGCAAACAACACTGAACAAAGAACTGTGAGAATTTAAGGCTTAAATACACAAGGAAGACTAACTAACAGCAGAACAGGGAACAAGTGTGTGCTAAATTAACAACCATAGAGACTAACTAGGAACACAGACTGGCAGCAGACAGGGAAAACCAAAACTAAGGGTGTGTCTCAATCAGCTCCCTATTTCAGTAGTCAGGGCACTTATCAGGGATTCTGACATTTTAAGGGCTATCTCAATCACAAAATCTTACAAATGCACTGAAACTTTCGGTCCCTAAAAAGTCCCACAATGCACTGTGAAAAACATAAATCTTGTGAGCCAACTTACTACACATAATGACATGCATTTTTTTTTTTTTTATTACAAACCATTGCACATATATGTAAGAGGCAAAGTTTTAATCATAATGTACTTGAAATAACATTAAAAAATAATGTCAGAAGGATATCAGTTCTGCTGTTGTTCTTAAATACGAGTAGTAATGTACACTGAGGACGGGTCACCGTGAAGACATGTTCCAATCAACCAATCAGATTTGAGGGACAAATTTACCGTTTATGTCAAGTTTAGGCTTGCAACCAGGGTTAGGTGCTTCTACATCAATGTTATTCACCAATCTTTCTTCTCTGATTTTAGGGATAAGTTATGGGTAGGATTAGGTTTAGGGGTAGAAATAGGGTTAAGACTAAATTTTCAGACTGGAATGTTGTTTCAGGATCAACAAAATATGTTGATCCAGGAACATGTCTTACTTGGCAAAATCACGGTGACCACTGAGGACGTCACGTCACCGGAAATAGAGTCATCAGTGTCCCAATGTGTAGTAAGCCAGGGTACTTACTGTCCTTACCAGCGCCCAAAGTTGTGTTCATGATATACTGATTCATCACCTAGGAAGATAGGGAGCTGATTGAGAAGCACCGTAAAACACAAACAGACTGAACATACACCTGACAAAAGTAAACCGACTCTGCATTCATGTGATTGGTCACTGTGTTGCTGTATATACTGGGATTTACTGGTTGTAAGAGTTTTAAATTGTAAAAATTACAGGTTGTTCTTGTTTAAATTTTAACTGTATTTTTACAGAATTATTCTGGCAACCACAGTGTGCCAGTTTTTTTTTTATTTTTTATTTTTTATTCATTTTTTTTTTTTTACAGTGAACACAGTGCACTTGTATGCGTTCTTAATAGTGATATAACCATTAAGTTGACGGATTTACTTTTGTAAGCCCTCAGCAGCTAAGATAGGCTCCTGAGGCAAGTGAGAAAGTATGTCTGGTAGTTTTTTTTTTTTTTTTTTACGAAATGGATGTATTTTGAGTTGTTCTCTCTCTAACTCAGAGATTAGAAATTGAGCCATCATTCTCAGTAAGACTTAGAGCAAGACCAAGAGAGAGAGAGACAGAGACAGAGAGATGTGGAGAAAAGGAAGAAGTAAGGAGAGATATTGGAGCGCTTTTATGTTAGCACTTAGCCCCTTTAGCTCCAGAGACCTTGCTCTCTTTCACCCCTGCAGGTCTCAGCTTATTTTAATAATGCTCTCTTGATGTACTAAGCATTCATGTCACAGAAGGTTAAAAACCAAGGCCCCTCAATGGATTTTGTATTCCTCTTTAAAAAATGCTCTTCAGCCTCCCACTTGCAATAATTTGGTCTGTGACTTTTACACTTAGAAATCTGTAAAGAGAAATTGGTCTCATTCAGATGCAGACAATTCAAGTAATTCTACCTCACACACACAGGCATTGAAATTTCACATGGCTGTGTATTTCAAAACAGTATATTTTCACCAAAAATCTTTTCCACTGTGGCCACCTGGTATTAGCCTGACTACGTCAGACTTCCTACTTCTGCTCAATTTCATTTCGCTTCTGTACTCAGTCTGATACAGCGTCAGAGCTTTGTGTTTGCCACCGGTCTGGAAACAGCCGGGCCAATCAACGAACAGAGGGCGGGCTGAGAGCCGTGACGTAGATGCTAAGCGCCGAGTTTTACATTGTAGGTTAGAGAAATCGAAAACCGAAACGACCGCGGAAATGGGAAACGAGATACGGGATGCAAACTTCGGGATGCATTAACTTCGCATAATCTGCAAAAGTCGTTTACAGCCATGTTCACTCCGGTATTTCGCTCACATCATCATGTGTTTACAACAGGTTTACAGTGGAAGTTCAATCATAGATTTGAGTTCGATGCATGATGTCTGTGCTTCGATGCGGCTGTACAGGCGGATAACATACGTCATAACTAAACGTATCTGATTGGCTTACGGGTAACCAATGATTTTAAACTTCAGACAAGCGTCCCCTAGCGAGAGAGAAAACACTTCTCTATTATGCCATTCCAGACTCTGTCTACGAAGCAAAGTGAAGTAGCAGAGTCTGGTATTACCAGGCTAACCTGGTATACAAACCTTGTTAATAAAAAGCTCTTTTTACAGTTAACTTTTCGTGATCCATCAATGTGCTTTTAAATGGGTCTGTGACTATGTGTCCATGAAGGAAAATCTTTTTTTTTTTTTTTTAAGTCTGGTTTAAATGTGCCTAATTCATAGTGTTTTTTGTTTGTTTGTTTGTTTTTTTTTTTTTTACTTTTATCCAAAACCATTTTAAGCATAACCAAATGAAGTATAAATGTAATAACTCTACAATGTCATGTGGTACCATCTTGATCATTTTATTCATAAAGTTTTTTTGCAGTATATAATTCAATATAAAATGTTTGTTTTTTTAATATCATGAATATTTAATTCATAAATACCATTATGTTTTTGGGGAGTCGCACCACATGACTCTTTATAACTCTGCCTTGTCAAAAAATAAATAAATAAATTAATTAATTAATTAATTAAAAAAGCCACATTTTATTTAATATAAAATTCTAATATTTTAGGAGACCTACTGACTTTGACACAGTCACAACACGAGGGTCAACTGGGATCCTCTCTATGATATCATTTATATTTTTGTATTCCTTGTTAGTTGTACCAAATGACCTCAATTTGGCAGTTAAAGTGTTTGGCCGTGTTTACTACTACTCCTATTCTAATAATAATAATAATAATAATAGTGCCAATAACAGATTATGCCAAACTACTTAGTATGGTTTTCTTTTCAAGAAGTTTTTTTTTTTTTTTTTTTTTATCATTTTGATGTATCCTTCACATTTATAACAAATAGAAATTAAATTCAAAAATTAAAAACATGTTAATCAAAGAATTCTACTCATCATGTATTCATTTCATTTTATTGTATTTTTAGATAGATCAAAATAAAATAAAATAAAATAAAAATAATTTGTTTTGTGATTTACACAAATATCAATAAAAAATGTCAGCAGCAGAGCTGTGGTGCAGCAGTAGTGCTTCTCTCCATGCACTCTCATCTACAAATGGCATAAGAAGCCTTTTAATAAATCTTAATTAATAAAACAACTGCTGGAGCCTACAATCTTTTTTTTGTTTTTGCACAAACCAGGGTACTCATAGCATGTAATGGCTATAGGTTACATTATACCTGAATCTATATTATATTTCCCAGTTAAGTGGATATTCTATGTTAATCATTGGCACCCATTGTGCATACCAGCCCACGTTACAACCACAATTAGCTCTCCGGCAACATTCCCCTATTTTTTCACCAGCTCTGCCATTTCAAACTGCCGGCTCAACACCCACACAGCCACACAACTAACCCCAGACAGGCCGACACGAGTCTGTGTGCGTGTGTGTGTGTGCAATGTGGTGTCGTGCTTTATGAGGATATCAAGTATAGCTACTGTGAATGCTTTAAAGAGAAGAGGAACAGCCGGGAGGGACCACTGTCTCTGCTCTCTGAGAATGAGAGGAGAGATCAAAGAGAGAGGAAGAGAAAGGGAGTGAGGGATCGGAGCGAGAGAGGGAGGGAGAGAGAATAAAAGTGAAAGAGCTTGAGCTAGAAGCCTTTGATCCTCCAAAATAGTGACCTTTGCGTGAACCAACAGTTTCCTCCCATGGAGACCCTGCCAATATGGCATAGTTCTGATTAAAACGCAACTTCATTTGAAGTTGGATGAGCTTTTGATTGGGCCTCATGAAGAAAATAAGCTGTGAAAAAAACAGCTTCTTTTAATGCCGAGATAGAGGTTAATCCTAATTTAAGATAATAAACCTTTAAAAATTAATTTGCTCTAGATGGATGAGTCATTTGCACTGAAAAGGTCTGTTTTCATGCTCTTTAATAACAGCAATTGTTTGCTAAGAAAAAAGCATATAATATGGTAATTTTAGACAATGGAAAATCAGGTGTGGTCTCACTCGAAATGTAAACTTCCATACACACACATCCACATTAAGCCCCACTTATCAGCTCATTGTGAGATGGACATATTGGTATGAAAGTTGGAAAATTGAGTTGGAAGATTTCTTTATATGGACAAAAAAAAAAAGTATCTTCTTTTGCACTGTACAGTTTTTCATTATCTTTAACAGGTTATCTTTAACATGTCAAAACAAGTCAGCTAGTAACTACTTGGACCAATTCAGTTAGTCATGAACTAACCAGTTTTATGAACAAGTTCAAGAAATTAACCGACTCAAAATAATTTGCTACTTCTCTCCAAACTTTCTTGGTTAGTTAGAAAGTTAGATAGTTTGGGTACAGGTAAAAATATGCAAAGTTTCAAAATGGACAAAGACTGACCTGTTTGACGCAGTCATGGAACTTTCTTCTTTTATAACACAAGCGAAAAGCGCAACCATACCCTCCCTCCCTCCTCGCCCTACCAACTTCTTTTCTCTTTTTCTGTCTCTCTCTCATTCTCTCTGCCTTCCCTATGGGTATTTCATCGAATATTTATGTCCTCTTCTCTCTCCAGAAGTGTCATTTTAACTTTAACAGGCTTTGAAGCCAGAGAGTTTGACACCACAGAATGTTGTAAAACTAAAATAAAAAGCATCGACCTGTCTCCCTATCTACAATAGCTTCATAGCAAGTCAACTGAAGATGCTGTGCTGTTCTTGCCCTTTAGACATACAGTATCATTAAAGCTAGAAAAACTGGAAAGGTACTGACTTATGAGGAACAATGAACAGTTTTAAAGGTTAAGAAGTCATTTCCTCATTGTTTTAAGGTGTCTATCATAAACACAAAGAATATTCTATAAAAAAATCTGTTGTTTTTAAACACATTTGCCAAGGTTTTTATTTATTTATTTATTTATTTTTCATTTTCAATATGTAATGACTTCACACAAAAATTATAATGTGGTGTAACAAAAGTATGGCAGCAGCTATTTGCACTAAGTGCAAATAGCAATAGATGCTATTTACACTGAGTGACAATAGCAGCATTTTCTTAGCAATATGCTATTTAAACTAGGTGAAAATAGCAATAGATTCTATTTACACCATGTAAAAGTATCAGCTCTTTGCAATAAGAGTAAATAGTAATTAGATGCTATCTTTACTTTATATTGACAGATACTATTTGCACCTCAGTACTTTGGTATATTAACAGGATGCAATAATATCATATTGTAAATAATTATATTTATTAAAATTATTAAATGGATGCTGCCTTATTGGGAGAATAAAACCCTCCCTATACCTTCCCCTAACCTACCAAATAAACACATTTAATATTATTAAACACTCGTTCGCAGTTTATTTCCACTTTTATAACATTATTTTCATATTTATTGAAAATAAATGCAAGCTTGGCAAAAAGCGGATTCGACCTCGCATTGATCGTGTTGAAAGCCAGGTCTGCTGTACCACTGAAGATATTGAATTCTGTGCATCTTTTTTAAAACTTGAGTGGCCCAACAAGACATTGGTGGGCGGAGTTAGTATAAATAGCTTTTGCAAACAAGGGATGCTATTTGCACTTAGTGTAAATAGACACTCCATAAAAAGCATTCCATGTGAGTTATTAATTCATAGACTGGATTTTGAGGAGTCGCTCCACATGATTATTATAACCTAAAGTAACCTTGATACACAGTCTTGAGGGTGGTCTATAGTGGTCCTCTCTTAAATATCACTTCCTGTTTGTTTGCTTGTTTGTTTGTTTGTTTGCTTTTTGTACAATCTAAATTCCGGAAATGTTGGGATGTTTTTTTAAATTTGAATAAAATGAAAACTAAAAGACTTTCAAATCACATGAGCCAATATTTTATTCACAATAGAACATAAATAACATAACAAATGTTTAAACTGAGAAATTTTACACTTTTCTCCACTAAATGAGCTCATTTCAAATTTGATGCCTGCTACAGGTCTCAAAAAAGTTGGCATGGGGGCAACAAATGGCTGAAAAAGCAAGAAATTTTGAAAAGATTCAGCTGGGAGAACATCTAGCAACTAATTAAGTGAATTGATATCAGGTCTGTAACATGATTAGCTATAAAAGGGATGTCTTAGAGAGTCTCTCAGAAGTAAAGATTGGCAGAGCTGTGAAAGAGTGCGTAAAAAGATTGTGGAATACTTTAAAAACAATGTTCCTCAACGTCAAATTGCAAAGGCTTTGCAAATCTCATCATCTACAGTGCATAACATCATCAAAAGATTCAGAGAAACTGGAGAAATCTCTGTGCGTAAGTGTCATGATCACTAGTGGGAGTGCCCTAATCAGCCACTAGAGGGCACGCCAACACGGACTATTGTCTCACCTCACTTGGACTTCAATTCCCATAACACACTTCCCGGACTCATTATCCCGTCATTGCACTCAGCTGTTTTGTGTTTGATCATTAGTGTCTGTCTATTTATACCCTGTTTGTTTCTGCTTTTGTTATTGAGGTTTCATTTATGGTCACTGGTTTCTCTGTTTTGGTTTTCTTTGTTTTGTATGGACTGTTCTCTGGATTTTGACCCTGCCTGTTTGGATTACAATTTTGGATTACCCAATTAAAGCTGCATTTGGATCTTACCTTCTTGTCTCTGTGCCATACGTGACAGTAAGGGACAAGGCTGAAGACCTTTATTGGGTGCCTGTGGTCTTTGGGCCCTCAGAGGACACTGCATCACTTATCGGAATGATTGTGTCAATGACATTACTAAATGGGCCCAGGAACACAATCCGCCGTGCCATCTGTAGATGCCAACTAAAGCTCTATAATGCAAAAAGGAAGCCATATGTTAACATGGTCCAGAAGCGCCGTCATGTCCTGTGGGCCAAAGCTCATTTAAAATGGGCTGTTTCAAAATGGAAAAGTGTTCTATGGTCAGACAAGTCCAAATGTGACATTCTTGTTGGAAATCATGGACGCTGTGTCCTCCGGCCTAAAGAGGAGGGAGACCTTCCAGCGTGTTATCAGCGTTCAGTTCAAAAGCCAGCATGTCTGATGGTATAGGGGTGCATATGTGCATACGGTATGGGCAGCTTGCATGTTTTGGAAGGCACTATGAATGCTGAAAGGTATATAAAGGTTTTAGAACAACATATGCTCCCTTCCAGATGACGTCTATTTCAGGAAAGGCCTTGTGCATTTCAGCAGGACAATGCAAAACCACATACTGCAGCTATTACAACAGCATGGCTTTGTCGTAGAAGAGTCCGGAATTTGCTGAATTGGCCTGCCTGCAGTCCAGATCTTTCACCTGTAGAGAAAAATACATCAAAGACGACCATAAACTTTTCAGCAGCTGGAACCCTATATCAGGCAAGAATGGGACCAAATTTCAACACCAAAACTCATAACCTTGATGCCCAGACGTCTTCACACTGTTTTGAAAAGAAAAGGAGATGCTACACCATGGTAAACATGCCCCCGTCCTAACTATTTTGAGACCTGTAACAGGCATACAATTTGAAATGAGCTCATTTTGTGAATAAAATTGTAAAATTTCTCAGTTTAAACATTTGTTATATCTATGTTCTATTGTGAATAAAATATTGGCTCATGTGATTTGAAAGTCTTTTAGTTTTCATTTTATTTAAATTTAAAAAAACATCCCAACATTTCCAGAATTCATATTGTATATTGATTTTCTTATTGCATATTCCTGAATGTTAGTCACACCACATGACACAGAACAGTTCATTCTGATATTAGACTTTTCAAAAAAAAAAAAAATTGAGAAATTAATTATATATTATGTGTATTCTAGTCATTGTATGTATGATTTTCATTTGTAATGTCATTTGGTATTTCTGAAAAAAATAATAGATCTAGCAAAAACAAAAACAAAACAAAACAAAACAAAAAAAACACTGTAAACTTGGCATATGGTGCATCTTTTAAAGTAATTCAATAACAAGTGGATACTTTTTCAGAATAGCAAATCTTCTAGGGAAAAAGAGAGAGACAGAGAACTGATCTTTCTCAGAACTATAATTATGAGTCAATTCCAGCTTAACAAGTAACGTACGTATGTGTGGCTAGTAAGGAAGTCTTCAACTCTCAGACAAGCCAGTCACCTCGAAATTGATTCCACAATTGATTCACTCTGACTGGTCAAAGCCAGATACTGTGTCCATGGGAGAGCTGATATTATCTTTCAGCCGATCAGCGATGGCTCTCCATATTCTTGGAGATGAAGAAATGATTAGACTGTCCAGTGTGTGTCATCTTTGACAGTGACGGATCAGAGGGAGAGCGTATTCTTTGATGAAACAGAAAAATGGCCTGGGATCATAAAGCCAAAGGTAGGGCAAGCTCAGATTGCACTTCAGTTGACCATCACTGTAACTCATTTTTCATCAGATCATCTACTTCAAGCCTCATATCATTCACAGAACTCTTATTCCCCAAATAGACTTGCCACATATAGAATAAAGTCCAAAAAATAATAAAGTTCTTTTATTTATTTATTTTTCAATATTTGCAGTGCTTTCTCTGCTCCATTCCGGACCTGACACTCCACAGAGATTGTGTCACCTCCACAAAGGCTGATATGACCTAAGATAACCACCCAAGTGATGATAAAATATATGGCTATTTCTCTCCAGTTTAACAGTAAAACTCCATAATTTTATAAAACAGAAACATTTTTCCCTCTCTTATTCCCTTTTTTACTAAGTAGTCAGTCGAAACACCTGCATCCCACAGCTCTTGCATATTTTAAAGTTGTTTCATTGATTAAAACTGAATGTGGGGAATTCAAATGCACCAACTATACAAAGGGTCTTGACTGTTTTATCAAATAATCTCAAATTTCCCAGAGCTGTTTTAAAATTCAAAAGACCTTGCTGTACAGACACATATGGACATGGTATGAAATGGAAATTCACACAATTTTTAAATGCAGCTTATTGATCTTATTGTGAACAATTCATATATGTTTTTTAAATGTTTTTGATTTCATAATTTTTTATTAAAATTTTTAAAATATTTCTTACAATTGACTGCAAGCTTGCATTTAGATACGCCTCCATCCAATGAACAACCAATAATTTCAAGGTCCCTATCCTACTTTTTTTTTTTTCTTTTTTTTTTGGATAATCTTTCATTCAGATGTACCTCACAACATGGGAAAAGAAATTTTCATTGAATCACAGCACTTGTTTTATGAATGTCTTTTTATTAGGTGGTCTAATCTAGGTTTTAGATTTGGCAAAAATCGATTTATTGTTCAAAATGAAGACAAAAAGTATTTGGGCATGTTCTGGTTGTGGAATTTTGTGCAAAATGTCTAAAGTTAAAGTGATAAACTATATCTGTGGTTGGGACACTTGAAATTGAAAGCGAAAAAATGGCTTAGAAAAAAAAAAGAAGCAAAATAAATCAAAAAAGCTCTAGTATAATTTATTTGCAGATACATGGTTTGATATATTTTTATATAATACAAGGAAAACTATACATCTTTACAGTAAGTGTGACTTAAGACTCCAAAGGTGTCCACATATTATCCATCAAACTTTGAGCCTTGATAATATTTTCTCTTCAGTTCACCAGAATGAGTATTTTATCGTCTTGTAGCACCATAATGAATTTCTTGCCTGAAGCTGGTGTTTTTTTTGTTTTTTTTTCGTGGTCTTTCAATGGACAAAGGGGTAGGATGAAGAATGTGCCCTTCTTCACAAAGCACTCAGTTCACAGAAACAAAAGACTGAAGAAAGAATCCAAAAGACTGCTTTAACACCAGGACCTAAGACCTCAATTTTCCCAAGCAGTCACAGAGCATCAAAAATGAAGGGTGAAATTTAAATTTAGACTTGTACTAATGGTTACAGTCTGTTTTACTTCCTTTGCACATCCTAACCTGATATGAATATTTATAAGAATCGTCCATTATAGGTAGCCTGCTATTCACTAAAATGTTAGACAACGAATCATGGCTAGCACGAGTCAAGCACCAATCAAAAAAGTCCACCAAGACAAGACAAGTGTGCCCAGACAAAACACTGATATGAAATGAGCAAAATATATCAAGTGAAATTACTCCCATTATAGTTGAGACAGACAGTTAGATGGTCATTAGAAGAGAAATCAATTCTTTTAGGGTCTTTGGTCAAGTCTTTGTCCATCACATAGAATATCATAGGGTATTTTTATATCTGCTGAGCTTATTTAAACTCACCCTGGACAACCCTCTGCATTCAAGGGAAGTATAAACTGACACATGATTTATAATTGGCTGAACATCACTTCCCATAGAGCTGCTATTTGCATATTTCCCAGTACTCTTGTCAAAGTGGCAGAGTTTTCTGTGCCTTAACATATTTAGCAGCCTGTGGTGTTGACAACTTGAGGTGTTGCTGCAGCTTTAAATATCACACATGCCTTTGGAGTAAGATCAATCCTTTGAGAGCCGTTGGACAAATCTCTTTTCATCACAATTGAGAGTAGTTTTAGTGTGACACTCATTTCAAGCTTATCAAGCTTACCTACAGAATATAACCCATGATGGCCATTTGTCTTTATCACAATCCAAAATCTAACTGAATAAAGAACGATTTCACAAAGCCACATGCTTTATTGTAATTTCTCTGCTGCATGGCAGGAGGGGGAAATGTAAGTAAAAGGCCTTCAAAAAACATACCCGTTCAGGTTGTGGTACACGTGTCTTTTTCCTGTGAAATGTTTACTGATTTTTATAAAGTAAATGTAAGAATAATTTTTAAATTGTTAGTAATATTACAAGATGAATATTTACAGGACTGAAGTAACTACTTGATTATTCATTCATCTTTCATACAAAAAAACATTGCATTTGCCCCACACAACAAAAACTACAATGCCTTGAAGACTTTAAATATCATATATTACTAAGATATTATTGGGAGATATATGTTTTTTTATGTAAAGAGTCTGCTATACTGTTACAAGCTTGAAACAAGTTTGTAATGTAATTGCATACATTACAAACTATCAGAATTTCATCTTAAATGTTTTGGCATATAAATGCCAGCAACTGCACCAAGTTGCATATCAGTTTGTGCCTCTGAATAGGAGTTTCAACTTGTTTCTATAGTTACCCCCATTTATTACTATAGCAACTAATCACTCACACCTGTTCCTTGTTCCTGCCCCATTCCCTTGTGTGTTTCTTCTGTTCTTGAGGTACGTTTACATGACAACAATGTACTAAGGCCCCATTTACTCTAGTGTTTTTTCGTTTTAAATTGCGTACGTTTTGCTACGGTTACGCCTGTTGTTTACACTACACTCTAATCTCGAAAACTGAGATTTTCGAAAACACTGCAGACCCTGTTTTAGTTTGAAAATGCCGGGGTTGCATTTCAGTGTAAACAGACCAAAATGGAGACTTTTGAAAACAATAGCGTGGCTGGCCACGTTCGCTCTTTGTATCCTTGACGACCATGTAAACAATAACATGGAGACTGAACTGCAATCTTTGCTGGTTTTGTTGTCATTTTTAGCAGCCATTGTGCAGTTAAACTCTGCATTTTTTTTAATACTGCAGCTACCTACATGCGCAAGAGGCAACTGTTTACACTTGTACGCACATGCTCAGTGTGCATGAATGGTCATGTGACATGCGTTTTCGGTCGTAGTGTAGACGGAGATCGTTTCTGAAATGCTCTGGAAACGCCAGTGTAGATGAGGATCATTTTCATTCTAAAATGGAATTTTAAAACGAAAACACACAAGTGTAAACAGGGCCTAAAAATGGAAAAGTTTTTCCTTTGCATTTTTTTTTCAAAAGGATCCCCATTCACACGGATCCATGAAAACATTAAAAAATGCTATATTACGCATGCCAGGCCAGTAGTTGCCGATGTCATTTTGTAAAGAAAAACTTTACACCTATAATACATAATACATACATAATACGCATGCTCGTGACGTCACCATTTTCACAAATTCACATTTTTATAGTTTACCTGGAGACAATAACGGTATAGTTTTCAAAAACTGCTGGTGTGTAAATGAACGTCCAGAACACATGTCCAGAACAACATTTTCCATTTTTATTTGAAAACAGTGTCGTGTAAACGGCCCCTTAGATTTGTGCGCATTTGTTTTAGTTTCTGTTTTCTCCCGTGTCTAGAATATCTTGTTCTTTGCCTGAATTAATTTTGTTCTCAGCCTGGATTTACTTTTGTTTTGTTTAAATAAATGTTATACTGCATTTGAATCCATCACTCCTTCTTTACTAAAACAGCCACAGTACACTCACTAGGAGCTATTTTTAGCTATTTTGCTTTATTTGGAATTATTTCGAGACAGTGACTTTATGAGGTGACTGGTATTGCATTAAATGACTGTTACAATGATGACTGCAGACACAATCATAGAAATGAATACTCTAGGCCAACCAAAGTGAGTCATCAGTGTTATCACAAGAGAACTGGTTAAAAAATTATAGTCTCAGCCCGAGGCGTCATGCCAACAGATCACCCACTCACCAGCTGATGCATATTGCACATAAAAAAAAAAAGGAAACTACTTTCCCAGGATGAGAAGCTTTAATCTAATTGGTTGTTTCTTTTGCATAAAGATATTCAGATATTAGTCAGATGCACTTAGTAGCTAGTTAACCAGATATCCAAAGGTTGTACATTCGGCTATACTACACTTATACTTATTTTTAAATCAGTAGAAATTCAAACTACAGACTATATACACATTTTTCTGTTTTCTGTACAACCATTTGCAAAGACTGTTGTGCCATTATTTTAATGTCGTTGTGGTGTAGTCTGAGGATTATTTCAGATAAACCCCTTGTGAAAAAGAAGTGTACTTCAATTGTATTGAATGTGCACTTGTAGTGTAAAAAAAACTGTACTTGCAGATAATATAGTATTAATCACTCTCAGAAAAAAAGCTGTCAGTGGGGCAGTATTTGTACACCTTTATACCTAAAATGCTCATATTAGTACCTCAAAGGTACATATATGTACCAAAAGTGTACATATTATTACCTAAATAGTACATATTAGAACCTTTTGGTAACACTTTAGGCTCCAATTCTCATTATTAACTACCTGCTTATTTAATTTTCTCAATTACTTAAACACTATAACCAGGCTTTTGAACTAAAATTTCAAAACCATAATGCCATTTATCAAAAAGCACAACCATTTCCCTAAACTATAAACACTATTCCCCTGTTTTGACACGAGTCAGATTTGTTGAACTGTCACCGCAAAACTCTAGACACAAATCCCTTCATTTCTCATTGCCTACACCATGTGGTCATTTAGAAAGCAATAACATTCAATATTGTTCACTCAAGTCAGCACAGCTTCAGCTCAATTAGCACACAAATACCCAGGTGGAAACAATGGATCCAGAGAGATGTGATAGAAGAGGCTGAGGACACCAGAGACGAGGAGGAGGAAGACAAGAAGGATGAGGAAGGGGAAGGGCAAGGAGACAAGCAGCCTCGGATGAAATTTGTGTCACTCTAGTTGACCATGTCCTTGTCCACGTTATGACTATGAGGGAGGCTGGGCAACGAGTTTCAGTTGATGCATGTCGGGGGGATCAGGCATGCAAGAGGATTTTACCCCCGCCAATATAGCCTGTGATGTTGACAAGATTCTCTGGCCTGTCCCAGACCAAAGACAGGATGCTGGGGTAGGGCAGAATATTTTTTTTTTTTTGCTGTTGTTGTTTGGTGTATTGTACTGTACAGTATATTAAGGAATAAATAAAATGTGCAAATATACATTTGTTATGTCTTTTGTTGTGTTGATCATGTGAAAACGTTTTTTAAGGGGGAGAACCAAGAAACATAACTTATTACCGTTTTTGTAGTATTGTTTTGAATTTATCTCACCGGTGTGTAAGACTATGTTGTAGTGTATGTGTTTTTGAAGGCTTGTGTGTCATATCTGAAGGCAAAGTTTGTTTTTTCACCTAGATTGAATGGTTTTGAGTGGAGAGTTTCTTTTTGACCTGAAAATAGGTAGTTTGGATGAGAAGTTATGGATTTGTGTTTAGAGTTTCGAGAAAAGGAGGCATAATTTCAACAAATGTGTTTAAGCAATCGAGAAAAAACTGTAAAATTAAACAGGTTGTAATGTGTTATGATGACAAAACAGAAGATCTCACTCACTAAAGCTTTTATTCAGGATTGTAGCGAATGGCTTCGATGAAAACTAACTAAAGCAGCGAACTCTACGTGCTTTCTCCCGTATCCGATAATCCAACACATTAGCCCCATAAATGCCGAAAAAAGAATGAACAGCAAATCACAACTATCACAACTATTCACTTTGACTGTGGCGGTAGGCTACAGTATAAATAGTACTAATACAATCTGTAACAGACAAAGCAATAGTGACACATGGTAAAAACACTGTTACTCACACTTGTGTGTTGCGAAATTACTGTCAGATCCAATGTAGTCGGCACTGCATCAACTTTTATTTTCAGTCTTTCTGTCGAACTGTGTTTTGTTTAAAAACGAATTCATACACAGCAAAATCCCCAGAGTTAAATCAACTCTGCTCAAAGTACATATGGTCCCTCTCTAAATAGTGTTAAAATAAAAATTTAATTTAATGAGATAATGAATCAATTAATTAAGTAATGATTGCAGTGATGAACACCTGCTGTTAACAAGCAGAATCACTGAAGAAATAAGAAAAAAACACAAGAACAACAAGTGACACAGCCTTATTAATTGCTTAATTATCTCATTAAATTTAACTCTGCTTCAGTGTTATTTTAACACTATTTAGAGAGGGACCATATGTACTCTGAGCAGAGTTGATTTAACTCTGGGGATTTTGCTGTGTAGTAAAATGAAGCAAACAAACAAACAGTGTCTTACTGACATGATCTGACTGGACCCTCATTAAAAATGAAGTTCATCCACGCTTTCTTAATGTTACAATCAAAATGTTTTTCCAAAAAAAATCTTCTTCTGCAGAGGTGGTCTTTCATCACACTATGATGTCATGATGCGACAAAATCTGAAACGATTTGTTTTCTGAGCTTAGTTTCAATAAAAGCTGTTTTGTGGACTAACAAGTAAGTTTTGAGTTCTGAAACTTACAGGTTATTTGTATAGTGCAATGACATCTTCAAGAAGATCAAGGAGAAATTGATTTCTCAATTCATGACCTCTTTAATTGCAAACAACATGAAACTAGGTGTCCCCCCATTGACTACCATAGTATTTTTTCCTACTATGGTAGTCAATGGGGGGATGAGATCTGCTAGGTTACAGACATTCTTCCAAATATCTTTGTGTACAGCAGAACAAAGAAATGTATACAGGTTTGGAACAACTTGGGGATTAAATGATGACAGAATTTTCATTTTTAGGTGAACTATCCCTTTAAAAAGTATTCTAAAGAGTACTTTCTCACAAGGGGCCACATCTAATCTCTAATTTCTCACATCTAATTTATCAATGATTTGTTTACATATTAGTCAGACAGTTTCATCCTATCCAAGTATATGCTCTGCATTGTGGACCAGACTGTGCGGTTTAGTTAAAGGTTTGGCTATGCAAATAAAATAAAATAAATTCCAAAACAACTTCTTTAAGACTAATACAGATATGCAGCTAACACGTTCTGGTGTGACAGGGAGGAGAAGAGGAAAGAGATGAGCGTGTCCTTTGGTGACAGCTTGCTGAAGGTGACTCTTGTTCTGATGGTCTCCAAACTCCCACCTGCAACAGATGCATAGAAAAGAGCAAATATAGCATCGGAGAAAGGTGCGATATAATGGTCGCCTGAAAGTGACAGGAGCCTGGCTGTATGCAAATGGCGTGTGTATGTGGATGCACGAGAGATTGTGTGTGTGCGCCCTGTTTGTCTGCCATACTTTTTACACATCATTATTTCCAAGCTGTCATTCAGTATATGGCCGAAGGGAAAGAGGAACAGTTTTTCGCCTCCAGGGAATATGCCGAAGCTAGAGTCTCTCTGCATGAGTGTGTTAGAATAAACACCAGAGAACTCAATCATACTATTCCCTTGTGCCCTTCACTCTTTCCTAAACACCACAAAGTTCATATGCAGGTCACCAGAAGCTATTGGTTAAAGGTGAAACACAGACAGTTCAAACTAGGATGGCTGGAATATAGTCAGATAGTTTTATTCCTTCTGAGCTTGTCTTAATCTCATCCCTGGATAATTCTCAGAAAAACACTGTAATCACAAGCAACCGGGACACGTAATTTATAATTGGCTGAACATCACTGCTCATAGAACTCCTATTTGCATATTTCTTAGCGCTCTTGTCAAACTGGCAAAGTCTTTTTTTGCCTCAATGTATTTAGCTGCATGCGTTCTAGACAACTCGAGGTGTTGCTTGTAGTTTATGCGAGCCTGCAGTAAATAACACCAGAGACGCTTTGTACAAACACTGATTAAGGAAAAAGTTACGCTGTATATTTGACTATGCAAATCAGTTAGAGGCATGAAACTTTTCATATTCATTTATCACTCAAATGTTTAGGTTTATGTTCAGAATTCTGAGGCCCCTGATTTGCATGTTTTACACTGCTCATACTATACCCGAGGTTGACAGTTAATCCTGGGTATTCATAAGCTACCGTTTCACACTGCACATTCCTAAACCCTGGGATAAAATCCTTATCTGCATATTTGTGGTGTCAGTAATTGGACAAACGCAGCAAGTGACCTGTTTATATAAAGGCTCTAGCATTGCACGTCCTCATATTACACATTGCTGACTGTAATACCAAGTTTTGTTTTTGTTTTTTTCTGAGTGAAATTTTCGAACTATAAAGGTAAGACAATCTTCTTCACTCCAACTCGCCGTTTGACATTTTTACTATCACACGCAGAAACTACTGTTTATACATTCGTGCAATGTTTCACATGAATATAAGGCACGTGATTGGTTATCAGTTGCTAAGCATCTAGTTGTAACATTCTAAAGGCAGGAACGCACAAAGCCGACGCTGACAAACTAGTGGCGACGAAAGCAGACTGTGGGGTTGGTTCACGTTGGCAGCATCTATGTCCAAAGTTGGCCTGACACACCAAATCAACGCTAAACAGCCAATGGCCAAGTAGCACGTCAGTTCTGCGCCTGAGTGAGATGAAATGCCTTTCCGAACCAGCAGGTGGCAGTATCTGAACAGCCAATCAGAATGATCGACGGACCGACGAGCTCCGACACCGTTTCAACATTTCGAATCGGCCAAAAAAAGCAGATGAGGACCAACTTCAGCCGACAGTGCGGAACACACTGAGAAAACGTAGTTGGTCGACGAACAAAAACTGCCTAAAGGCAGGAACACACCAAGCCGACGGTCAGCCGTCTGGCAGTTTTTCTTCGTCAGCCGACTAAGTTTTCTCAGTGTGTTCTGCACCGTCGGCTGAAGTTGGTCCTTGTCTGCTTTTTTTCGAAATGTTGAATCGGCGTCGGAGCTCGTCGGTCCGTCGGGCCATCTGATCATTCTGATTGGCTGTTCAGATACTGCCGCCTGCTGGTTCGGAAAGGCATTTCATCTCACGCAGGTGCAAAACTGACGTGCTACTTGGCCGTCGGCTGTCTAGCGTTGGTTTGGTGTGTCATGGCAACTTTGGACACAGACGCTGCTGACGTGAGCCAACCCTGCAGTCTGTATTCGTCGCCGCTAGTTCGTCGGCGTCGGCTTGGTGTGTTCTGGCCTTAATGGCCGACCGTCGGCTTGATGTGTTCCTGCTGCGTCATTTCACACTTGTACTAGGGTGACCACCTGGCTATTGATCTTGCAGGACAGTAGATGTGATTTTACAGGACAATGCGGGACACGTGAGACAGTTAAATTTACAACTATTATGCTATATAAATATTGATTTACATTTGTTGGCAAACTTGTCATATGCACTGATTAATGTTTCTGCTGGTGGGTGCCCACACTATAATGTTGCGCTTATGGCAACATTAAATCCTGGAGAGAAGACAATTCTAGATTCATGGCTGCACATGCAGGAGGACAAAGTTTGAGCACGCACATGTGATATCTGAATGAGAGCGAGAGTGTGCGCGAGTCCAGTTTTGTGCGAGAAGGGAATCCGCCAGTGAGCGAAGAGATTGCTCGCGCATTTGATGTGCTCTTGTGTTACAATAATGCCATCTCAACATTTTTCATTTTAATAATGCCACAGAATCTGCATTAAATTAACTATTAACGTAAGAAGAAAGTTGTGTCTGAACGTTGCAATTTTCTATCGGTTAAAACGAATGGAGAATATCTCGTTTTTATGTAGGTGCTCATCTATTTCTGTGGGAGGCGCTTCGTTGGAAATATTTAACATCAGGATGGATGATTACATGCTTTAAATCATCAATTTGGGCAGCTTTGAGCAGCTCTTGAGGTTCTTATCCAGTATGTGAGATGAAATCCTTGCTGGTGTAGTTGTGTTTACCGACTTTGATGAGGCCGGCTCTTATAGAGTACCTCAGGGATGACGTGTTTTTGTAGACCAACCCGGAAGTTAGCGGCGCACGGGTTCCCTCGATCAAAAGCCTATGCATTTTTCCCATAGACTTTTGGAAAATCGCAAAAAAATAAGCTCTGTGTTTAACAAAGGGTTATGACACGTACATGCTTTGTCTATGAAGATAATCTTTACAAGTTAACACAACATTTATAAATTTTGAAGCCTAAATAAAGTCGTCAGATATAAAAGGCTAACAGTAGGCTATAAACGGACTACAGCACACCATGGTCGCGGATCAATGTCACCACCACCAAGCTTCCTCAAACTTTATTTAGAAAACAACTTTATTTAAAAACATGCTTGCTGATTATGATCTGCGCTGTGTATGAATACTTATCCACTTTTTCATGAGAAATGCTGTCCAAATGTCCTGTTTGTCATGATGACGTCTAAAGTCCCAGTTAAAGGAAGTAGTCCCCTATAGCAACTTGTTAGCAACCACCGTTTTTAAGACACAATAAAGGTTTAAAAAAAAATCACAAGTGGGTTATAATTGGTGTGTTTTATGTCATAGATCAAAACGTGAAAATATTTAGAGGCTTTGTTAACCACAGACCTTATTTCAGGTGATTTAGCCCATTCAAAAAACCCATAACCTATTCAAAAAACCAATAGACTTTCGGGCGATGGAACCGGAAGTCCTAAAATGCTAACTCGCTTTCGGGTTTTGCCTACAAAAACACGTCATCCCTGAGGCACTCTATTCCTTTGCACTGTCCACTCAGCTGTCATCAGCGGGAAAACCTCTCTCTATGGTTGCGTTGGTTGGTTATTTTCACAGCTATAATATGACGGCTGCACAGATAGATTTTTAAATGCCAGTCACAGTTTTTATAATACTCTACTGTAGTATTGTAATTTCAGGGATGAAAAAAAATTACAGACATAAATGAAATGCGGGACACTACTCAAGTCTTGCGGGAAACGGGACAAAACTCCAAATTTTGGGACTGGTCACCCTACACTGTACATGTTTCGCACTGCAATGCAGAGTTCCAGAGCAGTGTTTCATAACCCTGGGTAAAAAGTGGTGCTAACACCCACATCTAAATTACAAGTGTGAAACACTCCTTTACCCGGGGTTAAAAGCAATGTTTTTAGATCAACAATAACCCGAGGTTAAGTGCAGTGTGAAAAGCCCTAAAGAGTACATTTTTGGCAAAATTTGGCAATTTTTTACATGCTAAACGGTTTTCATAGACATTTGTCACTGACCCACATGCTGAAGTTGCAGTTCAATTCAGTTACAGCATATATTCTCCCAGGGGTCAAAAGGGAGGTATTCACTTCACCAAATTAAAATTGTTTCATGACAATCTAATGATGGACAGCATTATCAGCACACAGTAAAACAACCATGCATTAGAGCACAGACAGAGAGTGAGAGCGGGATCAGGTCAGAGCAAAGTCATCCAAGCTCTATAATAACCAGTAAATGCAGTGCATGCATCCATCAGTGAGGCTGGTTTCGGGGTAATGACGGTGGGCTCTGTAGGGAGAGGGTGACTGGCTAAGGGCAAAATGACTTGTATTACCCTCCACCTACATCAACCACACTAAATGCAATCATAACACTCCACTGTACTGTTAATGACACCACCTGCTACCTCCCTGGCACTGGTGTGTGTGAGGGGGCTACTGCCTGCTCATTTCCCCTGCCAGGTTACATTCAAAATATTAACAGAGAGAAAACAGCCTTGGTATATATGTATAGCTCTGAGAACATATGGGAGGTGGTGCCTCTTAAAAACAATTCAGATGGAAAAATAATCAACAGTACAAACATATAGCAAAACATGTATAGCTAACATATATACATGAATATATATTATTTAACGTTATCCAATTGTGACACCAGCATAAAGTTTCAGATGAAAAGATCTTTTGCATCCCTTGAGCTCACTGCAAGTGAAAAGTTACATGAGCGGAGGTATGATTGCTCTACATTATGCATCAATCAATTTACTGGAAATACACAGAACACTTTTTTTTTTTTTTTTTTGCATTTACACACGCACTTTATGAAAGTTAAACTACTTTTAATTGGGTACTGCATTTTTAGAATGTGATGAAAATAATGCGAGATGCAAACGCAATGGTCAAACAGCATTCAGATTGGTTAAATTAAAACTGTACCTCTGTCCGTGGTGGACTAAAACAACAAATTGACAACAAAAAACAATAAATTGCCAACAAAGGCAGATCAGGATGCTAGAACAACTGTCAGACACCTCTTAGAGGACAAGCAGAAGACCCTTAGTACCAATCCTAGGCAGGACAGGACTTCTCATTGGTCCATATCCAGTTTCTGCCCTTCACCCATCTTGAAATTAATTCCTTACGTTTAAGCCGGGACCAAATTCCTTAGGATCTCTGGATGCAGCAGCAGTGGCTGAAACAAAAAGTGGCCACACTCAATACAAACCTATTCATAATTATGTTTGGAAATTTTAAAATTATTTAAATTACTACACTTCCAATCGATACTTATTCAGAGAAATAAATTTACAAATGTGCAGGTGTTAACATACAAATGAATGAATGCATGATAATTCAGTCTTTTTCTTTCTTTTTTTTTTTTAATGTTGAGACTCTATGTGTTTATAACATTGTCAAAGGTATTCTGGTGGTGGTTTGAAAAGTGAATAATGCATAGGTGAAACTTTAAAGACATTGTGTGCTTTGGATTATGCAAATGAGTTCCACAGGAGGAAAGATTGGCTCCGATGCCATTAGCCAGTCACAGAACTGGAATGGAACTCATCGGAAAAGGATAGACATGTCAAGAGAAACTCCTTGTTCTGAGTCTCAGGCCTGTAAGGGGAAAGACGTCCATCCAGTCAGGCAGTAAAAGACACACTATGTTTCCTGAGTCTCCAGCCTGTGAAGGGGGAGGCAGCATAGATACAACCACGTTCTGAGTCTCCAGGCTATGAGGAAAGAGACATTAATAGACACACTACAGTCAAAGTCTTCCTCCAGTAAGACAACAACAGATACAGAGTAGCATATTCTTTTTCTCTCCATCCCAGAAAGACAAAAGGAGATTGACCAAGTTCTCAGTCTCTTAGAAGCAGACTGACACATCTGCAACCAGGTTAAGCTCCAGCGAGCAAACCTTCACTTCAAGATACCTTCATCTGTGTGTTCCAGATTGCTAGAACACTTTTGTTTCTTCAGGAGATCAGCATCCCACATCGCTCCGTGTTCAAGGCTGTTGAAACAGATTCTAACTCCGTTCCCACTGCATTGTTACCCATCACAACCAGTGGAAGAATATCACTTAAAGCTGCTGTCCGTGTCTTGCGGAGGAACATTCTAGCCGGAGCTACTTTCTTCGTGTATGTCTATGGCAAGTCATGCAGTCACTGTGATACTCTGCGGCGTGTCCTACCAGTCTGGTCTGAAATAGCCCGAATATAAACACTTATTATAAGTGTACCATAGTGATTCAGGATAAGACAAAAACACGGTTTGAAAAATGGATTTATGTTGTATATTCTCATTATATAATTTTTGTAAATTTTTAACACAAAAACAGTTGCGGACTGCAGCTTTAACAACTTAACCAAACCTCTTTCCAGAGACCTTGGCATCAGTGAATTGTCACTTATTTAATGTGGAATAAGGTTCTTCACCTGATTAGTTTTAGAGAAACAACAACTTTCTATAAGAGTATTCATTTAGTTTAGTGTATACTAAATCAGTGTTAGTTACTCATCTAGCTTTATGTTAATAATATTTATTTTATTACAGTTGTGTCAATAATACAGTAAGAGGAGCTACAAGTTGATATCTCACAAATCCTTCAGATTGGTCAGCTGACGCATTCTCTCCAAAATACACTTGATTTTTTTTTTTTTTTTTTTTTTTTTTTGAAAGGTGAAATTTCTTAGTGCCCTGAAATAAAAAGGAAAGAGTCACCTGACACTCTCACACTTACCTAAGAGGGATAAAGAGATGATGAAAAAAAAGAAAGAAAATTCTGTCATTATTTTCTCCCCCTCAAGCTGTGAAGGGGGAGGCAGTGTATCCTCCCCAGTATGAGTTTTTTTTCTTCTGCTGAACACAAAAGAAGACATTTTGAAGAATGTTGGTAACCAAACAATTGATGGACCCAGTCAGTTACAAGTGTGAGAACCACTACACATTAGTTGGTGGTGTAAGGTAAATTATAAGATTTTAACCCGAAAACATGTAGATATCAATCGAAGTGAAATAAATTTGAATTAATTTATATTAACTAAAAACTACGGAAGAGGATTAGGGCCAAGCAATAATAAAAAATAAAACCATCTCGAGATTAAAGTTGTTAAATTTCGTGAAAAAAGTCAAAATAAAATGTTGAGAATAAACTCGTTAAATTTCGAGAAAAAAGTCGAGATAAAATGTTGAGAATAAAGTAATTAAATTACGAGAAAAAAGTTGTTAAATTACGAGAACAAATTCATTAAATTATGAGAAAAAAGTCGTTAAATTACGAGAACAAATTCATTAAATGATGAGAAAAATGATGTTAATGTGCGTTCTCAACATTTTATCTCGACATTTTTTCTCGAAATTTAGCGACTTTTTTTCTCATAATTTAACGAATTTGTTCTCATAATCTAATGACTTTTTTCTCGTAATTTAATGACTTTTTTATCGTAATTTAACAAGTTTATTCTCAACATTTTATCTCGACTTTTTTCTCGAAATTTAATGACTTTTTTTCTCGTAATTTAACAAGTTTATTCTCAACATTTTATCTCAACTTTTTTCTCGAAATTTAAAGAGTTTTTTCTCGTAATTTAATGAGTCTATTCTCAACATTTTATCTCGACTTTTTTCTCAAAATTTAAAGAGTTTTTTCTTGTAATTTAATTAGTCTATTCTCAACATTTTATCTCGACTTTTTTCTCGAAATTTAACGCCTTTTTTTCTCGTAATTTAACGAGTTTATTCTCAACATTTTATCTCGACTTTTTTCTCGAAATTTAAAGACTTTTTTCCTCGTAATTTAATGAGTCTATTCTCAACATTTTATTTCGACTTTTTTCTCGAAATTTAACGACTTTTTTTCTCGTAATTGAATGACTTTATTCTCAACATTTTATCTCGACTTTTTTCTCGAAATTTAACGATTTTTTTCTCATAATTTAACGAGTTTATTCTCAACATTGTATTTAAACTTTTTTCTCGAAATTTAACGACTTTTTTTCTCGTAATTTAACGAGTTTATTCTCAACATTTTATTTCGACTTTTTCTCTAAATTTAACAACTTTAATCTCGAGATGGTTTTATTTTTTTTATTATTGCTTGGCCCTAATCCTCTTCCGTAAAAAAACAAACAAACCCTGAGAGGATATTTTGCCTTATTTCAGAAGTCCACTACTTACAGCTGAAGCTAGTGATAAAAAAAAAAAAAAAACCCTATTAACTTAACATCAGTCCCTCAGTTTCAAAACAATTCAAATCATAGGAAAAGCAGCAAACACAGTGCTTGCTAACTCAATGAATTCAGTTCCAGCCCACATACAAAGTAAATTTGTAGAATAAAGGAAGCAATTTTCTGACCCGTTTAAAGCCCAAGGCTGAAGAGCTTTTCACTGATTATGATGCTGCTGTATTATGTCCAAGTAAAACAGAGTTAAATGGTTAAAAAACACAAAAGAGTTAGAGTCTGCATTCATTGTCTCTATTAATTGAGTAGCGGCGAGTGTCTGGGTCGGTGTCTCAGTGAGCATGGGCTCATTTCACCCGTAATGGCATGTAAAATAAGTAGCATAAAAAGGGCAACACACAAAAAGAAAGTCTCATACTTTTGTCAATCCATCAGTATCGTCTGACAGGAGAGGAGAAAGGATCTTCATTCATCATATCTCATAATTTACTCATAATTCTCTGTCACCGGGACAAGAAGAGTGATGAAAGAAAACACACAGGATGGACCATACTCATAATAGCAGCCGCTTGAGTCCAGGTGTTGAGGGAGAGACGGAGACACAGCGGTGAAGGGTGAAGAGTAATGAAAACATATATGTGACCTAGTGTAAACTTTCCCAATAGTCCACAGCTGTTTGTCTTATGTGAGAAATTGTAAAATGGGCAGCACAATGAAAAACATGCTTCTCTGAATGCAGTTCATTAAATAAAGCATCTCCCACAATCCCTTCTGAGCATAAATAAAGCCTGTACCAAACATCCAGAGCCTCATTAACATTTATTGTGTCTCGATAAAAGTTGCAAATTTAATTTGACAAACAGGAGGGAAATTAGACATGGACCCCTGTGCATAACAAATATCAGCTTGTTTTTATTCATTTATTTATTTACATATTTATTTATTTTCTACCCAGGTACTAAGAAAACAACTCATTTTACAGTCAAATTTTTGGTTGTCGGGCCACCGTTCAGGTTCAAAGGTGTACTACAATGACACAAAGTTTGTTTATTCATTCAAGAAGAATATTAATTTGTGGCTTGTTCCACTTCGACTTCCTCTGGTCTGTGTAAGGATTTTTAAAGGGATGCTAAATAATTTTAATTAGTAAAAACACCTATGCTATAATCAAAAGGGAAACACAATTTTGATTTAGTTTGTGATTTAATAGACCCATCACACCATCGTTTCCCTTTGTTACAGGGAAAAAGCACACAGACTAACTGAAGTGAATAAAAGAAGTGAGCTTACTGATATACATACCATTCAAAAGTTTTGGGGCAGTAAGTTTATTTTATTATTTTGTTTTTGAAAGAAATTACTTTTATTTCAGGGTGCATTAAATTAATCAAAAGTGACAGTAAATATGTTTACATTGTTACAAAAAAAATCTATTTTAAATATGAATGAGAATTATTTTCAAATAACTCTTAAAATATGTATCAGTTTCCACTAAAATTTAGCAGCACAACTGTTTTCAACAGAAATAATAAGGCATATCAGAATGATTTCTGAAGGATCATGTGACGCTAACGACTGGAGTAACAACACAGGAATAAATGACACTTAAAATATATATATTAAAACAGAAAATTGTTATTTTACATTGTAATAATATTTCTCAATAGACTGTATTTTTGACCATAACATATCATCACATAACATAACATCATAACATAACATAACATAACATAACATAACATAACATAACATAACATAACATAACATAACATAACTGCTTTATCAAACTTATAGTGTAGCTGACTACTTTCTCAAAAGAGTAACTGTAGTTTAACTATTTTAATACAGAAAGTTGCTTCACAGTGAGTGATTGAGTGACAGGAGTAACTTCCGAGGCCTAAAACCATTCGATGTAAATCAACTGCTCTGTGGGGACTGTGTAACTTCAGCAGGAGGCAAAAGTGTCCTGTGGCGTTACAAAGACAGATTCATTTTAGGTTATGTGAGTGAGCGTGTGTGTGTGTGTGTGTCCGTGTGTATTTGTGATGAAATGTGAGAAGGAGAGAAGAAAGACATTGGATTGGACTGAAACTGTAATAGGAAGGGTAACAAGGAGAAGAAAGTGAGAAATATATAGCATTGGTCTCAGATTGAAATATATCAAGAAAATCTATAGAAAGAGAGAGAGAAAGGAAGAACAAAGAAAAGGAGATAGAAGACAGCTTACATGATAGGTTGAGTGTCAGGAGGGAATCATAAGAGATAATGACAGCGGTGCTGTGCTTTAACACACTTCAGCACTCCCGTCAGTGCCTGATGGATGAGGTCTGGGCTCTTAACTACTCGCTGGACTAACTCAAACACACTCCACAGAAAACACTCCACAGTTCTTGCTCCTCTCCTGGCCTCTGATCCACGGCCAGCAAGGTCATATAGAATTGAATAGATGAAATCACTGTTATCAAACAAATGTTCAATGACACTTCCGAGTTCGTGGAAAAAGAGTGGTTTCAGATTTACAATTCAAATGAAGCTAAAAATGAACTAAAAGTGCTTTGAGTGTGAGACATTCTGTTTGCAAAATATTAGGCCTACTAGAGATTTGGGCTTTTTTTATGTTGTTCCAAACAAACCCATATAACTGTCTCTCTTCAATTAAATATAAAAAAAGGAGGGGTTTTGAAAAAATTGTTCATGCTTGCTCTTTTCAACACACACACACACACACACACAGAAAAAAAGCATACCCAGACAGCAACGTAGTGTGGCCCAGATCCGGCCCACATCTGGTACATGTGGTTTACATGCAGACCAGGGGTCTCATTTATAAAACTTTGTGTAGATTTCATCCTAAAAGTGTACGTACGCGCAAAAGCTAGATTTTGTGTACGCACACAAAAAATCAGATTTATAAAACCATGCGTACGCCAGATCCTGCGCACAAATCCCTTTATAAATCCCAGTCAGTGGAAGTACGTGCATCTCCACCCTGTCTCCCCGAAATCACCATATATGGAGCTTATGACGCCTAGTTTTACTATGCATAACCTCATCGGCATATCATTTCCATGCATGTTCCCATCCACGTGACACCATGGTTAACATTTGTGCCATAAACATTACATTGCTAAATATCATCCAATATTCTTATGTTTTAGAATAAATATCAAAATATGCATAAAAAACAAAACTGTATTAAATACTTAAGATAAAGGTTTTAGAATAGAGTTGATTCATTTATTTCCACTGGCCAAATAGTATTTTAATTGTTTTAAACAATTCAAATCAAATTTATGCAGTTTTCCTGAAAAGGTGAACATATATTTTAAGAAGTTTGTAGGCTATATTTTTTTAGTGGAAACGGATATGCCTACTTATTTATTGCAGTGTAAATACAATTGTCTTTCTCGGTGCTTCACTGAAGTATTTTAAAAAAGAAACGTGCACATCTTACCATTTTCCTCAAATTATATCCTTCATATACAGTGGTAATTGTTTGAAGATCCTTCACACGACATCAACACCTCCGTGCAGCTGCGGTTTAGTAAGCTATTATCATTGGAATCAACGGACCGTTCGACCACCGAATCCAGCAGTGTCTTCCATAATATTGAAGTTAAGTGTGCATCGATCGTCGTTCTCGCTAAAATATTTTGTATAACATCTGCAGTGTAGTTTAAAGAGGAATTATTACGCTTCTAGCGCTCCTCGGCGTGTCACAGGAAAAGTGATAGAAAGTAGGCCTAGCACATCTACTATGTAAATTCATATCACGTTTGATTAACTTCTCCGTAATGACTGCGTAATGTCATTTCAGTGCTTATCGCCATTAGTGAAAGTGTAACATTAATGTAAATGTGTATATAAAAATGAAAACGTGAGTTTCCATGCGAGTTTAAATCATTATTTTATTTATTTAAACTGTTATTGTGAACACATGCACTGTATTTATGATTATGACTCATAATTAGGATTTAAAGTGGTTTTCCTTCATCTGCCGTCAGTCCCTCAGCTCACCATCGGTGTCGCCAAACTGCTGTCTCCAAAATGTTCATACGCACGATTCAAAGCTTGCTTAAAGGTGCGCACATTCTCCCATCAAGTTTGTTTTTTATAGATCACAACCTTTGCGTGGGAACTGGCGTACACACGTTTCCAGCCCTGTTTTGTGTGTACACATGCTTTATAAATGAGACCCCAGGTGTGGGCCGGATCTGGCCTGACACTATGTTGCTGTCAGGGCATAGTGACTGAGCTCTAGGCCTCAGAAATCGCATACAAAACAGAAATTGTGATATGGTTTAGTGCCATTATCAAAAGACAAATGCTCAGATTCAATTAGATATATGCGCTGGTTGTTTGAGAGTGAATTCTTTTCGCTACCTGATTGCCTAATCCTAACCCCACCCCTAATCCTAACCCCTCCCCCACACCTAATGCTAAACCTTCCAATACTAGAGGGGTAATAATTTGGCAGGGGTCAGAATTCGGCACAACACTGTAACCGGCAGAGCTCCTTGAGTAGCCTATAACCAATCAAATGGCTTATAGTTGTCAGTAAACATTGCAAAATAATGATTAAAAGTTATTAAAAATACATGTTCATTTATATTTTCTTTGCAGAGTACAAATCCAAATGGCTGCGAATTTCTTTTTGCTATCACAGGACATGTGAGTAATGTATGCTGTGTGAGTGAGCGTGTATAGCCATTTAATATTTGTTAATTTTGTTGGCTAAACATTAAGATTTTTTTAAATTCCACTGTGCTACTTTTCTATTCTTTTTCTATATGAACAGAGACTCGGGTCTCGCTCTGCTGTGTTTTTGCTTATATTTGTAAAGCTGCTTCAAGCGCACATGTACAACATTGCCATGTTCACTTATTACAGGCATCTTTGGGATTGTTATTTTTTCCATATTAATAGGTGAAGTGACAACTTCATTCAACTGGAGTGTGTACATGGGCTTTGTGCCAGTGTCATAGAGGGGTGTCCAAGTTTCAATCAGGGGTGGCACGGGCCACCCATGGCCACCACGTAGCTATGTCCCTGGCCGTATTTTAATTTGATTTTGATTCACAGTTGTTCATAATTGATTTGTTTCAGATAACGCTGGGGACGAGGGTGCTGTAACTGTCTAAACTCAAAGTTCACATATTTACACACATACCATGGCTCACCTCCCAAAATCCAGACTAGACTGTGCAGAAATAGAGGATTTGTGTCATTGTGGAATAGAATGTTCCACCTTCAGCCTTGAAAGGAAAAGCCTAGAGTCGACTGAGGTAGTCTTCTTTCTGCTCTGAATGTTTGTCCTGTTTGAGTACACTGTTCTTTTCAAGGTTATTTTAACTTTGCTATTGCAGGATCGTGCCAGGACAGATAGATTTGAACTGAGAGAGATAACTGAGCCTTTAATGTCTAGGGAAACATTGGTATATCGCTTACAGAGTGAACACAATGGCCTTTCTCCCTGCATCGCTGATAACAAAGGGCCTCGAGCGTCTCAACAAAAGTTGTTTTAAGAGCATAGAAGCCTCCACATAAAGATCTGAGATTCTGGCTAAAACATCATGATTATTGTAATTTATTTTCAAACACGTCTGACCTTTGCTCTGCGTCTGGCTTCGGTACAGGAGACTCGCATTAACGTGATGCTTGGCTTTACCGCTGGGGCTCCGTCTCTTCCGCCAGGACTCTCTTGATTCATTTTCCCTTTAAAGTAAATGTGTCACTTGTGGTTTAGCTACTTTGTGGTGTATTCAGAAGCTGAATGAGGGTTTTGTGCCCTTGAGACTGAATGCAAACAGGTCTTGAGCAGAGAAAGAGAGAGAGAGAGAAAGAGGGAAAGAAAGGGTAGACTGATGGAGGAACACAGACAATGAGACTGTCAGGTGGCCTCGGAGGCGTGGCACAGGCCATCAATCATTCTGGCCGATGAACATCAAAAACAACGTGAATATCAAGAGTGAAGGTCCGAGAGAAAGCCAGACTCTAAATATAGAGCCGCCTATTGGCGATGCAATTTTTCACGCCAGTTAAATACGCCCTGACAAGAGCGCATAAGACGGTTTTCTCTACGTCGGACGTGTGACCTTCGTGCGAACGTTTTTATATCATTACTATCCTACCTTTGACTTTTTCCCAGACATATCTTGTTCCTTTTCAGACTCGCTTCATTTATCAAAGTTTGCATGGCGAGTCTTATTTAGGTAGGCCAAGGTTGACAAAGTTAGTGCAAAGAGATTCAATTACTGTGTTTGAATGGGTCCAGTAACTTGCACACACATACAGAAACAAAAGTCTATATTTCCTTTTGGGTTACTGACCTGACGAGTTGGCTGAGAGTGTGAAAGGTCTTGAACATCACTAATTACTTTCCAACCATAAGTATAAATATCAGCATGATCGTTTTTGCTCTTTTGACCCAATGTGCAGACAGAGAAGAGGGGCGCAGAGAGGTGGACCAAAAGTGAGAAGCAACAGACAAGTGAAACAGAAGGAGGCATCATTAGCCACAACATGACTTAACAATGTCCAATTACTTCGGATTATATACAGTGTTTTTTACAAGCATGTTCACAGACACTATGGTAATTAGTGTCATTTGCTAATGCTAACATCATTATAACTACTGCTCATACTTAAGATTAAGGATTTGAACAAATCTCCAACCCTAAGTATTATGGTCAATAAAGACTGTCAGGGTGATACATCTATGCTGAAATCAATGAACAGGACTCATTAATGGCATAACATTGTTTCAAAGAAGCAACTTTTTAAAGGGATACTCCACCAAAAAACCCTGAAAATCTCTCAACGCCCTCAAGCTGTCCCACATGTGACTTTTTTCTTCAGATGAACACAAAGATTTTTAGAAAAATAATCCATCTTTGTCAGCCCATATAATGCAAGTGTATATGAGACCTCCAGAGTTGATCCCTCAAAAACCATGCAAAGCAACACGTTGGTAATCCATACTACCCCAGTTATGGACTCACAGAGATGGATTATTTTTCTAAAAATTTCAGTTTGTGTTCCCAGAAGAGAGTCAAACACATATGAAGACATGAGGTTGAGTAAATGATGAGAGAATTTTCATTTTGGGGAGGAGTATCCCTTTAAGTTGTCTGGCATAATTTTTTACAATTATTACTTAGAGAAAACAACAGCAGTTTTGCTTATATTATAATTAATAATTGAAATACCTTTAGCTCTCTAAATCAATGTCATGTGGTGCGACTAGAATTCAGAAAAATGTGGAAAAAACTAAATTATATGCAAGGATTATGGAAATTATATGCTAGGTCAATAAGTTTTTTTTTTTTTTTTTTTTTTTTTTAATGTTAGATAATTTGACCTTTTATGACATGGCATTGTTAGTTCTGGTGGTAAAATGCGTAAACAAATAAAAAAATCTAATGTACAAAAAAAAATAAATACC
This sequence comes from Megalobrama amblycephala, assembly GCF_018812025.1. Taxonomy (NCBI): domain Eukaryota; kingdom Metazoa; phylum Chordata; class Actinopteri; order Cypriniformes; family Xenocyprididae; genus Megalobrama; species Megalobrama amblycephala. The sequence goes on along the minus strand of NC_063050.1, from coordinate 30,077,671 downwards.
TTATAAAAATAAATACCTTTAAATACCTTAAAAAATGGTATGCAATTATATTTTTAGATACTTTAGGATTATTTGAAAAAAAAAAAAAAAAAACATTTGACAAATAATGATAAAGATGCAAACTTATCCAAGGTGTAAAGAAGAGTGAGTAAATGCTTCTGTTGAAAATTGTATAAAAGTTTTTTTTTGTTTGTTTGTTTTTAAACATATGAAACAAAACATACTACAAAAAGTACATTTCTAACATGTTTTAAATTAGATTTTAAAAAGTTTTTTTTTCCCTGTTCTTGGTCTTGGACACTCTGTCATTCACCCAAAATCAATCAGGACACCTTAGCAACAGTGGCATGAGGAAGCAAAACCTTCACTTTAAGTTTTTTTTTTTTTTTTTTTTTTTTTACATTATCAATTCATGTACCAGATACAATTAATGTTGTTACATTTTCCTGTTTAAATAAACATTACATTGCATAAAAAAAGAATCCAAATACAATTTTATTTTTTTACGTTAACAATGTAATTAATGTTCTATTTATTAAAACCAAGTACAAATCTTATCAGGTTAGTGTTTTTAAGAATTTTTACATTTATTCCAAAATAATAACAACTAAAGTCAGTAAGAATTAAAACAATATATTTTATTTGTGAACTGATGTTCAGCTGTTCTTTTTAATAGTCAACTAATTTTCGGAACATCATCAATCATCAAGTTCAGTAAACACAGGTCACAGACACGAAGATGTACCTTTAATTTCACCAACCTGATTGCTCACTAAATACCCTCCACAGTCATCATGTTTTAAGGCCATTTCAAGATTTTAACGTGACAAAGTTGTTTACATAGTCTTCCCATTAACGCCATCATTTTGTTCATTCAGACTGATTCACGAACGTGCATAAAAACAAGAAGCGGGATTTATCGCATAAACCAATCATAACCAAATCATAGCATGATGGAGGGATTGCCTCCTCTCATGTAACTTTCCCCCAGTCATTCTCAATTCCCCCCACAAAACCCATCGTACATTTTAGGGGTCTGTTAAAACTCAATGGGCTCAGGGGAGGCAAGAGAAACGCAGCCACCCACTGTAACTTTACCCGCTGGTGTCGCTGTTGGACAGTGTTACTTTAGAAAAATACGTTTTCACATTTTGTAATATTCGCACTAAACTTTGTTTTATTTTGTAATATATATTACTTATCTCATCCAATGCCCCTGCTTGCTTAGCAACTTGCAACCACCCAAAAGATTTTGTGTTCAACTTTTCCATGATCAATCACATCAAACCAGAATCTAGCATTGGGTTTATTTGTCATCCAATACATTACAGCATCTTCCTGATTGGATGTTTTGATTTACATTTTCGAATTACCATTCTGTCTCACGTCTGTTTATTTATTAGAAAAGACTGCACTCGCTTTGGCTGATTTTTGGTTTACTGCTGTGAATTACTGGAAAGAATTAAAGGTCTCCTCTGGCATGTCAACAAATACTGTCAACAAACATATTCAGGGTCATTTAAAGAGATTGTGTTATGCTGCACACATACACACACACTGCATCAGCCAGAAGCAAGTGAGGCAGGTGGAAATTTGCATCATGTCAAGCCTTGTCCTGTCTGCTGGCTGCAAGAGATTGCCTCTCTCTCTCTTTCTCAGAAACACGCATATACAGTCAGACACACACAGAGACCTTGAAATACCTTGTTTACCTGGATTTGTGTGGCAGACATAGTCAAACCTAATCCCATTTAAAGCTTATGTTTCTAATTCAACCTGACACAAAGCATGCAAATGAGTCTACCCACAACAAACACTCTCACACAGACACCAATTTGCCTCACAACACTTTGTGACTTGTGGAAGATCTCTTTTAGAGCAGGTGTTACAAATTAACACCTCTGTAACATATATATAAAGCACAGCATAAAGAATTATCACAGGCCTATCGGTGGCATATTTGACAGGATAAGCAAATAACCAAGCGAGTGAAACAAAATGAAAACTTTGAGCCAGACGCACACTACAAGACTAATGTTCATTGCATTTTGATGTATTACACATACTATAAAATTAGATAATATTTAGCATATAGATTCATTGCAATGCCTGAGCAGAATAGGCTCTCGCAGCTGAGTCTGATTCATCTCTACCCAAAAATTGCTTTTACTGTCTAAAGCTACCTGAGGCTTTAAGACTATAAAGTGATCATAAAATCAAAATGGACAATTCTTATTTTTCTATGGAATATTGCTGTTTATTATAAATGATCCATGCACATTATTCTTTTCTTTGTTTTTTAATCGATGTGCCCTCATCTTTTTTTTATAACTTTGTTTATTAGATTTTTACTTAAACATATCAAAACTATTCAACACATATAACCCAACACATATTCACTTACATATAACCATCCAACAAATAATTACACAACAGTTAACAATCAGCGTGCCCTCAAAATCTTTAATAAAAAATGTTACCTCCTTCTTGCAACAACATCTCTTCTCTTCTTTGATGATGTTTACTGACGGTGTTCTCGATGGACATGATCAAGTCCTGTCCTACATTTTTTCTTGTTCAAGAAGATGTTTCACTTGGATATACGTCACAATAGGGAAGAAAAGACTGTCACAACTTTTGTTTCATGCCAACTTTAAGACGTGATTGTCTGCAAAGCTGCTTTGAAGCAACATACAGTGCACAGCATAAATGAGTACACCCCCTCTGAACAAATTCAAAAGATGTATTTTCTTTATGATCACTAATACAGTTCATGGAAAGATGGCAAAACTAAAATGTATTAAACATATACATAATAAAAACTGAGAAATAGATGTCATTAACAGCCATAAAATAAGTAAATTAGCCAATTTTGTTTAAATTAAGGATTGCAGAAATGAGTACACCCTAGATTTAATCCAACAAATGTATAATATTCTAGTACTTAGTATGCCCTCCATAATTTTGAATATACTGCTCTGACCCTTCTTGGCACAGAGTGTACAAGTTCATGAAAAATTGTCACATCTGCCCTGTTTAACTCCTGGATGATGAGCTCCTTAAATGCCCTGATCTTTAATGGGGAGTGTTGCTCAACTCGTCTCTACAGAATCCCCCACAGGCACTCAAGAGTGTTAAGATTGAGTGCAATACATGTCCACAGAAGGTTTTTCAGCTTGGGAGAATGCATATCCTCATTGTCGTGTTGAAAAAATGCCCAACAATGCAGGGAGTGAGGAGAGACTTTACTGTGGGAACCAGGCACTTCTCACTGTACTCCTCCTCTAGCAACACCATAACATTTTGGATGATGTTAGATCCAAAATGATTGATTTGGTCTCATGAGACCAGAGTATTGATTCCCAGAATCTATATTTTGTAATATAGGCTATTGGAAATGGCTGTATTGTGCTTTGGCTACAGTAGTGAGAACAACAACCATGCATGTCATTTCTGTAGGCTGCATCTTACTCTGTGAGACAAACAGTCACTCTTTTCATAGCTTTTGCTGGCTCTGAGACACTCACTTGGTATTTCTCCTGCTCTTTGTCTAACAAAAAAAAAAAAACCTCATCACCAAATGAAAGCTTAAAATGAAGGCCTGATTATTTATTTTGTCACAAGTCCATTGTTTTTGAATTTCTGTGTTACTTTTACTATATTTTCATACTTAAAACAATGATTTGGTAATCCTCTTGTACCACTGTCCTCTTTTGTGCTAAGAAATAAGAAATAACTTATATCTTTAAATGTTTTGGTTCAACATACTTACCTGTTGATCAAATATTGCCTTAAACTTACACCAGAAAATTTTTATTTAGTTTTAATTAGTAACTTTTAGGAGGGTGCACTCATTTTTGCTACACAACATTTTATCACTTTGATAATAAAAACTTATTTTTCTGAATAATTTTGACATGCTTCTTGGTAACTGATTAAGCAGACTTGCTGGAACATTATATCTCTAAAGAAACCCTAACATGTCTTCTATGTAATTGAGTAATTGCTGACTTTCAGAAGTTTCAGAGGGGGTGTACTCATTTATGCTATGCACTGTAGATTTTTAAAGACACTATACAAATAAAAATGTATTGATTTGACTTTTAAATGGACAGTTCACTCAAAAAATGAAAATCCTGTCATCCCTCACCCTTGTGTCATACCAAAAGCATAAAAATTTAATTCATCTTCGAAACACAAATCAAGACGTTTTTAATGAAATCTGAGAGATTTCTGTCCCTCCATTGAAAGTCCATGAAACAAAATTTGATGCTTCATATTCAAAAATTTCAAGGACATCATAAATGTAATCTATACAAATCAAGTGTTTTATCACAAATCTTCTGAAAAGACATGATCACTTTATGCAATGAACAGATTCGATTCAAGCAAGCACATTTGAAGTTCTATTTACCATTTTTGATGTGCTTTATGTATGTGTTTTCTTCAATATTGTTTTTAGGTGAATAGAAGCCTAAATTGAATCTGTACATCATAAAAAGCATGTCTTTTCAGAAGATCTTAAAAAATGTTTTTATTAACTTTTTGAAGTTTCAAAGTTTTGGTTGCATGGACTTTCAATAGAGGGATGAACTAGCATTATTGCATGAACTAACCCTTTAAGTCCCTGATTGTAATCAAACTGACTAGTCGTATAGATGTCATGGTAATTTCAAACAGGTTTAAAATATCTGGAACAACCAATCCTCAAATGTGCACTCTGTCCTGACTAGTAAAAGAGCAGAAATGAGCCAATGAAACATCAAGAGAGTGAAAAAATGAATGAGGAAAGCAATGCACCAAAAAAAGGGGGAAAAAATCCAGCATTTTTTCAGCTTTTTATTCTTTTTCCCAATCTGTGCAAATCAGTCCAAAAAGCACCATAAGTCAGGGGTTTTCGATTCCAGGTTTTTTGGAGTCAATTCCCTGACTCCATAGGAGACCATAGAACACCATAGCAGTCGATGGATGACTCCTAAACTCCATTTACTTTACATCAAAACAGGGTCAGGAATAATACAAGATTGCAGTCATTATTACACAGTTTTCCCCAATACAAAGCCTTAAAATTCCCTTATTAAAACACGGTTTTAGCGTGACCAATTAAATACAATACATACAAAAAAAAAAAAAAACATACAATAATATACACTTCCCTTCCTCGCTTCATTTCATTCACTCCTTGCTAAAATAATGTACTCAACTAGAGAATCAGTGAACAAGTGAGAGTTTTTTGGACACAGCAACACTCTAGGGCTATTCAAATAATTTACTCTTTTGGAGTCAACTCCCCATCACTACCATAAGTCTCTATGTTTGTTCACGTTGTCAAGAATAAACTGTCAAATTGCTATGCACATGAGTTGCAAGAATGAATTTCAAAATCTGTATATACTCACTCAATGAGGCAAATTATCTTGTATTTGACATGCACACCAAATCATATATGATACTTTAAATATTCAATGAGATTTATTGTGGCCTTACAGCTAAAGCTATGAACTCAAACCTAGCATGGAGACCCTGTGAACATTTAGTAGACTGTAGTTTTGTGCAAATGTAGTACTACTGAACGTCTTTCATGTCATTCTGACAGGCCGTAATTTGCAGGCTCAGAGTTGCAGGCTCAAGTTATTTTTATGCTTTAAACAACATACATAACTGATTAAAGAAAAACACTCTTCTGCGATTTCTGCAGTGTTCCTACATAGTTTGACAGTTCTGTTTGCTCTTTGAAAAATTGCATGAGTTTCTAAAGACACTGCAGACCCTTTAATATCCCTATCCAAACATAAACTTTTAGGCAATCATAACAAACTCTGTAGATGTACTAACACACAGAGACATGCTCAAATGTGCACACGCAAACACTGGCACATATCAACCTCTAAACTTGTAATAAGTGTCTACTGAGATACGCCACATATCATAAATCCTTCATTAGTCATTCTCTCTCTGCGTGATGAATGTCTTTGCCCCAAGTGAAATCTATATCAGATTACAGCAATATTAATGTTTCAGACATTTTCACATTCTCCCTCCCTCTACATACACAAATCCCCCTGGAGACCGAGCCGTTCTGAAGCTTAGTCTATGTTAGCACAACTTGCACAATGCACACTCGGAGTTGCGTGATCAAGACGCTCATTGAATACACAAGGCATGCGTTTCCCATGCTGACGAAGGAGACTAAGACCTTGATCAAAGAATCATCAAGGTATACAAGTAGCAAAAAAAAAGAGAAAAAAGAAACACCCAAACAAACCTCTATTGCTGTTTTGTTGTCACCTTGGAAAGCCATAATGAAAGTGTATCTCTCTGGTGTCCTTATATGTGAGGGAGTAATACACAGGAAATGTAAATGCAATTTATCTTAGCAAAACATTGATAAAGCTATAGCTGACTGACAAATCTGCAATCGTGCGTTCGCCTAGAAGATATAGGCCTAATATTAACCGTCAATTTCCTCACTCAGAAGGACCAACAAAAGGTATGGCACTGCACGGATGTTAGCTTAAAATGGTGGCAATTTTGTGCTGTTGTAAGCTCATTTTAGCTCAATTTCATTAGCCAATATTGGACTCCTCCTTGGCAGTGCCGGATGTCTTTGCCTTTTTCAACAGCCAATTTTGCTGTCCAATATTAGCTAATGAAGTCAGCACACTGCAGCTCGGAGTGCAGACTCTAATGAGACTAAGCTGTGTAGAGTTTAAAATGGGATTATGTCTGTTTTACACAGTCTTTCTGTCAAATTAGCCCTGTGGCAGCAGACCCATGAAAAAACAATATCCACTCTCAGGGTCCACTTCACATCCACATAGATTCATATTAAATATAAAATTAAAACTGTATTTTTTAATTTTAAATAAGCCTGGCCAGGGACAGAGGCTGCAAATTAGCTATTAGCTAGAAGCCTGTGTACACAGCATTGGCTGTATTCTGTAATATTCTGTCATCCCGTATTATTTCTGTAAAATAAACACATAGATGAATTCAATAAATTACATTATGTTTTTCTATACCTAAAACACATTAGAGAAGTGGTACCATATGTGTTCCCACACTCTTAAAAATAAAGGTTCCAAAACCTTTCAGTTAACATTTTTTAAAAGAACCATTCTTTTCTTCGTGTGAAGAATATTTTAATAATCTTAAGAACCGTTTTCCACTATAAAGAACCTTTTGTGCATTGGGAAGGCTACATGAATTTTAAAGGTTCTTCGTGGAACCATCCATGCCAAAAAATAAACTTGACCTCTGCAGCCTTCAACTGAGTTATACAACTCCATTCTGAGTCATATACACATCAGTTGTCAGAAATCGCATTTGCCAGTGGGATAAGGACTCATTCTTGAGCTGTGACGTTAAAATGGTAATAAATTTAAATAAATAAATAAAAAAATAGGGTGTAAAAAACAGTGCAAATTGCTACTGTATATTTGGTGCGCGTTTGGTTGCATTTTATTTTGTTATTTTACTGAAATGGTAAGAAGGCCATGAAATGAGACTGGGGGCACTGGATGTGACTCCAGTCCAGGGTACAGACTCGAGAGAAAGGCTGAATCCCAAAAGGCACACTTTTATGCACTTTTGTTCTTGTGGACTTACAATGGCTGCCGCGTGCGTGTGTCTGTTAAGTCCACGAGACCATAGGGTGTCCATTCATCATTTTAGGTTTCAGAAGGGTGTTTGCGAGCGCCCCCTTTGCAGCCACTATGCACACTTCAGCTGAGCCCGCAAGTTTGTGATCTACGCAGAGGACTTTACCCGGCAGTCAAAGCGGCATTACGTCACGAAAGTGCAGACTTAAAGAAAGACCGTGAGTGTTAAGGGTGCCATTTGGGATTCAGCCAAAGAGTAATGAACTTTAAACAGAAGCTGTTCCTGGTCCATGAAGCAATTTTCAGAGACGCTGACATATCAGTATTGATCAAACCAAGTGAAGATTGCAGCATGTTTGATTTTTTTAAATCGGCTTATGATTATGTTTGATAATGAAACCAACACAACAGTTGTCTATATAAAATCAACAGGACAAATCTCACAGCATCATATACAGATCATTACCATTATAATCATTTATATGAATGGAGAGCCCCATTCCAATTATCTACTCACATAAGCATGGAGAAACTCCTCTCTCCATCAATACGTCATATTTACTGTCGTTTAGTCTCTCATTTTGAGATCCCTTAAGAATCGATATTTTGGCTAAATTTGAAAGTTTCTTACATTGTCTTAACCACAAGCAGCAGCTAAAATGCTGCATGATGACAGACTAAATTCATACTGAAAACCGATTGGCTTTGTTATAGACTATATGTGGAAAGAGGCATATATATATACTGATAGCAATAAAATGAATATAATGTACAACATATACCTTTTAAAATTTCTCATTCATACACTGTAGCCCAGGTGAGTTTCAATCCCTGCACAGAAAAGACTAAGAGCATAAATGCTCCCTACCAGAATGCATATTAAATAATACAACGTCTTTTGCTTTTGTGCAGATGCAACTGAGAATGTTCTAAGAAGTTAAATTAAACATATACATACAATATATACAGTGCCTTCCACAATTATTGGCACCCTTAGTAAATATGAGCAAAGGTGGATGTGAAAATAAATCTGCATTGTTTATCCTTTTGATCTTTCATTCAAAAAATTCACAAAATTCTAACCTTTCATTGAAGGAAAACAGGGAAACTCACATTATGAAATAAATGTTTTTCTCCAATGCATGTTGGCCACAATTATTGGCACCCCTAGAAATTCTTACGAGTAAAATATCTCTGAAGTATATTCCCATTCATATTTACATTTTTTTTTTTTTTTAACACACCAGGGTGACTAGGAGCATGAAATTGTCCAGCCATGACTTCCTGTTCCACAGGAGTATAAACATGAGGAAACACAAAGGCCAAATTCCCTTAATCATTCATCACAATGAGTAAAACCAAAGAATACAGTTCTGATGTGCAGCAAAAGATTGTGGAGCTTCACAAAATAGAAAGTGGCTGTAAGAAAATACCTACAACATTGAAAATCCCCATTTCCACTATCAGGGCAATAATTAAGAAGTTCCAATTAACTAAAGATGTTACAAATCTGCCTGGAAGAGGACGTGTGTCTAAATCGTCCTAATGTGAAGTAAGGAGGAAAGTTTGAGTGGCCAAAGACTCTCCAAGGATCACAGCTGGAGAATTGCAGAGATTAGTTGAGTCTTGAGTCTCAGAAAGCCTAAAAAGAATTATCAAACAGCACCTACATCCCCACAAGATGTTCGGGAAGGTTTCAAGAAAAATCCTCTGCTCTCATCCAGAAACAATCAGATGTCAGACAAGACTGGAACTTCAAACGGGACCGGCTTCTATGGTCAGATGAAACTAAAAAAAGAGCTTTTTGGCAGCAAACCCACCAGATGGGTTTGGTGCACACATGGATAAAAAGTACCCCATGCCCACGGTTAAATATACTGCTGGATCTTCAATGTTGTGGGCATATTTTTCTGCTGGAGGTCCTGGACATCTTGTTCAGATACATGGTATCATGGATTCTATCAAATACCAACAGATAAAAAATCAAAACCTGACCGCTTCTGCTAGAAATCCAATAATGGGCTGTGGTTGGATCTTCCATCAGGACAATGATCCAAAACAAACATCAAATCCAACACAAAAATGGGTCACTGAACACAAAATGAAGCTTCTGCCATGGCCATCTTAGTCCCCTGATCTGAACCCTAAAGAAAATGAGTGAACTGAAGAGAAGAAGCATTAATATGGAGCTGGGAATCTGAAGGATCTGGAGAGATTCTGCATGAAGGAATGGTCTCTGATTTCTTGTCAGGTGTTCTCCAAACTCATCAGGCATTATAGGTGAAGACTCAGAGCTGTTATCTTGGCAAAAGGAGGTTGCAAAAAGTTTTGAATAAAAGGGTGCCAATAATTTTGGCCAACGTGTTTTGGAGAAAAACATTTATTTCATAATGTAAGTTTCCCCCCACTTTCAATTATTTTCCTTAAATGAAAGGTTCTAATTTTGTGAATTTTTTGAATGAAAGGTCAAAAGGATAAACAAAGTGATAGAATGAATAGTTTTCTTTTTCAGTCAGAAGCAGTTATTGGGTTTTATTACAAAATCTTTATACAAATTCAGACTGGGTTAACAAGAAAAGAAAAAGATTCCCATGGGGTTTTGTAGGAAGAGGTCTGACTACAGTTGGTCCAGACCTGACCTGGCTATAGTGATAGGAGATCCAGCATTGTACATTGTATACTGATGAGAAAATGATTAACTGAACACACAATATTCATCATCTCACATGGGAATAGATGTAAATTTATTTTGATTTACACCCGCCCCACTGCCTATTTGACCAGCCTGGTTCCCTTATAGCTGCCAATCATCTGTTCCTTAGTGCCACTAATCTGCCTTCTCATCAGGTCTTCAACAGAGATCACACTCTTTTTTTAATTGACCTGATGCGTCAGCAAATCATGAGCAATGAGGCAGAGCTCCCAAACACTTGCCAGAGCTTGGCACAGTGCCAAAAGATGTTATTTTTCTCAGCAAGAGCCCAGAAATTGACTGAACAGTTTCAGTCACAGTTTGACCCATGAAGTCCCACTTCCTAAAGCCCTCGACCAACTCAACCATCTCCACATCTGTCAGCATTCAGCCGATGTGGTTCATCCTCTGACCCCGAAATGGATTCAACATTCTTCTGTTGTCCAATGCAAATAAATAAAAGATTCAAGGGGTAGAGAAACTCCTTGAGTTCCTAAACATAATAATCAGAGGCTTCATGAAGAACAATTACAGAACTCTTTTGAAAATCTGATAACTTTATTGAATGAACTTGTACTTAGGCCTATGTAGAGTTCATTCCTAGTGTAACGGAGCTCAGTCAGGGATCCATTTGCAAAGCTTTATTAAAAGGGAGCGTGGTCATGCAGGCAGGGTCAAACAGGAACAGAGAGGGACAGGCAGAATCGTGGTCAGAATACAGGCAGTAGATCAGGACAGGCAGATATCACTCACAGAACAGAATACCAGGCAAGGGTCAAAGGCAGGCAGCAACGGGTCAATAACGGGTAACAAACAGGCAGACAGGATAATAATGCTCAGAATTGCAACACGGGTTAAACAAGACCTCACAAAGTATGACAGGATGTGAGTGGCTTAAATAGAGTGTGGTGATTACTGATTGGTGAAGTGAGTACAGGTGATTGCCAGGGAGGATTGTGGGAAATGTAGTCCGGGAATGACTGGGAACGTGACACCTAGATTAATTAGAATTCTAAAATTTACATTATAACATATTTTAAAAGGTGTTTAATTATAATCATCATTTACCAGAAGACATAGGTTCTAGACATCCAGAAAAAACCTGAAAACACACCTGAAAAAAAAATCTGATTGTCTGTGATATAGTCTATGAATTAATCATTTAAATACACACAAGGCCAAAATCTAAATAAAGTTTTAAACATAAATTACATCCCCTTTTCTTACAAAATAATATCACAAAATCATTATCACTGTACTGCGTATTCTAAAATCGTGTCTATGTAGTTGGCTTTGGGTGCATGGCACTCACGGCACTGAAGCTCTGCTTCAGCTGCAGGTAATCATAATGACTGCCAGGTCTCTGAACCTTTATGTGACAGCCATAACTTACACCAGTGATGCCCTCAAGACCTCATACATGATGAAAGACAGCTGAACTAGACCTTATGTGGCACTCTGATGAGGGGCTGAACCAGGGCACAGAGCAGCTCTTGCTGGGGTTGCATGCATGGTGCACCAGAAAGGAATTTTGATTCGTAATGTATCAGAATAATATGAGAATCTTTTTAAATGAATCTCCATGCTGAATTTCACTTATGCTTACACCGTTACAGCAATTTTAAAAAGTGTGTAACAAAGAAGCCAGTTGCCATTGTATTTTTTCTTCTTTATTAGAAGTCATAAAACACTTAAATGTGTGCAAGTTTATGTTGTTCATTATTACTACACCAATAGTGGTATAAGTGAAAAGCACAAATGAAGGCACACCACGATAACAAGCTTTTTAAATTAAGCTTATTAGTAACCATCTCGCTGAATATGTGGGTATTTCTCCTCTTTGTTTTTTGCATAAGCTTTGAGTTTGTTGTAATGAAATAAAGTACACAAGAAAAATGTTTCTATTCGATTTTTAGGCTAATTTCTTTTCTTCTTTTTTCTCTTGAATGTGTGACCAGGGCCACATTAACACACAGACTTGCCAAGGCTTCAGTTCTGGCACCCCAGCTAAGGTAGGGCTCCAGGGGTGCTGGAGAAAATTATGACATGTCATTAGCCAACCTTTGTTATACAGAGTAGCATTGGCTTGTCATATTCCGTTGGTTATTTAGAATCATAAAAGTGCTGTCTGATATGCAAATAAATCACCCTTTGTAGTCGGTTCCTTGAATCAGTCAAACAAATTAGCACCATTCAGAATCGGTTCACATTTCAGTTCAAATCATTCGTACAGTTCACTCGCACACTGAATCATTTGGAAAGGTTTCTCCAACACATTTTCATGGCAGTTCAATTTGGCATTGGTGGCTTATTTGTATCTAGGTTGGGTTTGTCACTACAAGTAACACAATATAAGTAACAATAGAAAACACGTGGTTTTATTCTGCACATTTTCGCATTGATAGCTAATTGAAGTTATATTCCATGTGTCGCCGCAGTGTTGAACGAAGAAAACTTATCTCTGTTTTAATCAAACGTTTTAGATTAAAATACCACATATAACATATTTAGAGATGGCATGTATTAGTTTTGAGGAAAGCATTTAATTTGTGAGAGAAAAGAGTTTAGCCAGTTTTGATCCAAGGTTAGGTATAATACAGTGATTTAAGTGAAGAAAAGTGTAGCTGTTTAAAAAATTTGGTTTTAATCTGGTAAATCTTTTGTAATCTGGTAAATCTGGTAATCTTTTGTAAATCTGGTTTTACAAAAACTTTTGCACATTATCCGTCTACACATGCATTATAATTATTCTCTATTTTCTTCTTCCTTTTTTTGCTTTTCTTTATCAACATCAACCTGAATGTGAAATATAACCCTGAATAATGTGAAATATATTTCTGAAAATCTTATTGCACTGTTCTTACTCCACATTTGGAAGAACATTAAAAGTGAATAAGATTACTGCTTTGTTAATTGTTTACAACTAATTGCACTTTAAATGTTATTTTCATTAAATTCATTAAAAAAATACAGCTGACATCTCAGTTTACATGTTCTTAAAAAGGCAATTTCTATTTTTTGTTTTAAAACTCAAAACTTTCCATTTTCCATTTCCCACTGCTGTTATGAAGAATAAAAAGTATGGTATTTGTATGAAAATCTTCATAAAGATGTATGAAAAGTTCAGTATAAAAAGCAGTAATTGCTGTAACAGTTTAACACTGCAAAAAATACACTATATTGCCAAAAGTATTGGGACACCCCTCCAATTCATTGAATTCAGCGTGGTACGGTGATAGGTTGCCACTTGTGCAATAAGTCCATTTGTGAAATTTCCTCACTACTAAATATTCCACGGTCAACTGTTAGTGGTATTATAACAAATAAGTGGAAGCAATTGGGAACAACATCAACTCAGCCATGAAGTGTTAGGCCACGTAAAATCACAGAGCAGGGTCAGCACATGCTGAGGCGCACAGTGCGCAGAAGTCGCCAACTCTCTGCAGAATCAGTAGCTACAGCCCTCCAAACTTCATGTGGCCTTCAGATTAGCTCAAGAACAGTATGTAGAGAGCTTCATGGAATGGGTTTCAGCAGTTGCATCTAAGCCTTACCTCACCAAGTGCAATGCAAAGTGTCAGATGCAGTGGTGTAAAGCACACCGCCACTGGACTCTAGAGCAGTGGAGACGTGTTCTCTGGAGTGACGAATCACACTTCTCTGTCTGGCAATCCGATGGACGAGTCTGGGTTTGGCGGTTGCCAGGAGAACGGTACTTGCCTGACTGCATTGTGCCAAGTGTAAAGTTTGGTGGAGGGGGATTATGGTGTGGGGTTGTTTTTCAGGGGTTGGGCTTGGCCCCTTAGTTCCAGTGAAAGGAACTCTTAATGCTTCAGCACACCAAGACATTTTGGACAATTTCTTGCTCCCAACAGTTTGGGGATGGCCCCTTCCTGTTCTAACACGCACCAGTGCACAAAGCAAGGTCCATAAAGACATGGATGAGCGAGTCTTGTGTGACTGGCCTGCACAGAGTCCTGACCTCAACCCGATAGAACAGTGATTCCCAACCACGTTCTCCTTATAGTAGACTTCAATGGACTCCACTGTTGAAGGTCCAAATGTCAGTTTTAGTGCAGCTTCAAAGGGCTTTAAACAATACCAGACGAGGAATAAGGGTCTTATCTAGCGAAACGATCGGTCATTTTCTAAAAAAATACAACTGTATATGCTTTATAAACACAAATGATCGCCTTGCAAGTGCTTCCGCTTTCCGTATTCTTCAAAAAACTTACGCTGTATGTCCTACGCCTTCCCTATTCAACTCACAGAACGAACGCAGTGCCAGTTCCATTTTTTAGTAGAATAGGGAAGGTGTAGAACGTACAGCGAAAGCTTTTTAAAGAATACAGAAAGTGGAATGGTGGAAGCACTTACAAGGTGATCATTTATGTTTATAAAGTATATACAGTTGTATTTTTTTAAAGAAAATGACAGATCGTTTTGCTAGATGAGACCCTTATTCCTCGTCTGGTATCGTTTAAAGCCCTTTGAAGCTGCACTAAAACTAATTTTGACCTTCAACCGGTTGGAGTCCATTGAAGTCCACTATAAGGAGAATAATCCTGGAATGTTTTCCTCAAAAACCTTAATTTCTTTTGCGACTGAAGAGAGAAAGACATGAACATCTTGGATGACATGGGAGTGGGTAAATTATCAGAAAATTTTTATTCAGAAGTGAACTAATCCTTTAAAGTTCATGTGCATGTAAAGGCAGGCATTCCAAAACGTGTTAATATAGTGTACATGATATTACAGCAGGATACTATGTTTGGTAATGACAGTACTAGTATAATATAACAGAGAGTTGCAATTATTTGCTTACTACACAGTACTCACCAATACTTACTAGTCCTGTACAATTACAGTAAGTGGCTGTAGGTACTTTACTGTTAAGTTACAGCAAAAAGATCTACAGCGCACTGAAGAGCTGTCAGGAGGAATTGTGACTGATGGAACATACAGTACTATAAAGCTGATTATCTGGCCATACTTGAATTAATATGCAACTGTGGGTATGTCAATTCTACGGAAGAGGATTAGGGCCAAGCAATAATAAAAAAAAATAAAACCATCTCGAGATAAAAGTTGTTAAATTTCGAGAAAAAACTCGTTAAATTTCGAGAAAAAAATGGTTAAATTTCGAGAAAAAGGTCGAGATAAAATGTTGAGAATAAACTATGAGAAATTTCGAGAAAAAAATGGTTAAATTTCGAAAAAAAGGTCGAGATAAAATGTTGAGAATAAATTATGAGAAAAAAGTCGTTAAATTACGAGAACAAATTCATTAAATTAAGAATTTGTTCTCGTAATTTAATGACTTCATTCTCAACATATTATCTCGACTTTTTTTCTCTAAAATTAACGACTTTTTTTTCTCATAATTTAACGAATTTGTTCTCGTAATTTAATGACTTTTTTCTCGTAATTTAACAACTTTTTTCTCGTAATTTAACGACTTTATTCTCAACATATTGTCTCGACTTTTTTTTCTCTAAATTTAACGAATTTGTTCTTGTAATTTAATGACTTTATTCTCAACATATTATCTCAACTTTTTTTCTCTAAATTTAACGACTTTTTTTCTCATAATTTAACGAATTTGTTCTCGTAATTTAATGACTTTTTTCTCGTAATTTAATGACTTTATTCTCAACATTTTATCTCAACTTATTTCTTGAAATTTAACGAGTTTTTTCTCGAAATTTAACAACTTTAATCTCGAGATGGTTTTATTTTTTTATTATTGCTTGGCCCTAATCCTCTTCCGTACAATTCAAATTCAGAATATGTTTATAAAATAAAGTCATATTGCTCACTGACTCTAACAAATAATGTCTCTGGCCATTAAAAAATCCATTTAACGAGGCATTTAAATATCCTTTTCCATACTCTTCTCCCTGAACACATGCATAGTCATTTAGCTTTCTGCTTGCATCATGCAGCTCCATTCATTCATTTTTAATGGTAGGTTGGTCAGTTAGCTAATATAGTCAGCTTTATTAAGAATCACATTTAATAGGCTACATAAAGCAGACTGTTATGGCTGCAGATGAAGGCTGATGCTTTCTGCCTTCATCCCCTCTAAGTCAAAACCTCCTTCTGAAACTGCTGCATTAAAAAGTTCCCCAACATAAATGCCCATGACAGAACTGTAAAACGGGTCTCAGATCAGCAAAAGAACTGCTTCAACCCATTACTTTCAAGTGATGGACATTAGACCGCACTGGACTGTGACTGACCCCACTGATGAGGAGTCCGCAGGACCTGAGGCCAGACCTAACTCAGCATTCCTTTTAGGTTGGTATTTGGACAGGAAGTTTTCTTATGACCTCAATGGGACGGGGGGTGGGCGCTACAGTTTTAATTTATATTGTTTTATATATTTACTATATTTAGACAAAACAGTATAGAATTTTAATATCAGCCATTTATTAATTATCTGCCATAATATGTAAATTAGCTTATAGCTAGATTTTTTAATATTGGTGCATCTCTGATATAATATTAGTTGGTTGGGTAATAAAAAACTTCAGAGTGAATTATTCATGTCATTCTTACCCCTGTGTAATATTTGTTTACAAAGCTTTGAAGAAAATCATACTTTTGTATAACTCCAAATTCATTGTGAATAAATAACTTTTTTTAATGTGCATTGATGTACAATGTAAGTGACATGAACAAAAATGTTAAAATTGATAATCGCAATTATTTGCTTGACATTTAATTATCAGTAAACATGTCATGAATGTGACGGCCTTGCCTCTTATTAGAGCCTTTAGGCTCTACCAGCTTGGACGTTCAGATCAAGTGAAACAAAACAAGATAAGCACATGGCCATAATCACTGCCAGACTCCATGACAAGGCTTAATGTCCCATCATTCTCCCTTTTGGGCTCAGATGTTAGCAGCTCTGCGACTAGTGGTGGGGAGAGATTATCAAATGCTGTATGTTCCTGCTGTAGCTTCTCTGCTGAGCTTTTCGCTCTTCTTCTCTCTGCTTGATTATGCAAAGCAGGCCTATATTCTCCCTTTGAAGTGGGGTGAAGCTCGACACAGCTCAGCTGCCTCAGGGACAGCCTGCCAAAATAAGCAAATAAAAAAAGACAGGTTCACGCGGAGGTCAACAAAATGGCCGTCGTGGTCGAGGTCAGGTGATGCCGCAAATGTTGATTTTTATAAAGAAAGTATCTGAAACATATGGCAGCTGCCCAGTCAGTCAATGACTTAACAGGCAAAGTTTTGTGTATAAGGGCATCTGACATCCTAAAGAAACTCGTTTCAGACAGGCTTCCAAAAGACAATGTCACGCCTAATAATCTAAAAATAATTACATTTGAATATATATATGGTATGAGTAATAAAACAAACACTTCTGTTTTCCACTACAAGCATAAATCATAAAGACATCACATTCTCATAAAACCTGACAGCAGCTCAGAAACACCTGCAGCCCAACAAATACTCCATTTATTTATTTTTTCTAACATACTCTCTTAAAGGGATAGTTCACCCAAAAAATGAAAATTCTGTCATCATTTATTCACCCTCAAGTTGTTCCAAACCTGTATACATTTCTTTGTTCTGCTGTACACAAAGGAAGATATTAGGAAGAATGTTTGTAACCAAGCAGATCTCCCCCCATTGACTACCATAGTATTATTTTTTTTTCTACTATGTTAGTCAATGGGGGGCGAGATCTGCTTGTTTTGTGAAATTGTGAAAACTGAGGTAAGGGTGTCATTGTACCATTGTGCGATGGTACCAGAAGTAGCGATACACCGCTTCACTTACCGAATATAGGAAGTGAGATAAAGGTCCATTGTATTCTATATTTTGAAGTATGAGAGACGGCAGATGACAGTAGGTGTTTGGCCTGAGTTCATGACAGGGGGCCATAGAAGGTTCAGAAGAAACAGAAATGACTTTTGTAGGAGCCTCAAGGGCGACTATGTCAGGGCGAAGGCTGGCCCGTGTGGTCCGATCCACACGTTAGATATTGATCCGGGTCGATAAAGACCCGAATATGTAAGAATGATTGGTGAAACAGTCATGCGTTTAAGGGTTAAGACAAAAAAAAATTCTGTCATCCATTCTTTCATATTAGAAATACATTCAGAAAGAAAATCAACAGGCACAGTTTCATTAGGTTTAAAATAAATGTAGATCTGAGTATCATCTGCATAAAAATGAAATTTTAGACCAAGTGATCTCAAAAGCTGGCCAAGAGGGAAAACATAAAAATTAAAAAGCAGAGGGCCCAAAATTGATCCCTGAGGGACACCAGATTGCACAACATTAACCTCAGATCTAAATCCACCCATGGCAACAAAGTGCTTCCGATCATTGAGGTAGGACTTAAACCAATTAAGAACAGTATCAGAGACCCCAAAAACAGTTCTGAGGCGAGTAATTAAAACTGAATGATCAACAGTGTCAAAAGCGGCACTGAGATCAAGAAGGATCAAAACTGAAAGACAGCCTGACTCTGAAGCAATTAACAAGTCATCGGTGACCCTAACTAGAGCTGTTTCTGTACTATGGAAAAAATCCAGATTGTAAAGGCTCAAAGAGATTGTTCTCAGTTAAATGAGAAATTAACTGAGAAGAAACAACTCGCTCCAAAAGTTTACCAAGAAAGGAGAGATTAGATATGGGACTCATAGTCATTATTTACCGGGGTAATCACAGCCATTTTAAAAGCTGTTGGGACAACCCCAGTACACAGAGAGTAATTTGTAATGCTCAGAACAACAGGACACAGAGAAGCAAAACATGACTGAAACAGACCAGTCTGTATGGGATCTAGTAAAGAAGTGGCTGCTTTCATTTTAGAGACATCTGCTAAAAGAGAATATGAGTCAAGTGTACAGAATTTTGAAAACATAGTACCAGAATAAAAAGGAATATAAACAGCAGAAGAAGACAATGAAGTAGAAGCACAAAAACCTCTACGAACATTTTCAAACTTGGTGCCAAAGAAATCCAGGAACTTATTACAGAGATGATCAGAAGCAGTAACATGAGAGACAGTTTTACGATTCAGCAATTTGTTAATAGAATTAAAAAGTTGTCTTGAATTTCCTTGATTGTCATTAATCATTTTAGAAAAATAATCAGACCTGGCAGAAACAATTCCAGCTTTATATTCTTGTAAGCACTCCTTCCATGTTTGATGATGAACAGTCAGACCTGAGAGACGCCACCTACGCTCCATTTTACAGCAAGATGTCTTCATCATACACAAATCCTCATTATACCAAGGAGCAGGACGTATAAATAATATAGAATGTGACTTTTGAGAGGCAAATAAGTCCAGGCCAGATAAGAGAACAGAATTTAACATAGAAACCTTTGTCTCTAGAGGATCTGATGGAGAGAAACTACTTAATGAAGAGTCAATCAACCGAAAAGTCAGAAGGGTCAACTGATCTCCATTTCCGGTATGTCAAAATACGAGAGGAGGCAGTGTTGGCAACAGGTATATGCATATCAAAAAAGATTGTGAGATGATCAGACAACCCTAAATCCATAGTAGACAACTGAGACACAAAAGATCCATTAGATATCACAAAGTCTAAAATATGTCCTTTGTTATGTTTAGTACAGTCAACAGACTGATTCAAACCAAAGCACTCCAGCAAAGACAAGAAATCCTTTGTTAATGCAGAATCTTTTTTCTTTTTTGTCCATCTGGAGTCTTAATTTGCTTTAGGAAGCCGGTAGACTGTAGCTATGGCAGTTGAGTGACACTCAGAAACAGTCAAAAGGAGACATTCAATTAAGAAAACAGAGGAACAGCTACGGGTCTTAGATTGTATTGCTGGTTGTACAATACAATAATGCCACCACCTCTACCAGTGGATTGTGGGTGTTACATGTGCCCTGGGTCTGTGTTCATCAACTTGGTTATATGGACTCCATTTCCCACAATTCCCCATCTAGGATCTAATCACACACTCACACCTGTTTCCCATCAGTGACACTTTATAAGCTGCACTCTAACTCACACACATTGCTGAGTATTGTTTAGTCGTATTATCCTGTTTTTCTTGTTCTGCTTTGCCTAGCCTGTGTTTTTGACCCTGGACTGATTCCTTGTTTGATCGTTTGCTGCCTGTCTTGATCTCTGCCGTGTTTTCTGATTACTCTTTTGCCTTGCCCTCTTGTATCTGTTTGCTGGTGTTTGACCCTCTGCCTGTACGACTACGCTCTTCCTGTTTTAATGAAGCCTGCATGTGGATCTCCAACTCCGTTGTCCCGTTCCCATACCGTTACAGCGGGAGATCGAATTACCCATAGCCAGCAGGAGTAAGTTCATTAAAAAGAAGACCATCCGATTGTTTGTGCCATGTTTCGACTAGACGTTTTTCTTCCAAGATGATGTCAGATAAAGTCACAGCTTTGTTGTTGACAGAGCAAGCATTAAAAAAACGTTGGTTTCAACAGGTGCGGGGTGCTCAACCCAACAAAGCTCGTGCTCTTCTTGGGCAAGAAGGACCCTGCCATCCCTATCTTTGATCTGTGCACCGCTTCCATTTGGGGAGCCAGTAATCAGAATCAGAATCAGAATCAGAATCAGAAAGAGCTTTATTGCCAGGTATGTTGTTTACACATACTAGGAATTTGTTTTAGTGACAGAAGCTCCACAGTGCAACAGAGTAACAGCGACAAGACAAGACACATAATAAAAAGAATAAAATAATAATATACAAATTTACAAGATAGACAAAGTGCAAAAAAAGCAAAAGACAATATATATTATAGACAATTGTATGTACAATTATGTGTGCAAATTGAGATATAAATAAGTGTTTTAAGTAAATAATATGTAATAGTGTTGTGTGTTCCGTGTTTGTCAAGTGTTCATGAGATGGATTGCTTGAGGGAAGAAACTGTTCCTGTGTCTGGTCGTTCTGGTGCTCAGGGCTCTGTAGCGTCGACCGGATGGCAACAGTTCAAAGAGGGAGTGTGCTGGATGTGAGGGGTCCAGAGTGATCTTCTTTGCCCTTTTTCTCACTCTGGATAAGTACAGTTCTTGGAGAGTGGGGAGGGTTGTGCCAATGATTCGCTCAGCAGACCGGACTACCCTCTGTAGTCTTCTGAGGTCAGATTTGGTAGCTGAGCTGAACCAGACGGTAATTGAAGTGCAGAGGATGGATTCAATGATGGCAGAGTAGAACTGTTTCAGCAGCTCCTGTGGTAGGTTGAACTTCCTCAGCTGGCGAAGGAAGTACAACCTCTGCTGGGCCTTTTTCACAATGGACTCGATGTGGTTGTCCCACTTCAGGTCCTGTGAGATGGTGGTGCCCAGGAACCTAAATGACTCCACTGCAGTCACAGTGCTGTTCATGATGGTGAGTGGGGGGAGAGCAGGTGGGTTTTTCCTGAAGTCCACGATCATCTCCACTGTCTTGAGCGTGTTGAGCTCCAGGTTGTTAAGACTGCACCAGACAGCCAGCTGTTCAACCTCCAGTCTGTAAGCAGACTCGTCACCGTCCTGGATGAGGCCGATCAGTGTGGTGTCATCCGCAAACTTCAGGAGCTTGACAGAGGGGTCTTTAGAGGTGCAGTCGTTGGTGTAGAGGGAGAAGAGCAGTGGGGAGAGCACACAGCCCTGAGGGGCGCCGGTGCTGATGGTGAGGGTGCTGGATGAGAATTTCCCCAGCCTCACTAGCTGCTGCCTGTCTGTCAGGAAGCTGGTGATCCACTGACAGACAGAGGTGGGCACGGAGAGCTGAGTTAGTTTAGGCTGGAGGAGTGATGGGACAATGGTGTTAAAAGCAGAGCTGAAGTCCACAAACAGGATCCTCACATAAGACCCTGGTCTGTCCAGATGCTGGAGAACATAATGCAGTCCCATATTGACTGCATCATCCACAGACCTGTTTGCTCGGTAAGCAAACTGCAGGGGGTCCAGTAAGGGTCCAGTGATGTCCTTCAGAAAAGCCAGAACCAGTCTTTCAAATGACTTCATGGCCACAGACGTTAGAGCCACAGGTCTGTAGTCATTTAGTCCAGTAATTTTGGGTTTCTTTGGGACAGGGATGATGGTGGAGCGTTTGAAGCATGAGGGGACTTCGCACAGCTCCAGTGATCTGTTGAAGATCTGTGTGAAGATGGGGGCCAGCTGGTCAGCGCAGGTTTTCAGACAGGCTGGTGAAACGCTGTCTGGGCCTGGTGCCTTTCTTCTCTTGTTCTTTCTGAAGACCTGGCGCACGTCATCTTCACTGAACTGAATTGCAGGTGTGGGGGAGAGTGGGGTTGATGGAGGTGTGAATGGTGATTTTTCAAACCTGCAATAAAACCCATTCAGATCGTCTGCCAGTCGTTGATTCTCCACAGAGCTGGGGGATGGTGTCTTGTAGTTGGTAATGTCTTTCAGACCTTTCCACACTGAAGCTGTGTCATTAGAAGAGAACTGATTCCGAAGTTTATCAGAATAATTCCTCTTTGCCACTCTGATCTCCTTTTCCAGTGTGTATTTGGCCTGTTTGTACAAGACTCTGTCCCCTTTTCTGCGAGCATCTTCTTTGGCCTGACGGAGCTGGCTGAGTTTTGCAGTGAACCAGGGTTTGTCATTGTTGTAAGATAAATGAGTCTTTGTAGGAATGCACAGATCCTCACAGAAACTGATATATGATGTAACAGTCTCTGTGAGCTCGTCCAGATCGGTGGCAGCAACTTCAAAAACACTCCAATCAGTCCATTCGAAACAGGCTTGTAAAGCCCGCTCTGTTTCGGTGGTCCATCTCTTTACAGTCTTTGCTACAGGTTTAGCTGATTTCAGTTTCTGCCTGTAGGTTGGTATGAGATGAACTAAACAGTGATCAGAGAGCCCCAAAGCTGCCCGTGGGACAGAGTGATATGCATCCTTTATTGCTGTGTAACAATGGTCGAGTATATTACTGTCTCTGGTGGGACAAGTAACATGCTGTCTGTATTTGGGCAGTTCACGTGAGAGAATCGCTTTATTAAAGTCCCCGAGAATGATAAGAACAGAGTCCGGGTGTTGTTGCTCGCTCTCTGTGATCATATCAGCGAGTAACTGTAAAGCCGAGCTCACGTGCGCTTGCGGAGGAATGTAGACACTCACCAGAATGAACGAGCAAAACTCCCGCGGCGAATAGAACGGTTTGCAGTTAATGAAGAGTGTTTCAAGATCTGGACAGCACATCTTCTTTAACACCGTTACATCTGAACACCACCTTTCGTTGATGTAAAAGCACGTCCTGCCGCCGCGCGATTTCCCCGTTGATTCAGCGTCGCGATCTGATCTAAACAGCTGAAAGCCCGGCAGACATAACACGCTGTCCGGAATGGCGTCGTTCAGCCAGGTTTCCGTGAAGCACAGAGCAGCCGAGTTCGAGAAATCCTTATTTGTCCGGAAGAGCAGAAGGAGTTCGTCCGTTTTGTTGGGCAGAGAGCGGAGATTCGCCAGATGGATGCTAGGCAGCGGCGTTCTTAATCCGCGCTGTCTGAGCTTCACGAGGGCGCCGGCGCGCTTTCCCCGTCTGCGCGTCCTGAAGCGTCTAAACAGCGCTGCCGCTCCGCCGACTACAACATTCAACAAAACGTCTGAATAATCGAAATCTGGTAAAAGATTTTGTGGTGTGAACTGCCGAATGTTCAGCAGTTCATCCCTGGTAAAACTGATGGTGTTTGAAAAACAGAAAACAGGAAAAACTAACAAAAACAGAACAAACACTGAAGAGCTAAGCACTGTGGCTGCCATGCGCGGCGCCATCTTGATCTTGTAAGCTCTTGAACGATCCGGTGCAGCATGCACATGTCATTTCAATTTGCGGCTTCTTGCGCTTCGACCCCTTTCTGATCGACCCACTCACGTTTGTCACATCGGCAACTTCTCTTTACTAGTTGATCCAAGTCCTTATACTTTGTCGCCGCAGCTTGACGCTCTGTGTCTACACGTGCTTGATACTTGCTTCGTGTGACGCCGTTCATCAATCAACGCACATGATCGAGGTTGGATCCAGTGTTCTCTTTGGTCCCTAGCCACAGGCTGGCAAGCACCGTAATCAAAGTTAGCAGGTTACGACAAGCAGGAAATGGTCAGTATCAACATCAGCGCCTCGATAACTTAGAACGTTGAGAATAAATGAGCGGCAACGATTAGTGACGGAGATATAGTCGATTTCGTTGCACACCCCACGGATGCCCAGGTCTTTCCATGTAACTTTATGGATCCGCTTGTGTGGATCCTGACCACGAGTCCCTGTGCAGCACAAAAAGTCAAGAGTCACATACCATTGTCATTGGTTTTGGTCGCCGAAATGCAATTCACTTGAATAGCAAGTCATCGTAAAAAGAGTCTTTGTCTGTCAGTGCATAGACTTACACAAAGGTCAGCAGAGATTATGCAGAGATGTTTCTGTCTGTCTTCATCAGCTGGCAAACCATTAGGCAGTAAAAGCTTAGGAGTCTATTTAAGGGAATGATTGCAATTGGGAGTTTGGTCAAACTATGGCAGAGATGCAGCGAATAGTTGTGTTAAATCAAAGACTACACCATTTAGTGTATGTGCACTATTTCATCCGTGAAAACTATCGTCCCCTGGCTACCATGTCCGAAGCTGCCATTCTGAAAAAAAATAAAATAAATAAATTAAAAAAAAAAAAAAATTGCAAGAAAAAGTTGACAAGGGAGCTTTTTTAATAAAAAAGAAAGAAAAAAAAATATTTCTTTCCCAGATGTTTACATAAAGTCAACAAGACTATATTTTGAATTTATAAAAATGACCCTTTTCAAAAGTTTACATACCATTGATTCTTAATACTATGTGTCGTTACCTGGATAATTCACAACTGTTTTTATGTTTGTTGTAGCAAATTAGCTCAAAATAAATATGAATAATTTATCATAATTAGTTATAATTAATTATAAATATTTGGATCAGTTAATAAAATTAACTTCATGTAATAAAATTAATATTACAATCAATTAACCTGTTGTCCAATGAACACACAGTATTAAATGTTTATTAATTCTAAGAAATGTTCATTTCCAGGTTATGGGAAATAACAATCTTATTGTACAGTACTACTAAGAGCCTGTAGTCAGGATCTGCATGAATAGGGACTCCAGTATATGAGCGTGAAACACAGACAACTTTACGTGTGACATGAACAAGACTTTATTAACTAGACTAAACTCTTAACTACTCTAACATTCACACACATACATGCATACAGTTTACCAAGGGAAAGAGAGAGCTGAAGCAGAATACAGAAAAGCAAGAAGTTACAGCATTGTTGGACATTCAGCAGATCAACAGCCTTGAGCAAACTATCAGTTTAGTTTTAACAGGCCCTTCTTTAAAAGGGGTAAGGATACTTAATGTATCAGGTAATGAGACTAAGTTTGATACTTGCATGTCTCTCCAAGTTCAATTAAAACTGTCCTGATGCAATTTGCAGAGGCTCCCGTTAAATCTTTGCTGATATTGTCTTGATTAGAGAGAACCAGTTGGATTCAGAGGATCTTTGGTGAATGGAAGGTCTGGGCCGAAGCCTGGCACAAGCTTGGGGTTCTGTAGAAGCTTCTAGCTTCTTACAGCATCATCTTAAAATCAGCATTTGTCAGTAAAAGAGAAGAGGGTTTGATCTTATGATCAGTGAATATAAGGGGTGAAGATGTTGAGGTGTCTGAGCCAATAAGGAGTTGCCCCCTCGGAAGGAACTTTACGAGTCTTTGTGACTTTGGCAGGATATTAGCATAAGACACTGGATTGGATGAATGAGAGAAGAACCATCTAGATTCTTATAATACTAACGTCTCATAGAGTTAGTAACATCTAACATAAATTACCAAATAGGAAATGAAAGTTGGAGTCCGTAGATACCAAACATGCTACCAATGTGATTTCACTTAACTATAAATTGCAGCTCTGGAATATTAATACCAAAATAGTTCAAAAGAGAAAATTAATACATAGAATAAATCCTATAAAAGGAAAGTCATGAGATGGGAAACGTGGATACATGTTTATACATTTCCCAAGTAGTTATATAGAGAATACATAGGATTAAGACGGTTTATTTGTCTTTCTTAGAAAGAATGAAGTCAGAGTCACTAGTCTCTAAAACATTTTTTCTGATCATAAAAGTACCATGTATCTGTAACAGGACACCTAGTTCTGCCTGTGTGCTAGCTAAATTTGGGATGCTGGTTGCAGTTTAGGGGGATGGGTTCACAGAACTTTGATAGAGTGAGTTATGGGTAATTCATTAAATATAATGAATAATTGTGTGACTGATTTGTACAGACGCAACATTGTCCTGAGCAGTTAAACTGAGCTCTGTTCTTCAGAAAAATTCTCCATGTCATGCAAATTCTTTTATTTCTGCACTTGCATCTTCTGCATATTTGAACCCTTTCCAACAATGACAATGATTTTGAGATCCATCTTTTCACACTCTCCGCCCCCCCAGAGCTCTCGACTCTATCATTGCATAAACAAAGTTCACACAACTAATATAACCCTCAGAATGGATCTTTACAAAGTGTCATCATGCAGCATGTCTAATTGCGTAAGTACAGTGTTTATTTGGATGTTTACATTTGATTCTGAATGAGTTTGATAGTGTTCCGTGGCTAACGGCTAATGCTACACTGTTGGAGAAATTTATAAAGAATGAAGATATGTTTATGCATTATACAGACTGCATGTGTTTAAAAATGAAAATAGTGACGGCTCTTGTCTCCGTGAATACAGTAATAAATGATGGTAACTTTAACCAAATTTAACAGAAACATTTAGAAAGACAATTTACAAATATCACTAAAAATATCATGTTATCATGGATCATGTCAGTTATTATCGCTCCATCTGCCATTTTTCGCTGTTGTTCTTGCTTGCTTACCTAGTCTGATGATTCGGCTGTGCACAGATCCAGACATTAATACTGGCTGCCCTTGTGTAATGCCTTTCATAATGTTGGGAACATGGGCTGGCATATTCAAATATTGGGGGCGTACACCCCGACTGTTACGTAACAGTCGGTGTTATGTTGAGATTCGCCTGTTTTTCGGAGGTCTTTTAAACAAATTAGATTTATATAAGAAGGAGGAAACAATGGTGTTTGAGACTCACTGTATGTCATTTCCATGTACTGAACTCTTGTTATTCAACTATGCCGAGGTAAATTCAATTTTCAATTCGATGCCCCCTTTTATATTTAAGAATTAATAATTCATAAATAACTTTTTCCCTTGAAAAAAATATATTTTAAAACTCTTTGAAAATAATGATTACAAATGTACACTCCATATTTAAAATGTAAGATTAAAAAAAAAAAACGTTAATTTTTACCTCATGGTTAAGCCATATTACCTTTTTTAGAATATGGTTTTTAAAACCATAAATTGTGATTCATGTCAGTGGACAGGCACTGTTGATATCACTGTATCCATTTTATTAAATGAAGTTTAGGTTCAATAAATATAGGTGATTGACATGTCTTGTTGAAGCCTATTGCAGGAAAGCACAGAAGCCATTGCTTGTATGGACACAGATCTTTATGGCATAGTCTATTATGGATAATGTGGCATGCTCCTCAAACATAAAGCAAACCAACACCGCGGAGGAGAACAACGTCTGTGTCTCTCTGGGCACCATTACCCGTGAATACACTTGCATTTGACATTTCAGTGTTTTGGAGGAGAGACACTTTAAAATCTTTGCCTGTTTACCTCATAATTAGTCCCATAAGCAACAGTGCATAATGTGTATGAAGTAATTAACAGGCGAGATGAAGTTGACTCATTACAGCTGTTTTACTTGAACACTCTGTTATCATGGAAGCTGCTCCATCGTGTCTTGTGCTGTTTTGATTATGATAATGATACTAAAAGAGTCATACTGTAGATGTCATCTATTTAGATCTATAGGCTAGGAATGTTTGTGATTATTGGTTTGGTTTCATTTGTCAGTGTCAATGAAAAGAATTTGATCTTACAATCCATATATAAAGTGCGGATATTTTCGCACAGAGACTGAAACATACATTGTTAATGTATTGACAACATGTATTTATTTATTTATTTATTTATTTATTTATTTTATCTTTAGAGATGTGCAAACATTTATAAAAGCTTTTAGATTCATGGAATATTACATTTATTGTATTCAATCAATATGATTAATTAAATGTGTAAAATGTTATGACATTTACTTAGCTAATTTACTTCATTTGACATTATGAGTTTCATTCTGTTCTGTGTGATTCATGTGTGAAAGTAGGCTTGAATAAAGAAGACAATGAATGAATCAATAAAAATAGTACCTAATCTTTATTTTGACTGCTGTGGGAGAGCTGCAGCTAATAACATGACAAATGAACCATAAAATTACCATAAGCATAAGTCCATTCTATTTCTACATCTTATTCCAATTCCTGAGAAGCGATAGATAGATAGATAGATAGATAGATAGATAGATAGATAGATAGATAGATAGATAGATAGATAGATAGATAGATAGATAGATAGATAGATAGATAGATAGATAGATAGATAGATGCTAAAGAGATCAGAGTAGAAAATAAATTTACAAGGCCTCCTAATGTAACATTGTTTGCAAAATAACAAGAGTCCTTTATAACTAAAATGAAATGAGGCAAAAACATCTAAAATATAAGCCATGCATCAGTAAACATGGGCATACACACAGAAATTGTTGGTTCTGTGACCATATTTCCTCTATAAGCAGAGCCAAGCCAGTCATGAACAGACCCCCATTAACACTGGGTACTGTGTAGCAACCCGCAGAGTTGGCTTGGTATCTGCTGTGCAGGCCAGGAAAGCAATCTGAACATCAAACAGAGTGAGAGTGAGAAAGAGAGAGCGAGCAAAGGGCAAAACCAGATTAAATCAGATATAAGTATGGGTCGCCAGCGCTCTGTCACCCACAAGAGGACATAGCTGAGACGGTTCAGCTACACATGAACTGAAGTGAAACAAAAGAGCTATGTACACACTGTGCATAATCCTGTTCAGTACACACTGAGTTCCAGTATTTACAGGGGTGACAACTGCATTTTACAACTGAATTCACTCCACAAAGATTCAGTGACAACAGGATCATTATTAAATCTGTGTAGTTTGTACAAAATCGAATTAAGTAATAATAATAATTAATAATAATAATTCCTTACATTTATATAGCGCTTTTCTGGGCACTCAAAGCGCTTTACATATTGAAGGGGGAATCTCCTCAACCACCACCAATGTGCAGCACCCACCTGGATGATGCGACGGCAGCCATATTGCGCCAGAACGCCCACCACACACCAGCTTATTGGTGGAGAGGAGACAAAGTGATGAAGCCAATCAGTGTATGGGGATGATTAGGAGGCCATGATGGACAGAGGCCAATGGGCAAATTTGGCCAGGATGTCGGGGTTACACCCCTACTCTTTTCGAAGGACATCCTGGGATTTTTAATGACCACAGAGAGTCAGGACTTCGGTTTAACGTCTCATCCGAAGGACGGTGCTTTTTGACAGTATAGTGTCCCCATCACTATACTGGGGTATTAGGACCCACACAGACCACAGGGTGAGCACCCCCTGCTGGCCTCACTAACACCTCTTCCAGCAGCAACCTAGTTTTCCCAGGAGGTCTCCCATCCAGGTACTAACCAGGCTCAGCCCTGCTTAGCTTCAGTGGGCAACCAGTCTTGGGCTACATGATGATATGGCTGCTGGCTAAGTAGTTGTTACTGTTACCTAAAATTAAAGGTAGCACGATAATTCAATAATCGACTAGACATTCTACTAATAACTTTGAAACTACATATAAACTAGCAGTCATTATAGTATTAGCAGACTGTCTGCATAATATCTGCTAACACTTTATTTTTATGGTTTAATACTAAAATGAGTGGTTGCTAAGTTAGTTACTTAGGGTGTTTTCAGACATGTTTGCTTTTTCCCCTTTTCGAAATTTCACAAATTCAATAATAAAACATCACCATTCATTTGAAAGTGAGACCAATTTGGTTGAACCTGATCTCTCATGCATTTAGTTTCCTCCATAAAAATCCTAATGAACAGTGGAGAATTTTTCAGCTCATCACAGGTGTGCAAGTTTTTCTGTCCTTCTCACAGTGGCATTATTAAAACAGCAGACATGGGGAGCTAGTGTAAATGTCAGTGGCTATTTTAAAGTCTTTTCCACCAGCCAGGGCCCATTTCTCAGACCGGCAATGGACTCTGCTCGATCTTTACTGAGTACGCTTTAACGTTGCCAGTCTCTCGCCCCTCACTTTCTCTTCTTTTCCTCTCTCCCTCTGAGAGGTAATAATTCATTTCCTGCGCGAGTGAGCCGCTCACTGATTTGAAAGGGCAAGCGGAGCCCAATGAAGAAAATGGAAGGGCGAAGACACCCGCCGTCCCGGCACAAACTCACACTGTGATATTTTTCTCTCCTCCTTGTGCTCCTTCCATATGCAAGTAAAGTAAAAGTACATTCCAGTTTGTTTTATTGTAAATAAAATAGCAACAATGTTAAATAAATCTACAAATCAGTTGTAGATTTATGTAATATCTCTAGAGGCTGATGGATAATTTGAGTGTAACCGAAAGTAGCAGTTTCTACAGTGTAAAGATACTGTATTTCAGACAAACTTTTAATGGTTCCACAGGTTATATATAATTTAAAAAAGAATTTGAGGAGAAATATTCAGTCTGCTAGAACTGTTAATAATTTATATGATACAACACAAAACTGAAATGTATTTAACTAAAAGATGCTACTCAATTAACACAATTCAATTATGTCAATAAAGTCAAAGATCCAAGCATTTCACTAAATAGAAACCCTTGTGAATGTGCAGATAACCAATAAAAAGTAATTGAACTACAAACCCGATTCCAAAAAAGTTGGGATGTGAATTAAAACAGAATGCAATGATGTGGAAGTTTCAAATTTCAATATTTTATTCAGAATACAACATAGATGACATATAAAATGTTTAAACTGAGAAAATGTATCATTTTAAGGGAAAAATAAGTTGATTTTAAATTTCATGGCATCAACACAGTTCAAAAAAGTTGGGACAAGGCCATGTTTACCACTGTGGCATTCCCTCTTCTTTTTATAACAGTCTGCAAACGTCTGGGGACTGAGGAGACAAGTTGCTCAAGTTTAGAATAGGAATGTTGTCCCATTCTGGTCTAATACAGGCTTCTATTTGCTCGACTGTCTTAGGTCTTCTTTGTCGCATCTTCCTCTTTATGATGTGCCAAATGTTTTCTATGGGTGAAAGATCTGGACTGCAGGCTGGCCATTTCAGTACCCGGATCCTTCTTCTACGCAGTCATGATGTTGTAATTGATGCAGTATGTGGTCTGGCATTGTCATGTTGGAAAATACAAGGTCTTCCCTGAAAGAGACGACGTCTGGATGGGAGCATATGTTGTTCTAGAACTTGGATATACCTTTCAGCATTGATGGTGCCTTTCCAGATGTGTAAGCTGCCCATGCCACATGCACTCATGCAACCCCATACCATCAGAGATGCAGGCTTCTGAACTGAGCGCTGATAACAACTTGGGTTGTCCTTGTCCTCTTTAGTCCGGATGACATGGCGTCCCAGTTTTCCAAAAAGAACTTCAAATTTTGATTCGTCTAACCACAGAACAGTTTTCCACTTTGCCACAGTGCATTTTAAATGAGCCTTTGCCCAGAGAAAATGCCTGCGTTAGAGTAAGATTTAGCCTATCGAGTTTTAGCCGGCAACAGCGAATGGCACGGTGGATTGTGTTCACCGACAATATTTTCTGGAAGTATTCCTGAGCCCATGTTGTGATTTCCATTACAGTAGCATTCCTGTATGTGATGCAGTGCCGTCTAAGGGCCCGAAGATCACGGGCATCCAGTGTGGTTTTCCGGCCTTGACCCTTACGCACAGAGATTGTTCCAGATTCTCTGAATCTTTGGATGATATTATGCACTGTAGATGATGATAACTTCAAACTCTTTGCAATTTTTCTCTGAGAAACTCCTTTCTGATATTGCTCCACTATTTTTCGCTGCAGCATTGGGGGAATTGGTGATCCTCTGCCAATCTTGACTTCTGAGAGACACTGCCACTCTGAGAGGCTCTTTTTATACCCAATCATGTTGCCAATTGACCTAATAAGTTGCAAATTGGTCCTCCAGCTGTTCCTTATATCTACATTTAACTTTTCCGGCCTCTTATTGCTACCTGTCCCAACTTTTTTGGAATGTGTAGCTCTCATGAAATCCAAAATGAGCCAATATTTGGCATGACATATGTTATCTATATTCTATTGTGAATAAAATATAAGTTTATAAGATTTGTAAATTATTGCATTCCTTTTTTATTCACAATTTGTACAGTGTTCCAACTTTTTTGGAATCAGGTTTGTATATCTAGTCTTATATTCATCTAAATTATCTTAAAATACTTGTGCATAGCAAATGCAAACCTAGATTTCTAGTGTTAAAAATAATTAGTTGGCATGTATTTTAAGCAAAACATTGGAGGGGAATATCAAACATCTGGTTATTGCCATGCTAAGGCTTCTAAGTTAATATTGCTTAGAATTCCATGTGAAAAATGCTTAAAAATATAGCGCATAATTTTTCCAAGCCACTTATTAAGCAATTTCAATGAATATTTTTGGGTGTTTGTTCAACTATGGGAACTTTTGTCCCTTGGATGTTTAGAAAATTAAACCTGGTTCTCACACCTTCAAGTCTGAAAACTAATAACATCCAACACTGAACAAAAATATATGAATAATGGAGAATTCATGAAAGTCATGAAAATTCCCACCACAGTGTCATTTCCACCACATCTCAAATTATATATCATGTTTAACCCTTAAACGCATACCTCGGGTATTCACTACCCTCCTCTTCATTCATTTTTTAAAGTTAGACATCAACCTTCTAGGTATTCCTCCATCAATTAATTATAAACAATAGCATTTAACAAGAAAAAAGTAATAAAATTACAAAAGAATGCCTGTTTTCCCATTATTATTATTTTTTTTTTTGTAAAAAAAATTGTATAGGGTCGCTAACAATCCGAGATGTGTAACAGTGTAAGTATATTTTTTTCTGCACAACAATAGTTGAATCTTTGATGGCTAAATAAGCGCAATTCACCTTATGAAGTGACGTTTCACTCATAGTTACCGCAGGCAGAAAATAGAGAATAGTAGGTATCATCAGATGAAGATGTTTGAAAATGTTGAAAATGATAAGTTTTGAGAATATGCTTGAGACCGCGAATATGAGTTAGATGCTGAATGTACTGGGAAATGAACTCTGAAGAGGACAGTGATGATGGTATAAAACATCTGCTCAAACTGAACCCTTCCAAGCTCCAAAAAGTAACAAAATATGCTTTTTTTTATTCTTCTGTAATTGTTACTCTAATATCAGGAGAGTTTTATATTATCGTGACAGGTAGCAAGAGATCCATCCGTGTTAGATCTGTAATGTAATAATGATT
The DNA here is from genome assembly GCF_018812025.1 of Megalobrama amblycephala. Taxonomy (NCBI): domain Eukaryota; kingdom Metazoa; phylum Chordata; class Actinopteri; order Cypriniformes; family Xenocyprididae; genus Megalobrama; species Megalobrama amblycephala. Next base: position 30,043,869 of record NC_063050.1, on the reverse strand, counting down.
GGCGAAACATTCATGCATTTAACGGTTAATATCATTCTGTGATGGAAATTACATTTTTATGGGACATTTTTAATATTTTTTGGGGAAAAAATGACAAATGGCTATAAGGCAGTTTGATTGCGCACAATAGAAATATTCCGTTCAATGATTTGATTTCTCTATTTTCTTTACATGTTTTATGAATATTATATTTTACTTTTTGAAAAAAAAAAAAAAAAAAAAAAGCCTCTATTAAAGAGACATTGTTTGGTGTTGTGGAAACAATGCCATAATTGTTAATATTATAATGGTTATTTAACTCTTTGTTTTATTCATTTTATGATATATTTTTTCACATTTAAGATATGTCTGGGACAATAAATTAAAAAAAAATCTATAAATAAAGGCATTTGAAAAGTGACAAAGTAGAGAAACATTTTAAAGACAGCTTTAATGTGATCGTTAGATATCAAAAAGAAAAAAGCTGAAATCTTCATCAGAAGCTATGTGCAAAAGCGATGTCTTGCTTGACGTATAAGGAATTGTGAATCCACCCAGAAATGATCATGCTTAAAAATGCCAGCATTCATTACTAAATGCCAAAGTTAGTCCTCCATGGCAAAGATATGGTATCAAACGATACAAAAACAGCACAATTCATATCTAACAAGTGAGCGTAGCAAGAAAAATATGATAGGCTCAACATATGATAGCATGTGATGGGCTCAACAGTATGGAGGAACAGGAAACATTCAGATGAACTGAACTTTTGGACCTCTATGCTGTTAGGCAAATCCCTAGTAAGTACATCACACGAAGAACACAATCCTTAGAGTGAATCATGGTGGTTGCAGCATCAAGTTTTGGATAGGCTTCTCTGCGGCAAGGATTAGAAAACTCATAAAGTCAGAAGTAAAAATGGATGGAGCCCCGTACAGTAGAATCCCCCAGGACAATCCACAGAAGCACTGAAATTTGGAAGACGATTCATCTTCCAACAGGGCAATGACCTAAAACATACCGCAACAGAGCTTGAGCAATATTGCTTCGAAAGAATGAGCAAAAATTCCATTATCAAGATGTGCAATACCGACTTGAAGGGTAGAGAGGATGACAACCGTAATCCTGCCAGAGGTGATCCAACCAGGTTCAATCTTTGGGAAAGGGAATACTTGTATATTTAAATGCAGTTGTAGTTAAATAAACCATCTAAGATGCAGTTTATTTATAGTTGTAATAGCAACAACAAGCATTGATGACCTCTTAAGCCAATGCTGTTAATGCATAACCCTGTGTACTCTGCTGACGTTTTTTAATAAAAAAATAAAGCTACGATACTGCTGTTACAGCACTTACAGACTGTTCCTTAAATGTATACACCTTGTCTAAGTGCGTGCATGCAATCTTATTTTCATACATCATATTAATGGTAAACATTCAAGGTGTGCTCTTCCATGATTCAGGAAGACTCTTAAGTTTCATTAGAAGCAATTTGTCATTGAGCTCAAAGGCTGACAACAGCAAAACCTCCTCAAGCAGTTCAGCTGAGACGTTTAAAAACACTTATGCAAAAGAGAAGAGACCTGAGCCCACATTCATTACTCAAAACCTTGTTCAAGTGTTGCGTTCTGAGATTTCAAAACAGCCTTCACTTGCGAGAGATTATTTTAAGTGGTGCTTCAGCTGGAGGGTCGCCAGCGATTAACATTCCTGCCTAACCTGTGTTGTTTTTTGCCTTTGTTGTGGCAGGAGAAAAAAAAAAAAAAAAAAATCAAAGTTCAGATGCAAGTTCCATCAGATATACACAACCTTGCAAAAATACTTTTTTTTTTTTTTTTTTTTGGGAAATAAATTAATACTTTTATTCTGCAAGGATCCATTAAATTGATCAAAAGACTCAGCAAAGACTTTTACATTGTTGCAAACAACTTCTATTTCAAATAAATGCTGTTCTTTTCAACTCTCTATTAATTAAAGGATTGGTTTACTTTCAAATGAAGATTACCCCAAGCCTTACTCACACTCAAGTTATCCTACTCTGTATATGACTTTCTTCTTTCTGATGAACACAATCTGAGAAATATTAATAAATATCCTGACGTATCCGAGCTTTATAATGGCAGTGAGTGGGATCAACGAGTATGAGCTGAAGAAAGTGCATCCATCCACATCCATCCATCATAAACATATTCCACATGGCTCTGAAGCGAAGCGATGCGTTTGTGTAAAAAAAAAAAAAAAATCCATATTTAACAAATTATGAAGTCAAATATCTAGCTTCCACCAGACCGCCTTCTGTATTCAACTTACGAAGAGTGTCTAAAACTCTCGCAGTTCAAAACACTTATGCTACGTCCTATGCCTTCCGTATTCAACTTATGGAAAAAGCTTAACTGACTTGCCGGTTCCGTTTTTTTTCCCGTAATTTGAATACGGAAGGCGATGTGGTGGAAGCTAGACATTTTACTTCATAACTTGTTAAAAATATGGATAATTTTTACACAAATGCATCACTTTGCTTCAGAAGGCCTTTATTAACCCCCCGGAGCCGTGTTTGTGAAGGATTGAAGAGGATGGAGACACTTTCTTCAGCTCATACTCGTTGATTCTCGCTCACTGACATTATAAAGCTCGGATGCGTCAGGATATTTATTAATATTTCTCTGATTGTGTTCATCAGAAAGAAGAAAGTCATATACACCTAGGATGGCTTGAGGGTGAGTAAAGCTTGGGGTAATTTTCATTTGAAAGTGAACTTATCCTTTAAGGAATCCTGAAAGGAAATGTATCATGGTTTCCATATCAAGCAGCACAACTGTTTCCAACATTGTTAGGAAATTAGAATGATTTCTGAAGGATCATGTGACACTGAAGACTGTAGTAATGGCTGCTGAAAATTCAGCCTCCATCACAGAAATAAATCAATTTAAAATATAATAAAATAAAAAAGTTACTTGAAATCGTAATAATATTTCACATTATTACTGTTTTTACTGTGTTTTGAAATGTGGGAAATATTAAATAAATAATAACACAAATAAAATTAAACTATTCTCCAACAGTACTATTTATTTATTTATTGCTTCTTTATCAGATAGTTTAGTGAAGAAGGTTAGGATAGACAGTCATGATTCAAACCTGTGAGCACCCTGTGAGCTCTGATGTGTTAAAAGCACTACCACTGTACCATGGCATGATGTAAGTTTTTAATATATTCTTCGCAATTGAGAAACATACATAGGTCCCCAAGTTTTACCCTTCTGAGGGATCACTAACTGTCCCACTGAAGGACGGAGGTGGGCAAAGTAGAAATGATCAGACAGAGAGTCAATTAACTGTTGATCCAGGTCCAGAAGCTCCACTCCTTGATAAGACGCAAGGACTGCCTCCACAACTGATTGGTTCTCGGCCTGTGACATGGTGCAAGTGGAGTAGACAACCACTCCTCCAGGACGCACTGCTGCTAGTGCCGAACTGACAAAACAATAAAAAGCACAACCAAACATGATTAACATTAAAGAGATATCATAAAGTACGGCACTTTCTAAAACTATGTTAGAAAAAGCAGTGGTGGTATTTGTTAATTACAACTAAAACTAAAACATTTTCATTAAAGGTGCCCTAGGATTTTTTTTAAAAAGATGTAATATAAGTCTAAGGTGTCCCCTGAATGTGTCTGTGAAGTTTCAGCTCAAAATACCCCACAGATTTTTTTTAATTAATTTTTTTAACTGCCTATTTTGGGGCATCATTATAAATGAGCCGATTCAGGGCTACTGGCCCTTTAATTCTCGTGCTCCACGCCCATGGAGCTCACGCTTGCCTTGAACAGTACATAAACAAAGTTCACACAGCTAATATAACCCTCAAATGGATCTTTACCAAGTGTTTGGCATGCATGCGGCATGCATGTGTCGGATTATGTGAGTATTGTATACTGTTATATTGTTTACATTTGATTCTGAATGAGTTTGAGGCTGTGCTCTGTGGCTAACGGCTAATGCTACACTGTTGGAGAGATTTATAAAGAATGAAGTTGTGTTTATGAATTATACAGACTGCAAGTGTTTAATAATGAAAATAGTGACGGCTCTTGTCTCCGTGAATACAGTAAGAAACGATGGTAAATTTAACCACATTTAACAGTACATTAGCAACATGCTAACAAAACATTTAGAAAGACAATTTACAAATATCAATAAAAATATCATGTTATCATGAATCATGTCAGTTATTATTGCTCCATCTGACATTTTTCGATATTGTTCTTGCTTGCTTACCTAGTCTGTTGATTCGGCTGTGCACAGATCCAGACGTTCTGCCCTTGTCTAATGCCTTTCATAATGTTGGGAACATGGGCTGGCATATGCAAATATTGGGGGTGTACACCCCGACTGTTACGTAACAGTCGGTGTTATGTTGAGATTCGCCTGTTCTTCGGAGGTCTTTTAAACAAATGAGATTTATATAAGAAGGAGGAAACAATGGAGTTTGAGACTCACTGTATGTCATTTCCATGTACTGAACTCTTGTTATTTGATTATGCCAAGATAAATTCAATTTTTCATTCGAGGGCACCTTTAATAACATTTTAAACATTTTCATTAATAGAAAAAAAATCTGAGATAAAACATAATATAACTACTAAATTAAAAACTTAAACTGAACTAAAAATGTTTTAAGTCCCCCTATTATGCTTTTTCAGATATGTGACCCTGCCATAAATTATGCATTGCTAAGGACTTCATTTGGACAAATTTAAAGGTAATTTTCTCAATATTTTGATTTTTATGCACCCTCAGATTCCAGATTTTCAAATAGTTGTAGCTATAACAAACCATACATCAACTGAAAGCTTATTTATTCGGCTTTCAGATGATGAATAAATCTCAATTTCAAAATTCTTATTGACTGGTTTTGTGGTCCAGGGTCACATAATACCATTCATGTAGTGAGTAATATAGCTGTTTGTTTCAAAGATCATCTCGAATTGATTCAGTAAATCCAACGCAATTGTTACTGTTTTAGTCACTGTGTATCAAGTGCTGAGGAAGCCTCCAGAACTGAAATTCAAATATGGCGGTTTCATTTCCGACACACATTGCAAGTGGTAGACCAATCGCAACAGACTGGGCCATCTGACCAATCAATGCAGAGTAGGCTTTCGGAAAGGAGGGGTTTAGAGAGACCATTTCAGACAATGAGAAAAGAGGTGATGCTGCAATGTATATTATGAGAAAATGAAAGTGTTTTTTGACATTGGATGCTTGTAAACCTGTTGTAGATCTTCAAAACAAAATTAGTAACCTTTAAAACAGCATAATAGGGACACTTTAGTTAAAGGGTTAGTTCACCCAAAAATGAAAATTATGTCATTAATGACTCACCCTCATGTCGTTCCAAACCCGTAAGACCTTTGTTCATCTTCGGAACACAGTTTAAGATATTTTAGATTTAGTCCGAGAGCTTTCTGTCCCTCCATTGAAAATGTAAGAAGTTCAAAAACTTCTAACTAACCCACTGACGTCACATGGACTACTTTGATGATGTTTTTATTACCTTTCTGGACATGGACAGTATACCGTACATACATTTTCAATGGAGGGACAGAAAGCTTGAAATTGAAACGACATGAAATTCATTTTTGGGTGAACTAACCCTTTAAATACTAAAAAAAAAATGACAAAAGCACATAAAAAAATTAAAATGTACAAATAAACAAAATTGAAAATAATTCAAAATATTAATAAATAATATAATAATACATAAAAAAAAAATGAAACTTTTACAACAAATAGACTAGAGTGCTTAAACTATGTCAATTAATAGTGGAATTATAATAGTATTAGTGGGTGGAATTATTATTTAAGCGGTTTTATTTTCTTTTCATTATGAGGTCTGCAATATTTGAAACGCTGTTACGATTTTGTCATTTTCTAGTAATAAACATTAAATAAACATCAAATCTAAATATAAAAAATATAGAATTGTATTTAGTATTTCTCATATTGATATTAACAATATTAATATTAAATAATTTATTATTTGCAAAAAATTGTGAAAATGCAATGATTCTATAACAATTTTCTTCCTGCCATACTGTGGGAAGGTAGCAGATGTTATCACTTCTTTGGTGTCACACTAAAAGCAGGAAACCATGCAACAACAGTGTTGTGCATTCAATTTCGTACATATCTAAATATTGTTTTTGGTCATTAAATTTAGTTTTTTAAACAGTTCATGTCAAAATTATGCCTTCATTGTTGTACAATTTATTTTTTTTCATAATAATGAGAAAGTCAAGATCGTAGAACTTTGCTCAAATGAAATAGACAGACAAATAATGAAGCAGCTTTGTTTAGAATTGTCTACTTGCCCACACGAGTGTGTGTGTGGGAGTTCCAGTCATAGATATTTACCAGAGCAGCTCTTTCTGTAAGAGTGGTAGTTGAGTTCTCTCCTTCAGCCACATTTCCCCTTGGTGGGTATCAGGGGTATAAAGCCAACTCCGGTCATTAGAGCACGGGGCATCTACAAGCACCTGACACACAGGGACAGAGCAACGCACACAGACAAACACACATCAGAGAACAGGTTTTAACTCCGCAGGGAGGAAAAAAACAGTGTACGAGACTGAAGGGGAATATTTCATGTTCACCTGGGGGATGGTGAACATAACACAAAGAGGAAAGCAGAAGGACAGCAGGGACCTGCCGGTATCGGCCTCATTAGCTCTTTAAAAGAACCAACACACTCACACCATCCTCTGTGAGACCGGCTGAGCAAATGAGAGAGCGGCTCAAGTAGTAGAGAGAGAGAGAGAGAGAGGTATAATGGAAACACCACACACACCTGGGGCTAATAATCTCAAAACACACCTGAGCTAGAATCTTCTACAGTGGTTAAACAAACAACCAATGCAAGCAGCAAGAATCTCCCCGAAAGATTCAGATGAGCAATAGACACGACTGAATGAAAAATCCCAGCCATCCTTTCTCCAAACCTCTCTCTGGAAATCCAGCAGCCCCATACCCACCAAACCCACCAAACCCCTCGTTCCTTACTCTAGCTAAGCTCATCTTTCTCCGTTTCCTTTGAGACTACTCTCTCCTCATTAGAACTGGCTGAAACTGCCTTGTCAAGCTGACAATTGAGCCCCACTGTTTTTCTCCCTGCCAGCTTTGTATTAGAGCCTCTTAATTCCCTCTCTTAGCTCTGCTGCCTGTCTGGCTAAAAGAATGCCGGGGGGCACTCTGGAGACCGACGTCACTAAAGGACATGATGGTGTAGAAAGACCCCCGTGGGCCTGACAATGTTATCTAGGAACGGCGGCATGTTCAAGAGGAAGAGCTGAACCTGTTACCCTCATCTAAGTGCCAGCACTGATAAAGTGATTCGATTACGGGCGTCGGAGACATATTCATTTGACATTTCGGGACAGGAGGTTTCATCATCACAGCTTGAATGCGTACCTGTGTCCCCTCCATCGAGGGTCCCGGGGACCTGAAGCATCTGTCCAATGTGAATGGAGGTCAATGAGAGTAAAACAACAACACTGCCACCTTCTGGTAAAATCGGTGCATCACAGTCATGTACTTATACATACAGTTCACTGCAGTTTCCAGCGGAAATGAAAACTAGTGGCACCAACAACTTTTATTCCTTTTCACACAAATTATGATTACAGCAGCAGATTATTAATTATTAAAGACTTCCTTGCGGTTCCTTGCACAATACAATACAACGTTATGACCTCAAAACAATATGTTGCATGATGCATACACTAATCCATTTTGAAGTTTACATCACTTAATCCGCTCTACATGTATAGCTTTTCTAACACGGTTAACTTGGTCGGTAGCTCACCTCATACAACATTGCACGAGATGCGGAGCACTCTGGTAAGAGTCAAGAGTCACAATACAGTTTTTTTGTTTTTTTTCAACTGTTTCACACATTTTCAAAACTTTCCCTCTTTTTTTCAAAACTTTACACACAAATCCAAGAATTGCACACACAAAATGCAAAATGCCTCACATCCTCTTGCAAAATGAAGCACTGCATTCAAAATATCACAAACACATCTCAATAGCAAACATTTGTCTTATGTTGTTAACACCTTTGCCATAATATTCTGTTTTTGGATATATCATATATATACACAGTTATTCAAAACCTAAAGCTCTTCTTTCATGAGCTCCTATGTACATATCCGTACAAGATTGAAAGTAACTGGCAGAGAAATGTTGAAAAATTCACTGCAAACTTGAAAGCAAGTTTGAAACCAAACAATTTTTTTTTTTTTTTACTATAAGCATTTGTGGTTGTGAATACAGTATTACACAGTATGAAAGAAAAGAAATACATTAACCATGTGTATTTGGACAGAAACAATGGTTGTGTTTGAAAAAGGAAATCAAGATACTTCCTGTTAGATTTTTGTGTGTTATGTTTTGCAAAAAATGTTTTATGAAATTGAAAACGAGAATTAGTGTATGGTTTTGCAGATTTGGTGTGTGGTTCTGGTATTTGAGTGTCAAGTTTCAGAAATGTTGTGACAAGTAAGGATTTTGTGTGTAAGAAGTTGAAAAAAAAACTGTAAAAGAGCTCAAAGACTTGTAGAATCAAGCTAAAATGGCATGGTAGCTTTAGCAAATGCATTGTTTGCTTTTGTTAACACTATCGGTTAAGTTTATGGAAGGGTTTAATGTAGCTGGTACGGTATTTTAAAAAGCAATAGCGCAACTCACTGGGGCGGAAAGTTTCCAGTAAATTTCCGGAAACTTTTCAGAAATTTTCAATGGGAAATTAAGATGGGTAATTTTGGGAATATTCCAAGTTAGACAATTAAAGGAAAAGTTCACCCAAAAAATGAAAACTCTGTCATCATTTACTCCTCCTCAAGTTGTTCCAAACCTGTATAAATTTCTTTGTTCTGCTGAACACAAAGGAATATATTTTGAAGAATGTTTGTAACCAAGCAGATCTCGCCCTCCATTGACAAGCATTGTAGGAAAAAAAAAAAAAAAAAACTATGGAAGTCAATGGGGGGCAAGATATGCTTGGTTACAACATTCTTCCTAATATATTCCTTTGTGTACAGCAGAAAAAAAGAAATTTATACAGGTTTGAAAGAATTTGAGGGGGAGTAAATGATGACAGTTTTCATTTTTGGGTGAACTATCACTTTAAAAAGAGGGGATTAATTGGAAATTTGGGGTAATTTATACAAATGTTATCATATACAAACATAAACATTTTGTTTGGTCATAAGCAGACATGCATGCAATTAAAACAAATTTTAAAAAATAAAATTTTTAACTGTACCAATTAAAATGATGTAGTTTTGGGGAACTATTGGCTGTAGGTAACTGCTGAAACTGAGGTCAATGGACTTCATACACTTTATGACACTGGGACCAGTTGGCTAAATGACTAAAGAAGTGAAGCAACAATCTCTGGCTTTTTTTTTTTTTTTTGTCACAGACTAGTTATACAGTTAACGTGAGGTTCAATCTTGTACTGTAGTGTGCAATTGGCTTATTCAAGTTTTTGAGCATAGCACGGTTCTCAAGGATGTCTATTTTTTATAAGCCATTATACTTGTGAAGACCACAAACGTACACTGAATTATTAGTGAAAATTTTCCAGGATTTTTTCTTTCAAACCAAGATTATGCTACAAGATTTCAACTACATTTAATTTCCCTGTTATAGGCTAACCTGCAATTTTGCAAATTTCCAGTTTGTTCCCTTTAATTCTTATTAATTCCCATAAATTCCCATGTATTCCCATGGAAAGTTTCCATCTTTGAAAATCTGCAACCCTACGTACAACATCCAACATAATAAAACAATGCCAGATTCACGTTCATCCGTTTCGGATAAAGCTGAACATGCTTTCAGCGCCAGCCACTGGACATTTCACATTAAAAGTGACGTGAAACGTGCAAGAAACAACATAATACCATTTTGCAGAAATGTCGCCACAGGGATGTTTTTTTCAGTGAGCCTCTGTTGAAAAAAATTAACTTCTCCTAGCATCGCACCCACCCTGAGCCGTTTTCATTTAAATCCATCACGACACCTCCTGTCGCATTGTGTATTCGTTTACCTTTCTGCTCAGTGGCCCGACTCTTCTCTCAGCGCCAGAAGAGGATAATACTCAGTCAGCAGTATCTGGGAACCTTAAAAGCGCTATATTCACTGCTTGATTGGCATGTTTGGCCTGGAGGGCTGCTAGTGACCTGCCTAGTGTCTCGTCACCCCATGATGAGTGGGAAAAAAAATGCGTACATATGCAGCTTTGCCTTCAAATGACTGAGTGTGCAGAAAACCTCTATTCCACCTTGCAGCTTTTTCGTTGCTTTGAGATGGAAAGTAAGGGCTTGCACTAAGTGTTACGCCAACTGTGATAAATGAGAGAGTTTGGAGCCAGCATCACTTCTCATGTGAGTGTCACTCTGACATTCACAAACAAGCAGGTTTTTTTTTTTTTCGCCCAAACACTTGGATGGATGACATTCAGGGGAGGTTAATTCAGTGCATTTGGCTTCTGCTGTTAACAGAATCTAACAAATGTTAGGTAATGTTCTCTCCTATGAAGAAGTCATTTGATGATTCATTCTGGGTAAATATCAGGGCTTAAAATAGCAAAATGATAGCTTAAAGGTTGTTGTTTTAATGGCTGTGGCAGACGAGCAGAGGTGAGTGTGGTACCTTGTCATAAGCCCCTGGCCTCATGCTGCCAATGCTCCGGCCATCCAGGTGAGTCACTGAAAGTAGACGTCGTAGTGTAGGAGGAAAATATGATTCAAGAGTCTTCAGTAGCCAATCATATCTGTGCTTATCCAGCTCATTACTGTGCAAGAGACCTGAAAGTTAACAAAAAAAAATAAAAAAATAGAATTGTAGGGTAGAACAAACAATTACATTTAAAAGGGTCATTTAATGAAAATTGATGTTTCTTTGATATTTTAAATTAAATGTTCAATTTACTACATACATGTACTACATACTACACGTACTTAAACAACCAAGTCAAAGAAATGGAAACGCTGCATTTGTTTGATCATATGTGACCCTGGACCACAAAACCAGTCATAAGTCGCATGGGTATATTTTGTAGCAATAGCTAACAATACATTGTATGGGTCAAAATTGTCGATTTTTCTTTTATGCCCAAAATCGTTAGAATATAAAAGGTTGGATTGGACTGCGGGATGAAAATAACAGCGTTTCGACGACATGGCGACAAACACACTCTACAAACGCAACTCTTGTGTATTCCTGTGGGCGGAGGTTAGTCAAAAAAGTGACGTTTTAGTGACGCCATTAAAGAAGGAAGTAGAGGGATGTAGTCCAAACTGCCCGTTCGATGTAGGCGACTTCTGTTAAATAAAATATCTCGCTTGGCATTGAACTTTGAGCTTTAAAATTTTACAGATTTTATTTATACTCTAACAACAACATTACACACTAACTAAAGTTTGAAACATGGGATCACGAAGAACGGGACCTTTAAGTAAAGATCATGCTCCATGAAGATGTTTTGTAAATTTATTACCGTAAATATATATTAAAAAAATATTTTCGTGAGTGGATATGCATTGCTAAGGACTTCATTTGGACAACTTTAGAGGCGATTTTCTCAATATTTTGATTTGATTTTTTTTTTTTTTTTTTGCACCCTCAGATTCCAGATTTTCAAATAGTTGTATCTCGGCCAAGTATTGGCCTATCCTAACAATACATAAATGGAAAGCTACCATACATAATACCATACGTAAATGGAAAGCTTATTTATTTAGCTTTCAGATGATGTATAAATCTCAATTTCAAATTTTTTTATGACTGGTTTTGTGGTCCAGGGTCACATATATTACAGTAAACTTCAATTTAACATAACCTTGTTTACCTAGTTTAACCTAGTTTAATATTGAAATTTTTAAAATTATTTAAAATTAAAAATTTTAAAAATGTAATTTTATTTCTCTGATGGCAGTGTCAGTGTCAAATTATCCTTCAGAAATCATTCTAATATGCTGATTTGATGCTCAAGAGGAAAACAGTTGTACTTTTTAATATGTGTAAACCATGATTATCATTATGTATTTATTTATTTATTTATTTTTTACTTTCAGGATTCTTTGATTAATATTAAAAAAAAGAGTATTTATTTGAAATTTAATTTTTGTGACAATGTAAAAGTCTTTACTGTCTTTTTCCCCCATCAATTTAATGCATCCATGTGAATAACAGCATTAATTTCTTTAAAATAATAATAATACTTTTAAAATACATCAACATCTTGGCCTGCTGTTATAAAAATGGCAGTACAAACCATACTAGACTTGATAATAAACGTGAAACCCATAAGTAAGCATTGTTTTTATTTATTTATTTATTTTTTTTCATTTTACAAGACCTTTGATAATCATAGTGCAATAAATTATTAGTGCTGAAGTTGTGTTATCTTTCACTTTGACAGACTAGATTGTAGTTGTCCCATCATGCTCGATTTTTATGTATCAGTAAAATACTGTAATGCATTTTTAAAATGTCTTTGATATCACATAAAAAGAATCATGTAGCGCCAAATGTGAGTCCAAAATCCCATGTTAAAAAAGCTTTCTATATGCGTAAACCAAACATGAAATCAAGTAGGAAAAAAAAAAAAAAAAAGGAATCCGCACATGACGAATTGAGGCAAAAGCTCACCACAAATATTTTATTATAATTTCACAAAGGCCAAAGGGAAAAAAAAAAAGTGCAGTAAAGGGTGCAAGGTGCAAAACATTTTTAACCCAACCCAACATTTTGCACTTTTGGTTTTATAATGTCAATAAAGTTTTGGTTTATAATGACATTTTTGGTGAGCTTTTGCCCAAATTCTTCATGTGCGATCCATTTTTTTCTACTTTGATATCACAAGAATGTATGTGGAAATAACCTTTTTTAATCTTATCAAGCAATGTGTTGTGGGCTCTTGGTCTTTTCATGCCCTCACACAACATAAATAAGACAATTTTATTCATTATTTAATGAATAAAATTCAGTAACACTTTTTGTCCACATTCTACTAACTATACGTAACTTTGCAACTACAAGTCAACTAGCAGTCATTACAGTATTAGCAGATGTCTTAATATCTGCTGACACTTTATTTTAACACCCCCCCCCCCCCCCCCTATATGTAGACTATATGTAACTTTGCAACATGTCAACTTATTCTACTAACCCTAACCTTAACCTAACCATCTACTAATACTCTAATGACAGTTAGTTGACTTGTTGTTCCAGATTAATTAGAGTTAGTTGACATGTAGTTGCAAAGTTAGCTTTTAGAATGTCTAAAGTGGACTATCGAAATAAAGTGTAAGCTAAAATTTTATAAATTATTCCACTGGACTACACTTGGAATCTCTCGTTTCTCTGCTCAAATCCTCACTTATGTTTCTCTCATCACCTTGGAATTATAAGGTTCTTATTTACAACTTATTAAATTATGTGATTTTTTTGTACATTTTGGGACTTTTTATTTAGAAAACAAAAAGGTTCTGTTTACAAAGTCAAATGGAATGCAAAAACTTTGAAGCACAATATTTCAAAACGAATGCAGAAAGAATGCAGATAGAACCTTATAATGGTGGTGCTCTATATTTTCACAGAAGTGCTTTAAAACTTCACAATTATCTGTCATTGCTTTTAAAATTTCAAGAACATAATGATAATAATAATAATAATAATGCAATATAATTACATGTGTACACTTACTACTCTACTGATCAGCAGTTTAGGGTTAGGGTTTAATTTTTTTTTTTTAAAGAAATTAATATATTTATTCAGCAAAGATTAATTAAATTATAATTATTAATTATTATTAATAAATTGATCAAACTGACAAAGACATATACAAATAAAGCTGTTCTTTTCATCTTTGTAAAAAAAAAAAGGTATCAATTTCAGCGAAAATATTAAGCAGCACAACTGTTTTCAACAAAAAATACATGTTTATTGAGGAGCAAATCAGCATATTAGAATGATTTCTGAAGGATCATGTGACACTGAAGACTGGAGTAATGATGCTGAAAACTCAGCTTTGCCATCACAGGAATAAATTGCATTTTAATATTTAAAAAATAGAAAACAGTTACTTTAAATTGTAATAATAATTCACATTATTACTGCTTTTTACTGTATTTTTGATAAACAAAAATGCAGCATTGGTGAGCATAAGATATGATGATATTACATAGTGTATCATTAGGTATGTTCCAGTCACAGATCATTTCAGATGAATTAGTCATGGCCCTGACTCTAGACTAGGTTTGTAACTTACCAGGAGTGGCTGCCTGTAATATGGCCAGACTTTTCCCCCCAGGAGCAGCACAGAGATCAAGCACATTTTCTCCTTCCTTCACATTCAAAGTCAGTACTGGGAGAAGAGAGGCTGCATTCAGGAGGTAATACTGTTTTAACCAGCCTGAGTGGTGGCCTTGGGTGGGAATACGCACTGGATCCCGATGAATAAAACACTGCAGGGGCATGTGTGTCGTATGGGACTGGGATTCAGGACATGTCTGTGGAAGGAGGTTTGTGTATCCAAGCGCTGTGAGACACTGCCTGAGGTTTGCAAGGTCACTGAAGCGATTAAGCAGGACACCATATTGCCATGAGAGTGGATTCAGAAGCACATCCCTGAAGACATCAAACATTTATGTGGGCTTAGTTCAGAGATTGTTTAATATAATACACTTCAGTAAATCAGGTAAACTCTTACATTTCCAGAAAGCTAATATTTACACTGTGGAAGCATCATGGTTTGGTACCACTACAGGTCTCATTTGTTAATATTAGTTGCCTTAAAGCTGCAGTCAGCGATTTTTCCTCTTTGTCGCCATCTCTTGTTTGAAACCCGCAATTGCAGTCATATGCGGAACAGTTATCTGTACGTGCGTTGTGCATCGGCACAGCTCGTCAGTGCGGATGAATCCAATGCTTGCTGTCAATCACCGCACCGGTGTGGATACTGTCCTTCAGAATCACAGATTCTACGTATTGAAAGTATGACCAATATAAGAATTTTCACTGGAAAATATCAGCTGAACATGCAAGTAACATTTCTGCCACTTTTGTTCTGACCAACTGAGGAAAAAAGCATTAGGCCTACAATAAATTGCGCTGCCAATGGTGATTAAATCTAACGATCGATTAGCTCGGATCATGTCAAACTGTGCAAACTATTATTACTGTTATACTTTGTTCTCAAATCATTAATGTTAACAACATCAGCATTACTATGACTATGTGTATATTAACGTTACCTGTAGATTTCAATTTCTGTAGCCACTCAACAGTCCAAAGTCTTTTGCTTTTTGGCTACGGGTGAATCTCCAGTTGTCATTGATGATTGTCATTTGGATCTTTCTGGATTCCAATCCGCCATCAAAATGATAAGTTTAATTAATTTCAGATGCTGTGAGAAAAGGCTATAAATGATCCGTCACCTGCCGCGTCCTCACGTGATAAAACCGACTAGCCTGGACTCCTTGCTTTCTGTTTACGGACGTGACTTAATGACGCACAGAGGAACTGCTGCATGCTCAAATTTCCCGTGGAAATCCACCATGTTGCTCTTATTATAAAACATTATTACAAGCTTACCATTGTGAATCGAGCTAAGATAATGAGATAGTTTCACTGGCTAATTATTATATATATATATATATATATATATATATATATATATATATATATATATATATATATATTTTTTTTTTTTTTTTTTTTTCATTTATTACAGCATATATTAATCTTAGTTAATGTTCACCATGTTCATTTTATTTCACACTGCATTAACTAATGTTAACAAATACAACTTTTGATTTTAATAATGTATTAGTAAATGCTGGGATTAACATTAACTAATAAATATTTTAGAGATATTGTTCATTGTTAGTTCATGTTGTATGTTAACAAATGAAACCTTATTGTACCTTATTGTACTGTTTTAAATGTAAAACTATAATACCCTTTAGTTAGTGAAAGCATGCTAAAAATGAAGAATTTTTAAAAATTAAAACATTTTTACAGTATTTTACAGAATGATTATTTTGAAAAATCATATTGCCCACCTTGCACTCCACCACTGCTCTCCAAGCTCTTCACTGTACTGTGCATCAAAATGCTTCAGTACAGTCTTACAAACTTGCCTCTGAGGTTTAGATTTACACTGTGCTGCAAGCTGATGAGGTGAAACAAAATTTAAACAATTAAAAATATTTTGAAAAATGTTAAAATAATAAAAAATAAGAATGATGATTATAACTAGATATTTGCTAATACATATAAAATATATTTATAAAGTGTTTAATTTTTCCCCCCTGCATAGACATGTTCTACATACCCTCGTGTTTAGTCCGCTCACCGTGTAAGTGACTGTGCATTGACCTTGAGACGAGTCGATCGGAACACAGGTAAAAGACTTAAGAGCGAGAAGAGGACTGCTTGAAAATCCCTTAATACAGCATAATTTTGAAGAAAACATTGATATTGGTATACCGATAAGTATTTAGTGTCCGTCTTCTTAATGGGTTCCCCCAGAAACGTGGATTATGATATTAGTTCCTTGTTTCTGTGTTTACTTACAGGTCGGCTTGATTCTGCATTGCAATGTTTTTTTTTTTTTTTTTTTTTTTTTTTTAATTTATTGTTTTTTTTATGATTCGTGCATTGAATCAAAACAATCTGAGGCTGTGTGTTGAGAAGTTTGATGAAGGGCTGCAGAATACCCAAACAAGTATGAAGCTTCTGCAATGGCCATCCCAGTCCCCTGACCTGAACCCTATAGAAAAAGAGTGGGGTGAACTGAAGAGAAGCAGCACCAAAATGGATCTGGAAATCTGAAGGATCTGGAGAGATTATGTATGGAGGAATGTCTCATTATAGCAGAAGTTATCTTGCTGTTATCATGGCAAAAGGAGGTTGCAAAAAGTATTTAATAAAAGGGGGCAAATAATTGATAATGTGTTTTGGAGAAAAACATTTATTTCTTAATGTGATTATATATATATATATATATATATATATATATATATATATATATATATATATACTATATTGCCAAAAGTATTGGGACACCCCTTCAAATCATTGAATTCAGGTGTTCCAATCACTTCCACAGGTGTATAAAATGAAGCACCTAGGCATGCAGACTGCTTCTACAAACATTTGTGAAAGAATGGGTTGCTCTCAGGAGCTCAGTGAATTCAAGCGTGGTACTGTGATAGGTTGCCACCTGTGCATTCATGAAATGTCCTCACTACTAAATATTCCACGGTCAACTGTTAGTGGTATCATAACAAAGTGGAAGCAACTCAACCATGAAGTGGTAGGACACGTAAAATCACAGAGCGGGGTCAGTCAATAGCTACAGACCTCCAAACTTCATGTGTCCTTCAGATTAGCTCAAGAACAGTGCGTAGAGAGCTGTCTGGCAATCCAATAGACGAGTCTGGGTTTGGTGGTTGCCAGGAGAATGGCTCTTGCCTGACTGCATTGTGCCAAGTGTAAAGTTTGGTGGAGGGGGGATTATGGTGTGGGGTTGTTTTTCAGGGGTTGGGCTTGGCCCCTTAGTTCCAGTGAAAGGAACTCTTAAATCTTCAGCATACCAAGACATTTTGGACAATTTCATGTTCCCAACTTTGTGGGAACAGTTTGGGGATGGCCCCTTCCTGTTCCAACATGACTGAACACCAGTGCACAAAGCAAGGTCCATAAAGACATGGATGAGTGAGTTTGGTGTGGAGGAACTTGACTGGCCTGCACAGAGTCCTGACCTCAACACGACAGAACACCTTTGGGATGAATTAGATCTGAGACTGGAAGCCAGGCCTTCCCGCCAACATCAGTGCCTGACCTCACAAATGCGCTTCTAGAAGAATGGTCAAAAATTCCCATAAACACACTCCTAAACCTTGTGGAAAGCCTTCCCAGAAGAGTTGAAGCTGTTATAGCTGCAAAGGGTGCGCCAACTCCAAATTAAACCCTACGGATTAAGAATGGCATGTCATTAAAGTTCATGTGCACATGTGTGTGTGTATATATATATATATATATATATATATATATATATATATATATATAGGCCTATAAAAACATAAATGGTACTTTATCAAAACCCTGGTTTAAAGGTAACTGGCAAATGGTGAAACTCAGCCAAGAGAATGGCTGCTTTATTCCCCCTCAAAAGGCACCGTGTTTTGTTTCTCATGTAAATTATTTTGGGGCAGTGACATTCAGTCTGCTCTGACAGCTGGCTAGAGTGATTGGAAAAATGCAGCTGTGCGCCGAGCTGAACATGAAGGATTAGAAAGCCACAGAAAGGCAATGCTTGTGTATGTTACGCGCTGTGCTGATGGTGGGCAGATAGATTCAGAACTGAAAAAACAATTTGACAATGAATGTGAATATTGGGCCGAGGTTTTAAAGAGGGTGGTTGCGGTGGTGAAGTTTTTAGCAGAGCGAGGACTACTGCTTAGGGGACACAGTGAAGTTTTTGGGCAACTGGATAATGGGAACTTTATGGGTGTGCTGGAAGTTATCAACGAGTTTGATCCCTTTTTGAAATCGCATACAGAAAAATATGGCAATGCTGGAAAGGGAACGCCATCATACCTCTCATCAACAACATGCCTAGAATTGATTTAACTGCTGGGAGAACAGGTCCTCGCAGAGATAATCGGTCAAATTAAAGTGGCAAAGTACTTTTTGATTAGTGTTGATTCCACTCCTGACATTACACACACCGACCAACTTACATTCATCATGCCATATGTGGCACCTGATGGCTGCATCACAGAGCGTTTTATCAAGTTTCTGCCAGTCTGTCCTTGGTGTTTTACAAGACATGGGTATTGATATCAGTAACTGCAGAGGCCAATGTTACAACAACGCAGCCAACATGTCTGGTGTTTACAGTGGCCTACAAACACTCATTAAACAGGGAAACCCATCAATCGAGTGGGTACCGTGAGCTGCACACACACTCAATTTAGTGGGAGTTAATAGTGTTAACTGCTGCCTTAATTTAGTGCAGACAATTTTTAATTTTTCCTCCAAATTCACATCCCGTTGGCAGACAATTACAGCAGGTTTACAGCCAAATGACAACCAGAGGATTGATATTTTGAAATGTCTTTCAGACACTAGATGGTCATCTCACGCGCAAGCAACAAAAGCACTGCACTAGAATTACGCCAGGATCCAGGAGTTGCTGCAAAAGATTAGTAATGACACAAACCAATGTCTTACTGCACGGGATGAAGCCAGGACACTGTATGTGAAGATGGACAAGCTAGAGAATGCCATTCTGTGTAATATGTGGAATAACATACTGCAGCGTTTCCACAAGACTAGTACTGCAATACAGGCAGTTGACCTAGATTTATGTACTGCTGTTAATTTGGTCAGCTCGTTGAGGGATTACGTAGAGTCTATGAGAAGATTTTGACAAGTTTGAGATTGATGCAAAAATGCAAAAAACATGTCTCCAACTTTGTCCCAACAAGTCTACAAAGTGGACATGCATATATATATATATATATATATATAATGGAACAAGTTCGTAGGTCTGTATTGTATTGTATCATTTATCATTGTAGCCTTATTTTAGTTGATTTTCTGTATACTGTTTAATTATTTTTGGACTAATAGTGGTTAATAAAGTCAAATAATTGTATGTAAGAGAGTCAGCTGTATATCATTGCAGTCCTATTACTCAGTGCTAGAGGAGCTCAGCTTAGCCTGGGGCCAGTTGCATAAACTGCTAAGACTAGTCTTACAAGTAGTCTTTTTTTTTTTTTCCCCTTTAAAACTGTTCATAACTTTTTTAAGTCAGTTACATAAAAAACGTGGACTGGTCTAATTTGACACCGAACAGTAAGAATGATTACCTCTAACTAACTGCTAGTTAGTCATACTAGTTCTCAAGACACAATCTTAACATGATGGCTATGTTTATGCAACTGGCCCCGGGTTAGTTTCCCAGCATAAGTTGCCAGAGTAACTGAGTTTGAACTAATTTAAGTTTGCTTTATGAATTCACTGACAATAATTCTGACTAACTAAAATAAGCCTGGCTTGTATTCTAATCTTGTTTTATGAAACAGCCCTCCGGACTAAAATGCATGTTTGAGCTGAAAGCAACTTGACCTGACATATCTTAAATATTTCAGTGGCATTGTTTTGTCTCAAGATGTAAACCAGCAATGTTTTTTTTTCTTTTTTCTAAGGCACGTTTATAAAAGCTACTTAAATGTCCTAATTGAACTAAGGCCTAATCCTGGCTTAATCTAAGCCCTGTCTGTAAAACTGCCCCTACATGTAAGATTTGTAATGGACACTGTAAAATAAAGTATTACCATTTATTTTAAGTTGTAGTTACTTGTTAAAATTTACTGAGTCATGTAGGCTACTTACTTTTGGTGTAGGGTTTGGTTTAGGGTTAGTCGCTTGTAATTATGCTTAAGTCTCTTTGGGCAAAAGTAGGCCTATTTGTTAAATGTTAAAGAAATAATAGTTGAAGGAAGCTCTGCAGGACTTACAATTGCTGGCCTAATTGGAAGGCCAAATAATGGAAGAAGACCTGAAAGAAGTGTAATGGCGTTCTATGGAGGCAATAAATGCTAATATTTTAAAACCTAGTTAAAAATAAATAAATAAATAAATAAGTATAAAACATGAACTCAAACCTTTTACATTTTGTTTCACTTTCTGATTGCACTGCTTTGTAAACTAATCTCAAGTCCCAAAAATTTTAATATCATCCTTGCAAATAATAAAACTGAAACTACAAGTGTAGGCATCTTTCTTTCTTTGTTACCATGAATCATACAGTAAGCATCTCCACAGTTCAGCTCTCTTTAATAGTTTTAATGAACAAAACCATGATGATGTAGTTACGGCACAAACCAGCAGAGGGCGCCGCTAACAGTTGTGCAAATGTTTATTTGTGCATTGTCAAACAGTTGTGATGACACGGATGTGTGTTGAATGAGAGTGAACATTAACGGAATAAAATTTCTCTCTTTTTTAATTTGACATTCATATTAAATGTAAACTGGTTACAAAAGGCTTAGGTACTGAAAGCAGAGCAAACTGGATGATGGACAGAACTTCTCATCAACTAAATATTAGTGTGTGGGGTAAAATACAAAACAAAACATCCAACAAAAACATCCAACAACAATGTAAATTATAAAAATCGCAATAGCATAAAATAATAAATATGAAAGCAGCGTTTACAGTATATGACATGATACATTAACATATATATTTATATGGAGGTTGAGCATTGTTACACTAGAAGTGTAACACTTCATCTTTCAGTAGATGACAAATGTGTTTTCCTCCCTGATAAAGTATGATGTACCATATGTAAGAAAAAAAAGCTTTTTCAAACTCAATAACGAGCTTGTACAAACAAAATGTTTCAAATCATGTAAAAGTTAACTTTCTCAAGATATCTTTATCTGTTGCTGGTGCTATTTGAGAGTTTGAATGTTGTTCTCAAAATTAAGACAGCGTAGTGTATAAACCTATAGATGCTGCTGAAAAAAAAAAAAGATATTTTCTAATATTTTAAAGGCAAACTGTGTCACAATTAACTGCACATTTTATATGCACAAGAGTTTAAGATATGCACATGAACCATAAGAACATGTTTGTACAATTTCAAGTACACAAATTTTAACTCTTTTATGTATTTACATATTTTTCAATTCTCTTAAAAAATAGGTCCACAAAAAAAGTCTCAATTAAGTTGCAAATGTTAATACTGATTTTAAGTATTTTGATAAAGCTAAACAAACGGCTCTACATAAATCAAAATATTCAACCGTTCTAATGTAAGAACATTATAAGATAAGAATATGTCATACATTGAATGTCCATGTCCTTTCATCTCATTCAAACACTGGCCAAGGAAACAGCTTCTGATGACCATCAGTCATTGGTTGCACGAGTTCATGTGATCCATCTGGGTGTGCCGATTGGGTATCAGTTCCTCGCTTATGGGCAATTACATCTGCGTAGATTGCTACACTGCCCGTGCTTTAAGATAAGAACAAAACAATACTTTGATTGGTTGGGGCCCTTAAGAATTGTGAACCAGCGAGGGGGGGGAAGCAAAGGTAGTGTTAGGAAATTACATCATGAGTATCGCTGTTCGGCCTCTGCCTAATTGCTACAGGAGGGAGAGGTTTGCCATAGAAATCTGCCGATAAAAGAGAGTAATGGAAAAGAAAAAAAATTAGATCAGGAATGTCCTTTTTTAAATCAAGGATCAACTAATTTCTACTGACTACAAGGCTAAAACTACATAAACAAATTCCTAGATCAAAATGTCACAGCCTGCGTTAACATGACACAGAACATTATATGCCGCATTCAAAATGTTTCCTGCAAGCATCAGGAAAATAAATAACACATATTAGTCACAGTGCAGGAAGCGAGATGTTAAGGAGATTTTGCTATAGCATTTATTAGGTACAATATCAAGGTAGATGGCTGTGGTATTTCTGTTGGCTGATGATAGATGACTGTACAGGAAGGATGTGGCTGAGGCTTGCTGTGTGGATGGAGAGAAAACAGCTTTAAAGACAGAAATATGGGAGATGCTTACATGGTTAGGAAACAGAATGAGAAAAAAAAAAATGTTAGTGATGCGCATGCTGGTCGACATGCTGGACGTGGAAGAGATGCTATGAACCGACAATTACCAGAATGCCTTGTATCTCCAAGAGGCTCAAGTTTGGGGAGCCTAGAAACTTTGGGAGTAGCCCATCCAACTAAAACAAAGAAAAATGTCAAATGATTACCTGTTAGGGTCATTAATATGAAGCAACAAAAGAGAAAACTAGGACAAATTAGTGGACGTGGCATTTGACTATGAAAATTAATGTTTAGCAAATGACTTTCCAGAAGACTGTTGTAATGAAAACAGATTCACCACTGCGTTTTTGTTTGTTTTTAACTCACTTTTTAATCAAAATGTCATAACTCAATCTTCCAGTGACATGACAGACTTCTCTCTGACTTATCCAATCACTTCTTACAATCAACTGCAAATTGGCATTCAGAACTGCTTCCATCCAATCCCAAACCGATGACTAGAACCCCACTCTACATTTTACCATTTTCAGTAATCCGTTTCACCAATTCCATATGCCACAATACAGAAAAAGCTATGTTGTTACTTCTGTTAAAATGGCAACTTTAACGTTAATGAACAAGTAAAGGGACTGCTCTTCATTTTCTAGTATGCCATTAAATATGCTATTATATAAAATATGCTTTTATAAAAATATTATTTGTGTTATGTATTGGATTTTGGATTTCAAGTAATTATGGGTAATATAAATGAAATAAATTACCTAAACCTATATTGGACATTCTGTATTTTCCAGAATACAAGTCGCGTTTTCTTCTTATATAACGCAATTAATGTCAAGTTCACAAAACATGGATTTGTGCCGAATGAGAATGAGTTTATTTGTATAGTGCATTTCCCACACGCCAGTAGTTTCAGTTTAGCTTTAAATAGATGTGTTTAGGCTTGGCATTTATAATAAATGTTGTTTATAATGAATGCCACTATAATTTATATAAAAGTGCTACTATTACTACTTATATTAAAATAATTTGTTTTATCCTTATATTTTTCATTCCTGTTCTGAACTAAATACTGTTAACTTTAAAGGTGCCCTAGAACTTTTTTTAAAAAAGATGTAATATAAGTCTAAGGTGTACCCTGAATGTGTCTGTGAAGTTTCAGCTCAAAATACCCCATAGATTTTTTAAAATTAATTTTTTTTAACTGCCTATTTTGGGGCATAATTATAACTGAGCCGATTCAGGGCTGCTGGCCCTTTAATTGCTTGCGCTCTCCGCCCACGGAGCTCGCGCTTGCCTTAAACAACATAAAAAAAGTTCAAACAGCTAATATAACCCTCAAAATGGATCTTTACAAAGTGTTCGTCATGCAGCATGTCTAATCGCGTAAGTACAGTGTTTATTTGAATGTTTACATTTGGTTATGAATGAGTTTGATAGTGCTCCGTGGCTAAAGCTAACATTACACACTGTTGGAGAGATTTATAAAGAATGAAGTTGTGTTTATGAATTATACAGACTGCAAGTGTTTAAAAATGAAAATAACGACGGCTCTTGTCTCCGTGAATACAGTAATAAACGATGGTAGCTTTAACCACATTTAACAATACATTAGCAACATGCTAACGAAACATTTAGAAAGACATTTTACAAATATCACTAAAAATATCATGTTATCATGGATCATGTCAGTTATTATTGCTCCATCTGCCATTTTTCGCTATTGTCCTTGCTTGCTTACCTAGTCTGATGATTCGGCTGTGCACATCCAGACGTTAATACTGGCTGCCCTTGTGTAATGCCTTTCATAATGTTGGGATCATGGGCTGGCATATGCAAATATTGGGGCGTACACCCCGACTGTTACGTAACAGTCGGTGTTATGTTGAGATTCGCCTGTTCTTCTGAGGTCTTTTAAACAAATGAGATTTATATAAGAAGGAGGAAACAATGGAGTTTGAGACTCACTAGATGTCTTTTCCATGTACTGAACTCTTGTTATTCAACTATGCCAAGGTAAATTCAATTTTTGAATCAAGGGCACCTTTAAAGGATTTGTTGTGGAGAGAATGGAACTAAATACATGATGATTATTGCAATTACAATGTTTGTAAACATTTGGTTTTATTTATCAGTATTTTGCATTATTTCTGAATGTAATAAAAAAAAGTAATCAATGCAACCAATGCAATGTCAACTTTGTTTAGTTTAATTTTCATGAACTGTTCGTTTGTTTCTCTTCAGTTACCTGTTCCTTTGTTCTAGTTTCCCAACACCCATTATTTACTATAGACAATCATGCCATTAACACACTTGTTCATCATTTAGTTAATTATTATTGTATTTAGCTGATTGTCAGGTATTGTTGTGTCTGTTTCGTTGCCTTCTTGCCAGTTGATTACCTAAGTTTTTTATTTTTATTTTTGTTGTTTAAAACTGCAGTCTGTAACTTTTTTTGGTTAAAAATGATCCAAAATCAATTTTTGAGCAAGTACATAACCATCCAGTGTTCAAAACTATCTCATTATCTTAGCTCACAATGGTAAGCTTGTAATAATGTTTTATAATAAGAGTGACATGGTGGATTTCCACTGGAAATTTGAGCATGCAGCAATTCCTCTGTGCGTCATTAAGTCACGTCCGTAAACAAAAAGGAAGGAATCCAGGCTAGTCAGTTTTATCATGTGAGGACGCTGCAGGTGACGGATCATTTATAGCCTTTTCTCACAGCAGCTGAAATAATTAAACTCATCATTTTGATGGCGGATTGTAATCCAGAAAGATCCAAATGACAATCATCAATGACAACTGGAGATTCACCCGTAGTCAAAAAGCAAAAGACTTTGGACTGTTGAGTGGCTACAGAAATTGAAATCTACAGGTAACGCTAATATACACGTAGTCATAGTAATGCTGATGTTGTTAACATTAACGATTTGAGAACAAAGTATAACAGTAATAATAATTTGCACGGTTTGGCATGATCCGAGCTAATCGATCGTTAGATTTAATCACCATTGGCAGCGCAATTTATTGTAGGCCTAATGCTTTTTTCCTCAGTTGGTCAGAACAAAAGTGGCAGACATGTTACTTGTTCAGATGATATTTTCCAGTGAAAATTCTTATATTGGTCATACTTTCAATACACAGAATCTGTGATTCTGAAATACAGTATCCACGGGTGCGGTGACTGACAGCAAGCATTAGATTCATCCGCGCTGACGAGCTGTGCCGAGGCACAACGCACGTACAGATAACTGTTCCGCATATGACTGCAATTGTAGGTTTCAAACAAGAGATGGCGACAAAGAGGAAAAATCACAGACTGCAGCTTTAATAAATCTTTTTGATGGGACTTTCTCTCATCATCATTTGGACAAAAATTAACAACATCTCTGTGTTTTTTTTTTTCTCAACAATGCAATTTTGACTTGGTACAACTTATAGCCAGAGGAGGTCCTTCCTCTGTTGCTTGTTTTCTGACATGCATGTGCACTATGTCAAGTGTCTGAAGTATTTTTTTAAAAGTTCAATAAACAGATGCAAGTATTTAAAGAAGTTTTACTGTGACACGCTTGCTGCAAGGACGAGTTGTTTTGCAAATAGAAATACTTGCATTATAAGAATAGTAAAATGTAAGGAATGTCTTGGTGAAAACCTCTCAACCATATTGAACGGAACAATCACTTTGTCAAAGCACTTGGTATGGCAAATTGGCCACATGAAACTGTATTTCTCACTGTACCATTGTAAACTGATTTTTTTTTTTTTTTATCGATTTTACCAATTACTTGTTCATAGCTGAGGAACTAGTTGTAAAAGAGGCATTCTTACCTGGTAGGGGAGGAGGGGTGGGGCTTTTGGCTGCTGCTTCTTCCACTCTAAGAGGGTCAACTCTATGCTTGCGTTTCAATCGTAATTTCCTAGTTTTCTTTTTGGTCTGGTCCACTGCTCCTGATTAAAGGTGACAGAGACATTACAATCACTTCATCCACTCCAAGAAACTGCAGAGGCAAACAGGTTCTTCATGTGTACTAACAGCAAAAGCTTGTATTTGAAATGAACTGACAATACAAAAATAAACCTTTATTATTCTACTCTCAGTAAAATACTCTCAGCCCATTTGAGGAATTAGAGGTCCTACCTGATTCTGTACTCTCCGGGGTCTGTCTCTCGCTCTCTTCATCCTCCTCTTCTTCCTCCTCCTCCTCATCTTGAAGGGCTGACTGTTCTTGCTCACTGCTCTGTCTTTGGATCTCTTTCTCTTTGTTTAGTTTGTCTTCAAACTGGGATTTTTATATAAAGTAAGTATTTTTGCATCTTAACGATTTCATCCAACTTGTGCATTAAAAGAAACAATGTGACAACTAACCTCAGTAACAACACTGCTTATTGGCTGGAATGGGTTGGGCATGTTGACATCGTCTAGCTCATCCTCTTTCAGTGTCCTTCCTTCTCGCTCTGCCTCCTCTCGCTCCTGCTTGTCTCTGTCAGTGCAAAACATCTTCATCAAACTGTTGTTTGCAATTTAAAGTTAGATTACACTTTAAAGTCATGATAAAAGTAGAGACAAAAATATTTTCTTCGGTATTATGATGTACATCTGAGTGTATCAGATAAAAAAGGCCATTTAAAGGGTTAGTTCACCCAAAAATAAAAATAATGTAATGTATTACTCACCCTCATGTCGTTCCACACCCGTAAGACCTTCGTTAATCTTCGGAACACAAATTAAGATATTTTTGTTGAAATCCGATGGTTCAGTGAGGCCTTCATAGCCAGCGATGACATTTCCTCTCTCAAGATCCATAAAGGTACTAAAAACATATTTAAATCAGTTCATGTGAGTACAGTGGTTCAATATAAATATTATAAAGCGACGATAATATTTTTGGTGTGCCAAAAAAACAAAATAACGACTTTTTTAGTGATGCCGATTTCAAAACAATGCTTCAGGAAGCTTTGGAGCGTTATGAATCAGCGTATTGAATCATGATTCGGATCGCGTGTCAAACCGCTGAAATCACGTGACTTTGGCACTCCGAACAGCTGATTCATAACGCCGATTCATAACGCTCCGAAGCTTCCTGAAGCATTGTTTTGAAAACTACCATCACTATATAAGTCGTTATTTTGTTTTTTTTGGCGCACCAAACATATTCTTGTCACTTTATAATATTAATATTGAACCACTGTACTCACATGAACTGATTTAAATATGTTTTTAGTACATTAATGGATCTTGAGAGAGGAAATGTCATTGCTCCCTATGCAGGCCTCACGGAGACATCAGATTTCAACAAAAATATCTTAATTTGCATTCTGAAGATTAACGAAGGTCTTACGGGTGTGGAACGGCATGAGGGTGAGTAATAAATGACAGAATTTTCATTTTTGGGTGAACTAACCCTTTAAAAATGGGTGTTCCCCAGGGTTCTGTCCTGAGCACTCTTCTATTCTCCCTTTTACACACACAGCTCTGTGGCCTTACGCAGTTTGAACTCAATTGTGATTTCTGCTGTAGACACAGTTCTGATGGACCTGATCACTAAGAGCGATGAGACGGCAGTGAATCTGACATGGTGGTGTTGGTATAATTCTCTCTTTTTAAATACCTGCAAGAATGTATGGTGGGGATTTGGTTCTATCTATTGGCTGTTAATTGGATTTGAGGTCTAAAGGCTCCGATATACTTCAAACGAAATCGAAGAACGAACTGATGTGGCATCATTTCAAATGAAGTCAGGCCAAAATGAACTTCGTTTGGAGGTGTTCAAAGCGAACTTTCCAGAAAAGTTCACTACGGCTGTTGAACACCTTTGTACTACCATTGATCAGTGCGATTACATAATAGGTTGGTGTGTGCAGAGGCACCACCTTCTTTCACGCTGAAATCTTGTTCATTTTTCCTCATGAGTCGGTTGAGGTCAGATGTTCATGACTAAAAACATGAGCAAACTGGAGAATCGCTTTATTGTAGAAAATTAAGTTGTACTTCTGATGAAACGAGACGCTGACACTGCTTTTCATGTTTAATAGGGTAAAGCTGCTTGATTTTAAGCAATCTACTATATAAAGTGCTATATTAAATAAACATGATGTGACTTTACTAGAGTGCTGAATTGCAGAGGTCGAGCAAACATATCCACGTAGCTATGATCAGATGCTTTTCTTATGCTTTATTAAAAAAATGCTTTCTGTTTTCTGAATTTTGTCGTGTGTTGAGAGGAAAACGCACAGCACATATTTACATATCCATCTAACTGTCACTCTCAGCAGTGTGGGCGGTGTCAGGTGTTTGCTAACTGGTCACGTATTTCGAACTTCGTTTTACCCCTAACTGAAGAATGAAAAAACTTTGCCATATATCGGGGCCTAAAGTGTTGCATTCAAATGAATGAGATCTTGCAGACAACTGTTCAAGGGGCAGGGTTTATGCAGACTAAAAGTTTGGAAAAGTCTAGCATGTCACTAGAGAGAAGTCTGTCACTTGCATGGAAGATCGAGTTTAGATTAAACATTACGACAACAAAAAATAAACATAGGCATGAATCATTCACAATATAATACATAACATCAATCAATTTTGACTGACTTTAAAGTAGTTACTCTGCAGTAAAACAAAGAAAAATACAGTAACTATGAATACATGTTTGATTATAAAAGCAAATAAAACCAGCTTAGTTGATATTAACTCATTTCAGAACTTATTCTTAATGACTATGTCGCGCCTGACATATCTGGAAAAGATGGGGATCAGCATGGCAATCCATGTAAAAAGTCCTGTTAGATCACTGACCTCTCCTCTCTGATCCGCCGAACTCTCTCTGCTCTTTCCTTCTTGTCTTGTTCTTCCTGAGCCTTCTGCTCTGCTGTATCTCTTTGCACACGCTCTGAAATTGCTTCGTAGTCCTTGGCAATGTTATTCAGGAGCCAGTTAAGGCCATTCTTGATGGATTTGTCAACCTTCTTACCATAACCCAACACAGCAGAACAGGGCTCCTGAGAGTAAAGGGAACAACATTTAGCTCAGTTTTATATGATTGTTTTGCAACATTTCTGTCATGTAATTAGATGAATTAAAATTATAAATATAAAAATCACCACTCATTATTTCCACATTAATTACAAACTCAAACTGGTGTCTGATTAATATAAACTGTTTAAATATTAACTCACAATCTGACAGAGGCATTTATTCTCGTTGACGAGCTTCTCTAATGACAAGGTCTCGATGATATCTGCTTCAGCCAATGCCCCATCTTGGTCCTGTTTATTAGCCAGTCTGAAAGCCAACAAAAGAACATAAGCTGGTCACTAGGTGTGCAGGTTACTAGGTAAGCTGTCACAAACAAATGTCCTAAGGTCTGCACTTGAGGTGGACTGAATGATTAGCCTTGTATTATAGGGAACTCTTGACTTATTAGCACACTTAACAAGCTATATTTAGTCAAAAACTTCATCTGCTGTTCACTCCCTCAGTTAATTGGACCCACTGCAGCTTGTCCAATGCTCCAACAGATATACAGATGATGCATTGCACATTTGCTGCACACTGCCCTGTTCTACTTGGACTAGAGGCAGGAATTATGTGAGTGTGCTCTTCACTGATTACAGCTTGACATTCATCAAACCCTCCAAGCTCATCAGCAAACTCAAGGTCTTGGCTCTAAACACCTTCCTCTTTCTGTCAGGCAGGCATGGTTGGTGAGGGAAGGCTGCAAACATTTAAAAATGGGTGTTCACCAGAAACCAATCAAAGGATTCACATGAACCACACATGCCGACAGCTTGTTTAGGATCACATCAGTACCTACAGTGTTCAGTGTAAATGAGTACACCCCCTTTGAAAAGTAACATTTTAAATAATATCTCAATGAACACAAAAACAATTTCCAAAATGTTTTATGTAACATCTGTTTAACTTATAACATGAAAGTAAGGTTAATAATATAACTTAGATTACACATTTTTCAATTTTACTCAAATTAGGGTGATGCAAAAATGAGCACACCCCACACAAAAACTACTACATCTAGTACTTTGTATGGTCTTCATGATTTTTAATGACAGCACCAAGTCTTCTAGGCATGGAATGACCAAGTTGGCGACATTTTGCAACATCTATCTTTTTCCATTCTTCAAGAATGACCTCTTTTAGAGACTGGATGCTGGATGGAGAGTGATGCTCAACTTGTCTCTTCAGAATTCCCCATAGGTGTTCGATTGGGTTTAGATCAGGAGCCACTGAATCACTTTCACCCTGTTCTTCTTCAGAAATCCAACAGTGGCCTTAGATGTGTGTTTAGGATCAGTGTCATATTGGAAAAGTGCATGACGACCAAGGGCACAGAGTGATGGTAGCATCTTCTCTTTCAGTATAGAGCAGTACATCTGTGAATTCATGATGCCATCAATGAAATGCAGCTCCTGACACCAGCAGCACTCATGCAGCCCCACATAAGGACACTGCCACCACCATGATTCACTGTAGGCACCATGCATTTTTTGTATTCCTCACCTTTGCGACGCCATACAGTTTTGAAGCCATCAGTTCCAAAAACATTTATCTTGGTCTCATCACTCCAGAGTATAGAGTCCCAGTAGTCTTCATTTTTGTCAGCATGGGCTCTGGCAAACTCTAGATGGGCTTTTTTGTGCCTGGGCTTTAGGAGAGGCTTCTTTCGTGGACGGCACCCATGCATGCCATTCCTCTGCATAGTACGCCGTATTGTATCACGGGAAATAGTCACCCCAGTTTGGCTTTTTACTTCTTTAGATAACTGCAGTGAACTTGCATGCCGATTTTCTTCAAACCTGTCGAGGTGTTAACTTCTGTGGATGACCTGGACGTTTCTGTGAGATGGTTGCAGTTCCATCTTTTTAAAATTTTTGTACCACTTTTGCTACAAGTACTCTTTTGCATCATCCTAATTTGAGTAAAACTGAAAATTTTGTTCTCTAAGTTATATTATTAACCTTACTTTCATGTTACAAGTTAAACAGATGTTATATAAAACTTAGTCTTGTCAACATTTTAGAAATTGTTTTTGTGTTCATTGAGATATTGTTTAAAATGTTACTTTTCAAAGGGGGTGTACTCATTTACGCTGACCACTGTATATTATCTCAGATGCTAAGGGAAATTGAGGATGGGCCCCCGGGTGCAGAGATCTTTTTACAGGTGTACCACTGTAATCAGTCTGTCAGGTTGTATTACTGGACCATGCAAAATTGTAGAGGCGTCCACAGGGTGGAGTAGTAAGCTGAATGTATCAATGGGGATGTGCTTCACAAAATGCAATGTTCATAAGCCAGAATAGTACTAAAGCCAAAGAAAAAAAAGAAAAAAAAAAAAAAAAAGACTCCAGCCACCTGAACAAAAGCCTTTTTCATTTCCCCAGTACACATAAGGCGGTATGTGAAGGTGGGGTATTTCACTTTACACCTTTCTAAACACGAATCTGCATATCTCATCAGTATGTACGTACGCCATAGGCAAAGTGGGATTTTGCACAATATCAGCATAAAACCTCATTATTTACTGGTGTAAATGCATTAAAGTAACTTGCATGTTTCATTGAAGACCAGCAATAATTACTTTCTCTTTAAATACATTATGGCGATAAATAAATGTCACATTCAGACACACCCATTTGGCAGCTGTGATGCCTGATTATTGGATTAAACTGACCCAGGATTTTTTTTTTTTTTTTTTTTTTTAAGATCATTTGGTCAGCACACCTTTAAAGCTTTACTGAGTGATTGTCAATTAAGGTTATTACACAACAAATCAATTAGAACACATTTTATAGACGGTTTATATATAGATCTTTGAAGTGCACTGAATATACATTTGTTGTATATTAATTTTTTCTACTGCCTAATGTTCTGATTCTATTGACAGACATCTCATCTTCTATGTTTGATGATCTGTACTTATTCTGGCCATTAAATCACATTCAATGGCAAGAACATGTCAAGTTCTGAAAACTCACACTAATACAGGTTTGCCTGCAATACGAGGGTGCCGGAGAACCTCAGCCATCGTGTCTCTGGTTTCCTGGATCCTCTGGACATCACTGGAGTCCACAACAAACACCACTCCATAAGACTCAGAGTAGTAGTTTTTCCAAATGCCACGGATACGTTTACCGCCACCCAGGTCGAAGATTGTGACCTCGAACTTCCCCTGCTTCAAGTCCACCTTTGAGAAGCCCACTGTAGGTGCTACATCTAAAGGACTTTCTACGACAGAAATATACACATCATGAGAATGATCCTAGATCTTGAAAACACAAAACATAAAAAAATACTCAAGAAAATGTTATGGTGATGATTTACCTCCCTGGATTCCTCTGACTGTAGCGGTTTTTCCAGCATTGTCCAGTCCAACCATTACTAATGTCACCTTCCTGCAAGAACACAAATACAGCATCACTTCATTATGCATCACCCACAGACCTAATGAGAAATGATTTTTTGTAAAACGCTTTGAGGTGCAAAGGAAAAATCTAGTTTAAAACACCTGTGCCAATGAAGTACTTAAAAAAGTTTTGAAAAACTTTAATACCATTTTAAAGAAATATTTAAAGTTTAAAAAGGTTAAATGTACTAACTAAAAATGCAATGAGGTTTAACCGTAAAATAAAAGGTAATAATAATATGACCTAAAGGGTTGGTTCACCCAAAAATGAAAATTCTGTCATTTATTACTCACCCTCATGTCGTTCCACACCCGTAAGACCTCCGTTTGTCTTCGGAACACAAATTAAGATATTTTTGATGAAATACGAGGGTTTCTGAACCACACAGCAGCGTCATTGCACCTTTTGAGGTCCAGAAAGCCACATTGTTAAAATAGTCCACACGACTACAGTGATTTAATGTTAATGTTATGAAACGACGAGAATACTTTTTGTGTGCAAAAACAAAACAAAAATAACGACTTTCTTCAACATTTTTTTTCTCTTGCCTGTCAGTCTCCTACACTGTAGACGTAGGACCAATCCCAATTCTACCCCTTACCCCTTCCCCTTTCCCCTTCCCCTTTCCCCTTCCCCTTTGTTTTGCGCGTTCACGTGAAGGGGTAGGGGTGTCCCAATTCTCATTTGGTTGGAGGGGAAGGGGTAGGGGGAAGGGCCAGGTAGCCCTTCAAACGAAGATTTTTCGGGACCACACTTTAGACGAAGGGGTATGATAAATTTCCAACATGGCCGACACAGCGAGCAGAGAGACCCATAAATGTAAGTATTTTTTTACGGTAAACAGTATTTTAGTAATAAATAATCACTTGTTTTATGTTGCCTTTAATCTTGTGTTCATGTATACGGTTATGTTCTCCGAAAAAATATTTGTTAAAATCGCTATGAAAAAAGTTTGCTAATGTTTTTTACTTTATGATAGTTCCACAACATATTTTTTTATATTTTATTGAAACCCGCATTGATTTGACAACATAAATTCAAATCCGGTGGCAGCTAACTTGTCTTTTTGCCGCATGCCTGATTAATGTATTGTTTTGTTGTGGTTACGTCCATAAATACGTGTACGTTACATGATATAAACAAAAAGTGCATTCAGTTTGCGTGCTTATTCATCAATATTGTATGTAGCTGTCACCCAAGCAACAGAGATCACTACAGCTATCGATGGCATCTTAGAAGTGTGTGATAAACATCGCCGCATCTATGACGTAGGAGCTAGCGACGACTTATGATGACGTGTAACGGTCTAGTAGTGGTGTCCCATTTCTTAGGGGAATATTTTCAGCCCTATCCCTTGACACTCTGTTTCAAGGGGCAAGGGGAAGGGGTAGGCGTAGGGGTAAGGGGAAGGGGTATAAAATAGAATTGGGATTGGGCCGTAGTGAATGCAGTGCAGCATTTCCGTGTTTACGTCCGAACACCGGCTCAGTGTTGTCCAACCCTGTACATGTGATCAGCACGACGGTGTTCAGACATAGAACCCGGAAGTGCTGCACTGCATTCACAATGTAAACAGCGTAGGAGACTGACATAGAAGAGAAGAAATTGTTAAATAAAGTTGTAATTTTTTTGTTTTTGCGCACAAAAAGTATTCTCGTCGCTTCGTAACATTAAGGTTGAACCACTGTAGTCACGTTGACTATTTTAACGATGTCTTTAATACTGTTCTGGACCTCAAAAGGTGTAATGATGTTGTCGCTTCCTATGTATGGTTCAGAAACCCTTGGATTTAATCAAAAATATCTTAATTTGTGTTCGAAGATGAACAAAGGTCTTACGGGTTTGGAACGACTTGAGGGTGAGGAATTAATGACTTAATAAATGTACTTAATAAAATCTCAACACCATGTGCAATTTTATGTGAACTAACCTTGCCTAAAAGATTAACTAAAGGTCTGCAGGTCTTTTCTATGATATATTTTCCTGTTTATTTGTCTATTTCTTATACGTTTTGGTCTGCATGGTCACACCACATTAGTTTGATTTGGTAGAAAAAAAAAAATAAAGTTTTTCAGATATCAATAAGAAATGAACATTTTTATTAATTTAAGATTAAACCAAATCACTTAACGTTTTCTTTTCAAGAATTTCATTATTTTAATGAAGCTTTTTCATTTTGATATCAGGACAAACATATCACCCCATTACTTTATGTACCAAACAATATCAATATGAACTTTAATACAGAGAAATTTATAAACACAGAAGAGGTGCATTGAAGTCATCAAAAAAGTTCATGAAGACAACTTTAAACTTTTTGACATTTAAAAAAAAACTTGACATTAAGTGATGAATTAATTCACCCACAGCTGTGAGCTAAGACAAGCCAAGCCAGTACGTTAATGCATTATCTCATGACTGGCAAAAGCACACAGGGATAAAGAGGATGATTCAGCATACTACGCGCAAAAATACAATGTAAATAATGTGGCCTTTCCGACACGAATTGACGTCAAAAATATAAATTCAATGATAAGCTGTCCGGGGCTGTAGAGTCACAGCTGTTTAAACTACAAGGCTGCCAGTGGAGGCTTAAGAGGAATAATAAGACATCTGTGGAGTAACACAAATATATCCTGAAGTGACATGTGTTTTCTGCTCACCATCATCAACCTATGCTTAATTCTGAAGAAATGCCAGACAAACACGGGCCAGGCGGCATAAACAAACTTCGCAGCCCCCACTGATGCACACAGGAAAGCTAAAGTCCTTGGCTACCAAACACATACACACACAAACAGATACTTAACTGCGGCACTTGCGCCGCAGGGACATCAAGCGCACTATCCAGGTGACAGTTCTCTGCAACCAGGAGGCCTTCATCGAAACTGGGAATAGATCAAGATGACAGCTAGCTTTCCCTTGACTTCGGTTGTTTTTGTCGATACACTCTCTCTCTCTTGTCTCTCCTGGCATTTGGTCAGCTCTGTATCTTGGGGATTAGCTGGGGATTTCTACTTAGCCCAACAAGATCAGTGACAGGGTGCTAGAGGACACGCTACGTTCAGCCAATGAAATTAATACAATTATTTAGACAGTTAGTTGTCAGTGGAGAGTAAGAGTCTCCATAACATCACTGGCACTTTTGGGGCCAGACATCTCCACTTTAAACGGACCGATTCTTAGGTGCAATCAACCATTTTACGCATATTTAGATTTTAGGCTTGTCAAGCATCTTGTTTCAGGCACAGCAGGTGATGTGAGTAATCAGATATTTATCACTTGGGTCTAAGCCTATGCCTGTTTGTGAGTCATGTTCAAACACGTATAGTGAGAGGTGCATGTAGGGCCTCTAATCAGCATACAGCATCTCTTTGAAAGTGGACTTAAACACTGAAATTGAAAATGACACTAGGATTAATGCAACCTCATGACAAATGATGAATCTACTGTGTAAAATAACTTGGTCACCAGAAAAACAGTTTTGTTAATGTAAACTAAAACTTTTAAAATATTTTCATTAATTAAAATAAAGCTTAAATAAAATATAAACATTAGATAAAAAAAAAAACTAAAATAGAAATGTTGGCAACTAATTAAATAAAATAAGTAGTACAAGTAGTTTTTTAAATGTCACAAAGTTGCCTTTTTTTTGGTGACTTGAATGTACCTCTTCTGTGCACAAATTTTCTGCACCTCTTAAATTAAAATAAAAAATGAATTTCTTATAAATATTTGAACAACTTTTTTTTTTCCCCTACCAAATCAAACTAATGTGGTGTGACCATGCAAAATACCAAACCAAGTGGCATATGTAAATAAATTAGGATTGACCTTTTCTTAGAAATAATGTTGCTTTTATTGTTACTTTTTAACCAACTGGTCTCAAGGACTTTTCAGTGAATGTATTAAGTACACTAAAGACATATCACTCAAATATGAAAATTCTGTCATTTTCTGAAGCCCCATTTTGTTCCATCCAAACCATTCCATCCACCAAAGTATTATAGCCTACCTACAGGTCCCATAAGGATAAGGACATGATGACAGAATTTTTTTTGTTTTGCTTTACAATAAATGCCACTTGATTAGATAATTTATATTATGTATAAATTATTAAATTACAAAGGGGGAAAAAAAAGTTTCTTTTTATTTCAAAAGTAGATCATTCCCAAACGTTTTTCCTCAAATGATGCATTTTACACATTACACAAGTTTCACATTAAACTTCCCACTGCAAAACAAAATAGTAAAAAACTCAAATGCACTCATCACATCATCAGCCATGTCATTTTTTGTTGCCATGAATAAAAACAATGACAAACAGTATAAAGAAGACAGTCGCATAGTTAAGAGTCAAAAACCACCCATGGCAATTTTTAGTGTGGCTTACGTGTCCAAATACAAACTGGAAACACTGTATAAACACTGTTAGATAACATATACACAGTTGCACATTACAGGAATTGACAGGTCTGCTCAGAAAAGTTAGTAAATGTATCTTACTGTCTTTGAGTTATAGACACTCACCTTGCAGGTTCTCTCCATCGTTTCAACCAGTTGCAGCAGTTCGCCATCAGATTGAACATTTCACCCTAAGTGCTTGAACTAGGACTTATTTAATGACAGCCGTCTTGGCTGATTACTAAAATTCCTGGCTAATTTGTGTTTTTAAAATCAAACCGTTATCTGCTAGTACCCTCTTATCTGCCTATCTGGGCGACTCGTGATTTACTTAAAAAAGACATTTTGTTATGTCATTCTACCAGAGAATAAGGGCAAAATAATCTAAACATGGTCAACTAAGATATACTAATTATCAAACCGTCACTTACGAAACTGACCATAGAGTTTAGTTTCATCTTGCTCACTACACGAATCAATGCACCCTCACTGAAGGCTAACCAGTTAGCTACTGCATACGATCCATAAAAACTATTGAATTACATTATTGTGTCCTTAGAAGGAAAATCGAATTAGACTATAACTATACATACTGTTTTAACGTCCCCGGAAATGCTTTACTCTTAAATTCAGACCGTTTTTTTTGCACAAACTGTAATGGGATAACTGTTAGCTTGCTAGCAGTCCGCTTTGTTTACCAAGCTGAATCTGGCTGCTATGGCTGCAGCCACGATTTCGTCGAGGGTCTGGGTTGCCAAGTGTTTAAAAATTGTGTGACAATGTTTGTATGAAAAACTAAATAAATGTAAACGGTCTTTGTAAGCTTTCAACATGTGTTTGTACTCAGACAACTTAATCTTTACACAGACACCCTTATTATACTGTGTCAATCAAAGTGGCAGAAAAACATTCGTCTAGAAAAAGTTGACTTGGCAACACTACTTGCCTATAAGTAACGCAATCTAAAAAGTGAACAGTGCCTCCAGTGGACGGAGAAGTAGCAAACTGTAGGTAATTATCACCACATAACATAAACGGGTAAATAATTTAAAACATAGTGGTGCCACAATTCTGTCTGCCAGACAAAGTAATATCTGTTTTTTTTCTTCTTCTTTTTCTTCTCTGGGCATGTGTTAGAATGCCAACGATATACAATACAATGAATCCTGGCTGTTTACAATAAACCAACAAACTTAAATCCCCTTAAAATGTGTTTATTAATTAGGACAAAAAAGCTCTCAATATATAAACCCAGTCACCCAATCCAATCATAGACTATTTAAACTCTTCAAACATTTACAGAAGATACAAAACAAAACAAAAAAAATGAATAAATAAGACGGTTACTGCTCATAAATCGAACAGCTTTAAACATGCCTCTGTTTGAGACACAAATTAGTTCTCCCCTCATAATTTTCTTGAGTTTAAAGAGAAGTCATGTAGAATATGCCATGATAATGTTCAGTGAGGCTTTGTGGCACATGTACACTCCTCCATTAACAGGAGCATCGTCTTAAAGACTAGGCTTTCCCAGCAGCATCAGCCTGCTGTTGTAAGCCAACAGTTCTTCTGATCTCAACCGAAGTCAGTCCTTCATTTAAAGACTTGGTGTCTTTAATTCTTCCCACGTGTCCACTGACTTAAACAGAAGCAACTTAATGACATTTGCAAAATAAGCAATCAGTAACATTTTACAAAGGTTCACATATCAAGGTTTTTTTTAAAATAATAACA
The DNA here is from genome assembly GCF_018812025.1 of Megalobrama amblycephala. NCBI lineage: Eukaryota > Metazoa > Chordata > Actinopteri > Cypriniformes > Xenocyprididae > Megalobrama > Megalobrama amblycephala. Next base: position 30,004,652 of record NC_063050.1, on the reverse strand, counting down.
GAACATGTTTATAGTGTGCTTGCAATACCTTGAGTGGCCTATGAGTTTCCATCCAGTACTTCTGCTCATAAAGCACCATGTAACACTGGTAGACACCTGACCTACTGTCACAAAACAGTAAAGTTAAACCTTCCATTAAACGCTAGACTGAGCACAACATTTTATGCTTTCTAGAGCAGGTATATACCCTGGCCAGAAAGACTGACCAAATCTTCTTGTAGTGTTATGGTCCGTGGTGGCCTCTCATTATCAGGAATTGAAAAGACAAGCAAAAATGAGAGAACAGACTAAGCTCTGTGACAGAAAGTGATGACAAGTGTCAAAATTCATTTGCTGTGCATTTTACAGAAAGACAAACATACTTTTTTTTCTGAGAAAGCAGATGACGATTAAGTGAAAAAAAATAAAAAAAATACTCCCAAGCCTCAAAAGGCTTTAAAAAACAAAACAAAAACAAATCAATGTCAGATTTTCAACATCAGCCATTTTAACAAGAGATAACAGACCTTTGCTCTGAAATAAAGCAGCAGATCGGTCATACAAGACTACAAAGAGGCAAAAGTCACTTCCCACGTAGATCTCAATATAGTTCAGTTTTGAGATGCTGACAAAGATGTTAAGCACACGTAAGAACGCTGATTGCCTACAGCAGCATTTAACAGTTTTCTCAGTTCCTGCTTCTCCAAATTCAGGATGCACCTATGAAGACAAAAACAAAATATTTAACAAACTGCAAAAATTAAAATAACCTTAAAAGGTGCAGTATGTAATAATTTTGTCCACTAGAGGTCGCTAGAAGCCTATTCAAAACAAAGGCATAGCTTGATGACACCAAGTTTGAGAGCGGAATCTTGGGACATGTGGTCTTCACCTCAACGGACGGTGCAAAAGAATAGGGATGGGACTCAGGAAGAAATCATGTTCATGGATGCAATTATTAACGTTACTGTAGTATGAAGCAGAGCAGGTCGAGTGCGCAACATGTGCTGCGAGCAGCAGAACCTTTATTATGCCACAGTCGGCAACGCCGCTTCTGCTTTTCCGGTCATGAGTATGAGGTAACGCAGCTCGGTTTATCATATTAGATACATCTGAGTGTGTTGAAAATGTTATAACATTACTTTATGCGTTCGCTTGGCGGCTGCTGTGAGACTTGTTTTTGAGACACACTGCAGTAAACTAGATCGATGTTAGAATATCATATTAAATATTGGATTGCTTATGTTGATAAATGGCATGCAATTCATTTTAAAATGTATTGTATAATGGAGAAAATGCTGTATTACTGTTACTAAAAATAAAGCTTCATCTGATTATGCTATGTTAGCTACTTGACAAAATAGTGTTTTTCTCTAAGGCATGGTACTTGCAAAAAGAAAAAAAAAAAAAAAAAAAAAAAATCAAGAAAATTGATTTAAACAATAAGACTAAACGTGTTGAGCTGAATAACAATTTGTTTTCTGTCTATAAATATATCAAAACAGATGTCCCCTTGTCTATTAAAATGTGTAATATATTACAGCATCTTTGGTGTTTCCATGGTTTCTACAAAATAAAACCGGAAACCGAGGGTAACGCGGGTATTGACGCAATTGACAGGTGACTCCCCACAAGTCCCGGAGCCTTGGTTAAAATTGCAATTTCTCACGATTTACAAATAGTTGCAAACATTTGGGATATTCTAAGTACTCAAGTGAACAAAATATATAAACACTGGCCTAGTAGTTTTTGGATATTTTACTGCAAAAAATATTACATATTGCACCTTTAAGAATATAACAAATAAAAAAAAAAATTACTTACTCTCATCATCTGAATCAAAACCAAAGAGGGACGTGCATTTGTCCTTGTGTGTTTGCAGCTCTTCCTCACTGTTGAAAGACTCAAAACATCGAGAGCAACGCTGCCTGGTAGGCGGTTTTACTGGCTTTGACACAGAGCCCAATATTTTTGAGCCCACCTGGGGTTCCTTCCAGCGTTTTGGCATGCTAATGTAAGACTCATCCAGATAAGCTGAGGGAAGAGGTCGAATGAATTGTTTAGCTGCGGGTTTTCCTGAAACGAGTGGTTCCTGCTCTTTAATGACTGGATCTGAAGGTTTGGGAGGAACTTCTTTGTCGCTCTCATTATGCCCATTAACAAGGCTATGGTTCTTGCTACTGTAGTTTACAGAACCTTTATTGAGTACCAAAGGTTTTCTATCATCATCATCTTGATTTGCAGATGTAGGGCCCTTCCACTTGGCTGCACCAAGATTTAGTTGACCGAATGAAGAATTTGCGGCTGCCTCCATATTCTCTTCCAGAGTTTGAGGGGCTCCATGCCCTGTTGGTTCAGAATTTTTGGGCATTGATTTTATTTCCACATTTGTATCAAGTCGATAATGTGTTCTTTCATGCTTATACAGGAGCAAAACAGTCTCAGCTTGCATAGAGCAACCAGGAAAGCAGCACATCGCTCTCAATGGATGATGGCCTAGCATGTGCTCACTCAGCTCCATACGCGTTTGGTACCTTTCCTTGCAGCCGTAATGGTAGCACGGGAACTTCAGCTCACCTCTGTGGCATATCACATGGTCAAAAAAATGCTGGGGGTTATATATCTTTCTGCAACAGAAAAGACATTTTTCCTTTCCAAAATTGAAAAAGAACAGAAGCGCCTTCTTGTCAGCATGGTGGTGTGACAGCACATGTGAAAGGACAAGGATCGACTTTGCAGTAAATGTACAAATCTCCACAGGGCATCTAACATGCGTAGATGCACCAGTTCTTTTCCCCTGGAATGGTGTGGAAGGCTGTTTGGGCTTTATCGGAGTCCCATTTTTATACCCCACTGCATTTATTTCCTTAAATTCTGTATTATTACCTATGGGTTCCTGATTCTCAGAACTGTCTTTTGGACTATTTGTTATCTTCCTTCTTTTAATAGCTTCTCCATCTTCTTTTTGTTCTCCAGGAGTAATCTTCTTTTTCAGCCCAGAGTTTTCATCTTTTTTCATTTTCACAATTTCATCTTTTCTTTTCGTTTTCGATTTGACCTTGTCTTTTGTTAGTCCTACATTCTCAGATTCAGTCTTGACATTGTCTTTCTGACTTTCTGCACATTCTACATTCTCAAGTTTCTCTTTGTTGTCTTGTGGTAATGTCTGATTTTTTTCATTTGAGGTATTAGTCTCAGGCACGCTCTTAACTTTCTTTTTCTTTCTGACCACTCCATTTACCCTATGAGCAGAGTTGCCATTGGTATCCGTGTGGTTGTCCTCTGGAGTTAGTGCTTGCATAGTCTTTGGTCTCTTCCTTGCTAGTTTCATTCTGAAAAACTTTTTGTTCTCATCTGTGGACTGAGATCTCTTCGCTAAAACCCTCCTTAGACATTTCTTCTTCATCTTGCAAACCTTCTCCTTTTGTTCATCCGATGTACTTGGGGGATTTGGATTCTTGACTAACCTTGTCCGCAATCTAACCTTAGGCTCTGAACTTTGCCCTTCCTTGTGCAAATCTGTAATGTTCAAACTGCAGTTTAATCGCATTTTGATGTTTCTAAAATTACGCTGCATGGCAGGATTAACACGTTTAAACAGTCTCTTCTGGGCACTTTGTGTGGTGGCCTTTGAGGCATTCTCACAAACAGTTTCACTAAAAAGCCCATTAGACTTTCTTAGTTCCTGAATGTGCACTTTAAAATGGACTGATGGGCTGCGCCCACGAGTGTAGCGTTTGTGACAGAACATGCACTTCCTGTCAATCCTGTGATGCCACATTGCATGCCGTAGAATGTGTGGGTATTTGGTTTCTTTATTGCAAAGGCTGCAGTTGACTGAAAGCTGGAAACTTGTATCAGTTGGGTCAGAGACTACACCATCAACAGCAGCATGCATTTCTGGTGATGTTTCCTCAGGACTTGGTGGCACCTCTGTACTCTCAGGCACAATTTTAGTGTCAGGAGTGTCAATCTCAGTTTCATTCAAAGCAGTTACTGTTTCATCAGGGAGCATCGTCACTTCAGTAAGAACTGGAGGAGCATCCTCATGAAGAACTGTCATGTTTTCTGGTATACTTTGAGGTACAGGAATGGTGTCAGCTCTGGTGAGAGTTGTCACTTCTGGTGGAAGATCATCATTAATATTTTCTGGAGGACTAATAGGACTGTAAGGCCCATAAAGACCGTAGTCTGGATATTTGGTGTCTGCATCTTGGGGAACTGATAACTCGTTATTAACTTTTGGATCTTCAATTAATTCTTTAACTGGTTCAAGAATGGCTTCAACAGGAGTATATGTTTCCACATGTATAGCTGGGATTGGTGTAGCCGTGATTTCCCCAACATTTTTATCCTGTGCAGCAGCAGCTCCAGGGATCTCTGCAGGTTCACACTTTTGCACAGCAGATTGTGGCTCTTGTTTGGATTCATTATAGGCCAGCTTAACTTCTTTTTCTCTGTGTAAACTGTCGACTGATATTCCTTCTACTTCAGGTTGTCTTGAATATGTGTGGAATTTTCGAACTATAGAAAGGCCTTGTTCCCGAAAAACAAGCTCCTCCCGCACCCTGAAGTCTTTTTTGCTACATGGAGTAGATTCTGCTGATAGTAACTTGATAAGAGATGTATTACTATCAGGCCATTTCAAATTTTCTTGAGTTTTGTTAGTACTGCTTTCAGTGATATGAGGGGTCTCTGTGGAAAACAGTGAGGCCTGAACATCAGAAGAGAGCTCAACTTCATTATCAGGATATGAAATTTTCATTGTGACTTCACTGACTGCAGTCTCAACTGAAATCTCTGTCAAAATATTTGACTGTTTTGGTTTCCTTCCTGGTTTCTTGGCCTGTCGAGGTTCATCGTTTTCTGCTTCGGCAGCCAACTGGTCCAAAAGCCATTGTGGTTTTCTTCCCTTACGTTTCAGAGTGTTCATCTCCGTCTGTCGGGAAAGGAGTCTCTGACGCCTGCTATTAAGTTGCCTGGCGTGATTCTTTGCCAAGTCCAATTGCCTAAATGAACGTCGAACTGGACAGGCCTCTGAATCTTTAACAAGATGTGTACCTGGCTTCCTCCCCCGCCTTTTGCCTGGAGGTTTGGAGGATGCTTCCCCTGAGGCAGAATTAACCCATGTTTTCAATGTCTCCACTTCCTGGCCATTTCGGTTTGTATCTTTCTCAGCTTTGTTAATAGTCCTGTCTGTGTTGCCTGTGTGACACTGACAATATCCTTTCATACAGTAGCTTGGCATCCACTTGTCCTTTTGCATGATCTCACATAAGGCTGCTTTACCGACCTTATCACTCATTAGCTTCAGACAGTTTGTCTCGATGTTGAGAAGGCTCCAGAACTCAGGGTCAAAGTACAGGTCTTTTTTCAGGATCTGGAGAACCTCAAAGCGTACACTGTTACCCACAAGACCGGTGTCTGCATGGTACTCTTGATCAGGGTGAGCATACAGGAGAAACACGTTCTTGTATGACTCAACAGTTCTCTCTAGGAAGAAAACTAGCAGCGCACAAGCCCTACAGACCTCAAGGTCATTAGGGAGTAGGTATGCAATGGTTTTGTAGATGAGGGACTTGGTGACTGAATCATTCTGGTCCGTCTGCAAAGCTTGTGCACAAAGCTCCACACAAAATCCCAGGCCATCTTTTCCAAGCTGAAAAATAAATATTGTATTGCCAATATAAGAAGACAGTTCCATAAACAGTGTCAAACCATAGATATTGATGTGTGTGTGTGTTTAAATTAAAAAAAAAAAAAAAAAAAAAAAGTTGTTTAAATGTCTAGTAAACTGATGGTAAAATAATATCTTACCTCTGCCAAAATCACCTTCATAAATGGGAAAATCGCTTTTATGTTGGTGGCTGACAAAATCAACACTTTGCATTCCTCTAGGAAGCCCTGTTTAGAGAGGTTCAACCGCAAGTAGAGTCTGCTCCATATGAAGACCAAATCCCTTAAGGAAAAAAAATAAAAATACAGCAAAAAATGAGAATGTGATTCTCTGCACCCTCAACACTATCTTCTGTTTGGGTTGTTGCAATAACTGTGTAAAAATACAGAATGCTAAAAAGAAGGGCAATACATAAAAAATAAAAAAAAATAAAATTGCCCTCGCAAATGTTTATAGAGCTTGTGAGACCCACCAAAGGTAGTACATGTCTCCAATCTGGAGCTTCTGAGATAGGAAGCCTTTACTCAGCATCAAAACAGTCTCGTCTTTCTCTTCATTCTCCATCATGCAGACTATCTCTACAGCATCCTTCCCATCGATATCTGCCATCTTTAAAACAGAAAACAGTGTAATTTTTGACATTGCTCATCATGAAATATGGTGATCTTCCATTATGTTATAACTAAAAACATCACATGTTTGGACATCTTTAATGCCACTATATTTCTATCTTCAGCTTTGTTTAAATACAAACAACACAACCTTCCTACACCTGAACAGGCCCCTAAAACTTAGTGTCAATTATTTCCTGTGATATTGCATTGATTTACAGTAAAACACATCTCATTTCGGAGGCTGTGTCCTCTGGAGGTCGCATTTAAAGGCTGCATACGTCATTAAGGATGTCTTATTTAAGAATAGTAACCATAATAAAATTGATGGTTATTCCTCGTGAGGTGTAAAATACTGTATTTTTCTTTCTTACTTTGCAATCCAACAGTTATTTTTCTTAAATGAGACTGCCTCAATGACGTATGCAGCTTTCAAATGTGACCTCCGGAGGATGCAGCCTTCGAAATGTGACATAGCTATTGAGTCACTGAAGTTGCCGTTTAATCAAAGAATAGAGGGAATAATGTTAGAGGGATTTCTGTTAGAAATTAAGTGTAGATTTAAAAATATACATGTAATGCAAGTAATCATATTTATGAGAGCAGTAACAGTAAAGGCACTATTTTTGGAATAGATGAGTGAACGTCTATGTTCCTCATACCTCATACAAGTTAACTTTTTGTGCTTTTCATTCATCTATCATCATTTCTGCTTTAAGACACTAAGCAATCAAATGATTTAGTTTAGAATGTAATGACAATATGCAGTATAGCCTACATACATACACTATGCATTTTCATAGGCTTTATATTTATACCTGCAAACTCCAAAGTGGTGAAAATGGTGACATGTTTACAAAGCAAATAAGTATTAGTGGGGGTACCCTCCCCCAAGAGAAATTTTTCATGATTTTAACATATAAACTAAGCATTCTGTTGCACTCCCACAAGAAAATAAATGGGAAAAAACAACATTTGCTTCAAGTAAAAAAATTAAAATATAAAATAAATAAAAAAATAAACATTTATTGACACATTGACACAAATTTCACAATTGGATTCAATTTTGATTCAGAAGCTTGCGATTTGATTTCGATTTGATTACCTTCAATTCAATAATGTTTCATTTGGGGCCTATCAGGTACAGTACATGGCAAATTTCCTCAAAGAAAAAAAATCTCAACTAATTCTGTAAACTATACAGGGAACCACAGCTGGTTTAAAGGTTAAAATTAATTGATTTGTAAGCTACTTGCATATAAATTACACAAAGAAGTTTATAATAACGTTTTAATAAATTATTAATGAAAATTATGTTTCTTTCTACTCGTTTTTAATACTGTTTCTACTTGTTTTTAATAATTGGCCTAAAATGGTGGCCGTCATAAAACGGTTTTATACATTCAGTATTGAAGCACGTTAAGTACATGAATATGCATGGCCTATAGTCACAGTGGATATCAAAATGCTTTTTTGTGACTGATCATAGGTCTCATTGCTCTAAGGATAAAGTTCCACTCTGTAAAAAAAAAAACAACCAAAAAAAAAAAAAAACACCTGTAATACTCAAAATAGTTTTTGTGTGTGTGTGTGTGTGTGTGTGTGTGTGTGTGTGTGTGTGTGTGTGTGTGTGTGTGTGTGTGTGTGTGTGTGTGAGAGAGAGAGCATGTATACACACATGCACAGGTCAGAGGCCTTTATCTTTGCAAGCATACATATACATTTGTAAACATGAACATGATGAACATGCTACCGAACACTAAATGCTTCTTATTTTCGATCTCCCCCATTCGTTTTCAAATGATGGATGGTCATTTTTGACCAATATAAGCTTGGATCAATGAGTAAGTTTCAAAAATAGGCTAAATCCTATCATTCATTTTATCTATCCCTGTCTCACGCAGCATCATAGGATGCTGTACAAGATAAAAGCATTTCAAAACAAATTTCCTGAATAAACAATGCACAGTAGTGTGATAAACAGTGCAATTTATTTATTTTTTTGTATATTGACAAAATTACCCACAAATAATACCACTACTGTATCTGACATACTTCTAACTGTACGTTTTTCTTAATTGCTGAACGAGGTTCATTGTTGATGTTACCCTACGCAGTGCTTCCCACACACAGACTTTACTTAGGCGGGCCGCCCAGGTATAATAACGGCCGCCCAAGTATATTTGGAGACACATTTTTGCTTTTATTATTTTTATCCTCTTATACTTTTATATCCGCCCAAGATAATAAAACAATTCGCGATCAATAAACTAGTCGTTTCGTACCTGCTCGTTATGTGTGCGTCAGAACTGTTTACTCCCGCTGACATTCCCACGTGCGCTGCATTTTGCAAAGTCACAAGGGGGCGCTGTTGCGCGTTCTATAAGCTCACGCAACAGCGCTTCAGTCTGCTTCAAAGTGATTCTCAATCAATGAGAAACGCAGATTTATGCCAAGCGATTGATAATGAAATCAAGTTGATGAATTATTACAATGTCTACTTCATGGCCTTTATATAAAATGTTTTATACGGTCGTAAGAATCTGAAGGATCAGCCTGCAATAGTACAGACATTTCAAAATAAGAGCCCCGGTGTATTTCGGGTTTGTTTATAATTAAAAGTCACATGCTAAGTTTTTTTTTTTTTTTCTTTTGGGCATTATTGGTATTTTGGTTACACAAATTGTATTTAATTTGATTTGTATTTAATTCAAAGTAAATTATTGTAGTCTCCCCCAAAGGAAGAAAAGACTAAGAACATTATTTAACATATTATTCATTATATAAATTTTACTAGTAAAATCTGTGTTCCATTCACTGAGAGAGACAGGAATAGGAGAACCATTTAAATGCTTTAATTTTGCATAATTTACAATGCATAATAATGCATAATATTAGTATGTAATTAAATGTAATAGTATGCTATGTAATTAAAATTAATTTCAATAAATTAAAATACTGTTAAAAATTACACATTATATGTTTGTCACATGTAGTAGACAATTTTTGTGCCATGGGTAATAGGAGGATTTCTCACCCGGCTACCACCGCAAGTATATTTCAAACCTGTGGGAAGCACTGCTACGGTACATACATTCTGGAGAGCAAAATTTTATCTTTTCTCAATTTTGAAACAACCACACATGTAACAAAATTATGCTGTCTGGGGAAGTCTAGAAAATGATGCTGTGAGGAAGTCTCACATTTTGCATCATTGCGAGTGTTCAAGTTAAGAGTCCACCAAATGATTCATAGAAAGTGATTACAAATTCTAGCCAGTGGCCAATCATTTTATGCATCCCTATCTCATACACTAAATGTGATGCTGTACTAAATGGCTTTATACAATCTGTGCCAGCACAAAAAAAAGAAGAAAAAAAGCTCTTTATTAATATGTGACCCAACAGAGCAAATCACTTCAAGGTTGGACTTTTATGCACAACTAGGAAACACAAAAATTTAACTAAGACAATTCTTATAAAGCACAATAGGTAATCCAGACTGTGTATAAGGCCAGTTTCACACCAGTTGCGCACCTATCAATTAAATAATTTCTGACTAACCTCCTTGTACAAGCGCTCATGAAGAGAAGCTTTCCAAAGGCAGATAAGGTAGGCTTGCTTGAAATAGAGATGCCTCCCTACAACAGAGTGCCGGATGCATCTCCTTGTCAGTGCCAAGGCCTCCGGAAGCCTCTCACATGCCACCAGGTAACGCAAACGCAGCTCAAAGAAAATGGAGACTTCTGAGTTCAGATATTTGTCCACTGCAAACAAAAACAGCAATTAAGAGATGTAGTAATCAATGCCGTTAACAGTTTAGAAAATGTAAGGTAAAGATTACTTGATCAAGGTACACCATTTTTAAACAAAAGACTGATTGACTGACCATCTTCTTGTGGTAGCTCTGAATCCTTGAGAATGGCCTGAAGTACAGGGTTTGCCCAAGGTCCTCCATCTTTAATAATATGCCTAACCTGTAGAAGGTAAACATTCTGGTGCCTTACCAGGCTCGCATAGCAGTCCTAGGATAGACAAGAAAAAAATGAAACCATATATACGTAAACATATGAGTGACACAAGATAACCACTGAAAGGTTAGAGAGCAGAATTCTACATGATGCTCCACCAAGAGTAATAGGATTAATGTAATGCAGTTACCTGGAATGAGTCTAGAATATCTATTAAAGGATGCTCGATGAACTCATCTTTTCCAAAGAACAACAGCAGTTCAAAGATACTCCTGCAAATGAAGGAAAAAAAAAAAAAAATGATGTGATTCTGTAATTATTCATTTTTACAAGCTGTTGTGCCAATAACCAATACATTAAGCATTTTAACCACTTTTCTAATTTTCAAAAGATTTCAGTCAGGATTAGTTTTATATGAGGAGGTGGGGAAATAATAATTACCAGAGCCTCTTTATGTGCCTCTATTTGCCTGCTTGTAAAGTTTATTGTACCTAAATTTGTCAAAAGTACCGACTTTAGTACCAAGTCAGTACTGAAATTATAAAAATGTGACGCTTTGAGAGCTGTTGAGCGGATTCGCAAACACCTCTGATTGGCCATTGTGTTGACGCGCTCATCAGATATGTCTGTGATTGGCTTCAATGATCAACGTTTCAAAAACGTTGTAAATAGTCAATGACTCTATTCACTCATGGGAGCAATGTATCTGTGTCCGCTGATAGATGCCTACTATGGCTTTCAAAATGCTTTCAAATTCAAACACTTCCGTGTGCTTTCAAACGCTCACGTGCGTTGATCATTGTAGCCAATCACAGACACATTTTTGATGAGCGCGTGAACAACGGCCAATCAGAGGTGTTTATGAATCTGCTCAACAGCACTCAAAGCGTCACATTTTTAAAATTTCAGAAGTCGGTTCTTTTGACAACTCTACTTTAATCGTCCTACATGTATTTGAATATATTCAGATATATAATCATGTTCAATATTCCCCAATAATTACTTAAAGGGATAGTTTACCCAAAAATGAATATTCTGAGGACCGTGACCGTCACGAAATCAAAATGTTTGGGTACTAACATTATTCAAAATATCTTTTGTGTTCCACAGAAGAGAGAAAGTCATACAGGTTTAGAACAACATGAAGTTAAGCAAATGATGATAGAGTGCTCAGTTTTAACAGACATATGTTCTGCTTTCCAAAGTTTCCAAGTCAGCATGAAATGGAAGTTGCAATAGTCTTTTCTTCCTTATTGCGACATATATCAGAGTGAAACTGCTTCTCAAACAAGAAAAAAAAAAAAAAAAAAAAGTAAGGTGGGACTTTTTTTGTCCATTGTTGTCATTTGCTATAAATAGTTTTAGCACTTTGCGTTCCATCGTCCTTGAAGTCAACAGGTTTTGGTTAAATGCTTGAAATAAGGTCTTTGGAGAAAACAAACTCAAGATATTTTCACATTTTATTCTATGATATAAAATGCATCAGTATTACCCTATTGTTTTCCTTTAAGCATTTACTTATCTTGTAAAAGGCAGTTACTTACAAGTGGCTAAATGGGACTACAGAGGATGTCGGGGACATTAAATGTCATCAGCTGAACAGATAAACATCCTTCACTAGTCCGCTTTCACAGCCTCACTGTGTTTACAATCACTTTTGCAAACTATTACAAATCGAACTTTGCGGGAAAAGTTTTTAAAAAGACAGAGTTGTTGGAAGCTTAGTGATGGTGACGCTGAAGTCATGCGAACATGGTGTATTGCGTTTATAGCTTTTCACTTCTGCCAACTGTATTTTTGCTTCAAAATTCATAAAAGTTGTGTTCATTTATTATCATGATGAACAAAACGTATAAGAATCATAAGCTTTTGTTAGACACAGACCTTACTTTCTGCAATAATCCAAAAGCCAATTGGGTTTTTTTGTTAGGGATGCACCGATATGATTTTTTTGGGGGGCCGATACCAATACCGATTTTAACAAACAATAATAAGACGATACCGATATTTGTCACTTCCTCTCTTATTTGAAATTTTGTCATCAAAATAGATAGTATTTTGATCATGTTTTAAATAAGCAAAGTTCAAAAACACCTGCATTAAAATATACTAGCAGGTTTATTGCTGCTGCATCATCAAATAATTTTTAATGAACATGAATTGGATCCATTTAACATTCAGCAGGCCTACATAAAGGCAAGAGAAAGATACATATGAAAAACAGTGCTTTTTAAATAGTTTTTAGGGACAGAAATAAAGTAAACAAATGTAAAATAGCACTGCATATTCTTCACTGTATAAATAATATACACATTAATCCTTTATTGTAACAGATTTTATTGTGATTAATCTTCTAATTTGTTTTTGTATACATTTAAATATTTTTTATCTCCTTTACTAAGGCGGGACTCTTCTTTTGATGTGTTTTCTTGCCTACGGAGTTATACAGGTAATGCAAAGCACGCAGTTCTTCTGAGATATTTTTCAGATTTAAAGCTTGTCAGTTTATTAAGCACCTCCAGAAAAGGCACAAGATCTGTATGTATTTGTTGACTATTAGTTGCAATAAATGTTGAGTAATTTGCTGTATGTTGATGATAATGAAATTGAGAGAGAGAGTTTAATGTGCACTTCTTGTGCTCTGTATTGTTTAGCTAGATTTTTTTGGAGTGAAAACGGACGCAATAAACTTAAAACATTAGTACATTAGAATGGTCATCCTTCGGATGGGGTCCGCTACACTTACGAAAGTTACAAAAGTTATTTAGTCAAGAATAGTGTGCGATCTTTTGTTATTTGATTAGTAATAAAGCGCAGACAGCAGCGCTAGGATTATGCAACAGTCATTATACAGCTCAGAGCCTTCACGCAGTTAATTAATAAACCTTCGGTTTGTTGTATCGGCCTTTTTCCTGCTATAGCCGACAAATTGAGCAAAAATCGGCAGATAAATATCAGCGGCCGGTACATCGGTGCATCCCTAGTTTTTGTTGAAGGAACCATTGCAATTCAAACTTCCAGTTTGGCCTACAAAAATACATCATCCCTGCACCACTCTATTGATGCGATCTCATGTGAGTGACAGGGTGTCCCGCCTTCACGCCCGTAAACACATCATCAGAGTTGATGCAAGAGAGAGAAGTTATTTTGATTAAAGATTACAAGGGCACATGAATTTAAAAAAAAAAAATGTGCACTGATAAATGATTTAAAATAAATACTGCAATATTCCATAAAAAAAGAAGAAGAATTGTCTATTTTGAACTCATGGTGGCTTCTTTTTGATTCCATGGCAAAAGCAGAAGTGCATACTCACAAGGCCAGACTACTCAGTGTGTAGCGCACATGCTCGCACTCAGGAGGGAACGATGCCACACCCTGGACAAAAGAGCACAGGGCACTTCGCAACACCTGGAGCTGAGGAAGAGGCACTTGCCATCGTCCGGTTTGCTCCACCACCAACTAAAAGAAAACAAAAAGATCAATTTAACAGAGAAAGAGTAGAATGGCTAAATATATTACTAAAACTATGTGCTCCTAAAAACAGAAAGCATTACCGTGAAGCGACTTCTACTAGTCTAGAGTTTGTTTATAATCATGGGAGTCACTAGCGTTCAATGACAGTACATGGACTTAGTGATACAAATTAGGAAACATCAATCAAACTTTCGTAAAACGACATAAAAAGTTTATTTTTAGAGAAAGGCGGCTGGATTCATTAATTTAGCAGCCATTGCATTCGAAAATAAAAGCTGTTTAGTAACTCTTGGGAACAAACCAGCGGTTTAAAGCCAACCTTTTCAGAGACTGGTTAACAGGACATCAACCACTGCTAACACTGACAGCATCGAGTTATTATATCATTTAACACCTTTCAGTCGTGCATAATGATTTCTCAGGCTAGGTTTGCCCGTTGTATGTTTTATTAAATCGCTGGTAAATAAAATATCATGAAGAATACAGACGCTTAATTCTTTCGCAGCCTGCTTGTTTTGGAATGCAACTTAGGAATGCTAACCGTTAGCCACTTACCAGGCTAATGGAGCTAACTGAAAGAAAGTGACAGTACGTCCTTATTAATCGTGCTCGGACATGAACTTTCGCTGTTTTGAGATCTACTCCCGCAGTATTTTGAAAACACCCGTAGTTAGAGAGGTAAAATATTGTGTGATTGTTGGCTCACGGTGGCTGTACACTGGGGGAGGGGAATCTGCTGACATGCTGCTAACACTGGTTAGCACATCTCTGTTTGCTTTTTTAAAAAAAACCTTGCAAACGCTTTCGTCCATTTCAGTGTCATCTTACCTCGCAAAACCTTTCACAGTACGTCTTGCTCTGAAGTCCGCGTTCGTCGTTTGCACTAGTATTTAACAAAGTCTCCAGTTCTTTCTTAAACCTGTCTAACTCCAATTCACTCTCTTCTTCCGCCATACTGCTTGTCTAAACCAGCGCGTACAACAGAGACCACGAATGTTACAGTGAGTGTAAGGACAGCCCATCGGAAGCATTTGATTGGTGGAATGCCCTGTCAGTTAGCTACTAAGCAATAAATGTCTGCTTTGTGATTGGACGATGACCCCTTCGATCAAACGATAGTCTAAATGTACCCTCGCTCTGAAAATGTGATTGGTTAGGCAGGGACGTTAATGTTTTTTTTTTTTTTGTCTTGTAATAAACAGCCCCAAAACAAATAAGTTGTCAAAATGACTTTAATCGTCTTTTTAATTAACTAAGTTTTCCTAACACGCTTACTCCCATCTTTTAGCCCTAATACCGCCAACATGTTTAACCATCATTTAGCTTAGTTTTATGAAATATGAGCGCTGTAAAATAGTCGGACGAACTGTAACTGAATAATTAAATCTTTTTTATGGGTAACGTGATAATGAATAATAATTACCAGTACAGCGTGCTAAACTACAAACCAGCGATTCAACTGATTGATAATCAGCTAATCACTGACGGATGCTCATTAGCATCTTCAAGCGATCAGAGCAATATCATTTAAAGGGACACACAGAAGTTATTATTGACATAACTCAAGGCTTTTAAAAGTATTGCTTTCTTGACTATAAACATATTTTGTGTTTTATTTTGTGTGAGTTTTTAAACACAATCATTGTGATTTGATTGGTGTGGGTGCAAATCTACAGCACTGGAAGTTCTCCGGTAAGGTTTATTGTGGAGATTTTGAATGTTACAGACTGGTAAAAACACTTCTCTCTTTAACAGTTTAAAATGTTTGCGTAATCTTACAATAAATCAGTATAAGTTGTACTTCCAACAGTTTGGCAGTAGGGAGCAGTAAAGGTATGGTCACACTAGCAACGTTTCAGTGAAATCTTCAAGGCAAAAAAGGTCTATTGTCAAAATATTATAAATATATACCCCTGAATTCACAGACAAGGCTTTGGGGCACCATTGACTTCCATATAGTAGTGTTCTTTGTTTTCCTACTATGGAAGTCAGTGGTGCCACAAAGTGGCCTGGTTACAAACATTCTTCAAAACCTCTTCCTTTGTTCAACAGAACAAAGTAACTTTAATTTATTCAGATTTGGAACGACTTGAGGGTGAGTAAACGGTGATAGAATTTAAACTTTTGGGGTTAACTATCCCTTTAAGTTAGTCCTAGACTAAAATGCATGTTTGAGCTGTTTTAACTGAAATAAACTTGTACTGACAGATTTTTAAAAAAAATGTCAGTGGCATTGTTTTGTCTCAAGATGTGCCCCAGTAATGTGTGTGGTTTTTTTTTTTTTTTTTTTTTTTTTTTTTTTTTTTCTAGTTAGTTTCTAAAAGCTACATAAATACCCTAATTGAAAAGGCTTAATCCTGGCTTAGGCTAAACCCTGTCTGTGAAACCGGCCCATAGTGTAGTACTCTTATTTTATATATATATATATATATATATATATATATATATATATATATATATATATATATATATATATATATATATATATATATTATATATTATATATATTATTATTATTATTATATTTTATTATTTTTTTTTTTTTTTTTTTTTTTTTTTTTTTTTTTTTTTAATTGTCCACCCTGTTGGAGTAGAAAGACTCAAATCCTTGGCAGGTCTTTACTGGTTTAAGCTGAATGTAGCTGCTTTAAGCTGGTGTTCAGCTGTTTTAGATAACATGGTCCCCAGCCAGACCAGGAAAAAAGTGGTTGAAACTCCTCTAAAACCAATCTGCTAAACCAGCTATGATCAGGCTGGAAGATCAGCAAAAGCCAGTCATTAGTGATTATTTCACAAGGTCCTTCCAGCAAGTCCTTCCATTCCAAGAGGTTTCCCTCTTATTTTCAAACCACTCTGCTTTCTGTTGTTCAACGTGGTGAAACGGCATGGCTGACTTGAATTTGTTTTGAAATCTGCATGAGGAAGTTTTGTGCATCACATGAAATTCTCAGTTGCTTTAAATGAAAGGATTTCTCCCTTGACAATTCACTGAAAGGAATGTAAAGTTGGTGTGACACACGTTGTGATTTAGTCTTAGTCTAAGTGTACCTCAAACTGTTTTACAATATTTATTATATACTGTAGCATATTTCCAGTGCTCTGTACTTTTGGTTTATTGGCTTCTTGCTTTTTTTGCAGACATGTCTACTGGATTACAGCTCCTTGGAACCACACTAGGCATTCTTGGCTGGCTGGGCATCATCATATCATGTGCGATTCCTCTTTGGCGTGTGACCGCTTTTATTGGAAACAACATTGTGACGGCGCAAATAATGTGGGAGGGACTGTGGATGAGCTGCGTGGTGCAGAGCACTGGTCAAATGCAGTGTAAAGTGTACGACTCAATGCTGGCTCTTTCCCAGGACCTACAAGCTTCTCGTGCTATCCTTATCATTGCTGCCCTTTTTGGTCTAATTGGCATATTTGCCAGTTTTGCAGGTGGTAAATGTACTAACTGCTTGGCAGATGGTTTTGCAAAGGCTCGGGTTGCTGCCGTAGGAGGGGCCGCCTTCGTCACTGCAGGAGTCTTGGGTTTGGTGCCATCTAGTTGGACTGCCCATAGGGTCATTGGGGACTTCTACAATCCTCTAGTGGCTCAAGCTCAAAAGAGGGAGTTGGGAGCAGCCATCTTTATCTGCTGGGGGGCAGCGGTTCTCATGCTGATTGGTGGTGGCCTTCTCTGCAGTTCTTGCCCAAAAGGAAGAGCGTCCAGAGGGGGTCGGTATATGCCGGCTTCTCAAAATGGAAGAGAGCGCTTGGAGTATGTGTGACTGCAATATGTTTGAGTATTCTGAGAACGTGTGTGTGTGTGTGTGGATGTTTTGCCTCTTTTAAATGTCTGTTTGTGACCTAATGTAAACTATGAATTTTAACCTGTTGCTCAATTACTGTCTATTGAGCTAATACAATAAAGTTTTTATCCAACAGAGGGCAGTATTGTTTTTGTAGTGACTTGAGTAGGTTTTTTATTTTTTTTTATTTTTTTTTCCCTTCTCCTCCCCTCCCCCTTGACTAAATCATGGCATTGGTAAATTTGGCACTGGTTTTTATTGTACTCTACCAATGAATGAGTTTCACTTTTTTTTTTTTTTTTTTTTTTTTTTTTTTTTTTTTTTTAAAAAGTCTCTTATTCTGCAAAATGACAAATGAAGTTACCATATGTATACCATACCTAAACAAGGATTATCATCCGTGTTCCCATTCTCTGTCAGTTGCTCTGCAGAACCCACCATTGATTCAAAATTCAGAGATTCTTACTAGAGGAGATGGCAACTTCCATCTGTTTTAGAGAAGGTAATTTCTCAAGAAGGCTGTACTTTGATCATGTCTCGTAATGTTTTCTGTTCTGTAATACCTGTTCTGAAAATTCACCCAACTATAGTTCTACTCATGTGTCTTTTTTTTTTTTTTTTTTTTTTTTTTTCAGCAAATATAGTGCACTCCAAAATGAATGTTGAATATTAGCAGTTAATTATGTGACAAGCTGTTTTCAAGCATAAGCTGTTTATTTAGCATACTGATTTCCATGTTCCATTCAAATGGAAAAGCCTTTTGTCTTCCTCCTGGGATTTTTCTGCATTATGCATTTTGAGCTAACCTTGAATACTGCCCCTGGGAGAAGGGTTGTGTCTACCATCTCTGCACATGGTTGCTCTGTTCTACACCTTTTTTTTTTTTTTTTTTTTTTTTTTTTTTGTGTACCAATCACATAAGCTGTTGATTCTTGTGAATAATGCTCCCTTCAAGAGCACCTGGGAAACTCATACCTCCGAGTCGAGGCATTTATTACAACATGCCACATTCACGTTGAAAACAACTCGTAAGTAGACTAAACAAAATAATTATATTGTGAATGATAAACCCATTTTTATGAAAATGATTTCTATTTTACTTTTATTTTTATTAAAAAACACTTATTTATACATAGTATCAAAACTAGATGTTTGCATTACACAAACCATTAAGTTATTACACTTCTTGTCAGCTGTTCTCTACTGCGTTCCAAATTATGCAAGTGACATAGTAAGATTTCAGTAGAATAAACATTTAGATTTTAGTTTTTCTAAGAAAATGTTTATTTATCCATGTCTTTTTAGATAACTGGTATCAATCTTAGACAAAATAATATGCCAGGTCTATGGAAACCCTACTTAGAGGTTGTTCCACATTATTAAGCAAGTCACAGTTCTCATGCAATATGGGGAGGAAGAAAGATCTTTCTGAAGATGAAAAGCATGAAATGGTTTAATGTTGTGCAAAAGGCATGAAAACAACTAATATTTTGTGAAAACTGAATGGAGATTATCAAATTATCCTAAGATTTGTGAGTGATTTAGAGCACAGCAGAACTCACTCAGATAAAGGCATATTAATGAAAGTCCCTGTCAAAAAAATTAATTGTATTAAAAGGGCAGCTATAAAAAAAAGCCAGTGTTGAGCATCAAACAGGTATTTGAAGCTCCTGGTGTCTCTGGAGTCTCAAGAAGCTCTTCATGCAGGCTGGCAGTTGTGTGTAAAGATGCATTTTAGACACCACTAACCAAACCTAACAAAGAGAAACATCAACACTGGCTTTTTTATAGCTGCCCTTTTTAAACAATTAATTTTTTTGACAGAAACTTTCATTAATAAGCCTTTATCTGACTGAGTTCTGCTGTGCTCTAATCACTCAAAAATCTTATGATAATTTGATAATCTCCATTCAGTTTCACAAAATATTAGTTGTTTTCATGCCTTTTGCACAACATTGCACCATTTCATGCTTTTCATCTTCAGAAAGATCTTTCTTCCTCCCCATATTGCATGAGAACTGTGACTTGCTTAATAATGTGGAACAACCTCTAAGTAGGGTTTCCATAGACCTGGCATATTATTTTGTCTAAGATTGATACCAGTTATCTAAAAAGACATGGATAAATGAACAAACAAACATATATTTTCTTAGAAAAACTAAAATCTGAAAGTTTATTCTACTGAAATCTTACTGATATGTCACTTGCATAATAATAAAGCTTCTATAGTAGCAAGCTAGCATCTATAGCATAGATCAGTGTTTCTGCGATGTTTCAAATAGGCACGGCTCTTCCAATACCACAATTCATGTATCATCTAGAATTCAGAGTTTTTAGACTTTGGTCATTCATGTGCTTTGAACTCATAATTCTGATATTTCCAACACTTGAAGGGCACAAATAATCAATACTCATAATCATGTGGCTGATCCCACCACATGAACATGTAATCCCAAGCCCTCATTCACGCTTTTGAGAGCCCTCCAAAAAATAAAAAAATCAGTCACTGGCAAAATAATGATAATATACTAAAAATATTGAACATTTATATTTTCATAAAACAATTTCACCAGTATACACAGCAACATTTGAATGAAGAAAAATTCTTTTGGGATCCAAATGGCGTAGTTCAGCAGGGGCTTTTACGCTTTTTCAGCGATTTACATAACATTGTGCACCAGACGCTTTTAAATTTTATATAAAATTCTCTATTTCAAAATACTGAAATCTTTAAGTGGAGCAAATAGGTTGATTTTTTTTTTACATGCATTCATGTACCAAAGTATTTACAGGCACTATATAAACAATATGAAATGTGTCTGACAGATGTGTAATCCTTGCAGAAGTCAATTCATCTACAGTATGACAGGATTGTCATTGTACCTTGCCGCTTTCAAACTCAAAAGTTTGTCAGATGAAACCTCGTGTTTTTTTCTTTTCCTCCCGGTCAATTTCAAAGGACATTGCTGCAACAGAGGGGCAGAAGTTTTTTAAATGCTTTTTTAAAGTCCTCGTTAAAGATGGTGTATATTAGCGGATTGATGAGGGAATTGAGATACCCAAGCCAGGTGAGGAAATCTGCAAGCACAGCAGAGGCGCTGCAGGTCGGGCAAATATTCACTATCACCTCCTTCAGGAAGAACGGTAGCCAACACACCACGAAGGCTCCCAGGATTAGTCCTAATGTCAAAGCAGCCCGTCTCTCCCTAGCCCCTGGGTTCCTGCGGACCTTGATGAGATTACCTGACGAGGAAGTGATGCGCACCCTTTCCCCATCTGTTGATGGATCGGAAAATGACTTCTCGATTGGGCAGAATGCGTCGGGACTGAGGGCGATGTCTTTATCAGAGCTCATTCCAGGAAGCATGACACTGCTCACTGTCTGTTTGACTAATCGGCTGCTCCCTCGACGGTTACGCAGTGTCTCCGCCGCCTTGTAGATCTTGTAGTAAAGAACCAAAATGAGGGCCAGTGGAATATAGAATGCTCCAAAAGTGGAGTAGACAGTGAAGGCCACGTGGTCGTGCTCAATCCAGCAGTCCATGACTTCCCTCTTCCCATCCTTGTGTTCCACACTAGAGGATTTCCTCCACACTAAAGGCGGTAGAGACACCAACACAGACAGTGTCCACAGGGCTAAAATGGTTATGATTGCTCTTTTATACGTGCGTTTCTGGGAATACGCCACAGCATCTGTGATGGCGCGGTATCGATCAAGCGCAATGGCGGCCAGGTGTAAAATTGAACAGGTGCAGCATGTGACATCGACGCCCAACCACAGGTGGCATACTATCGGACCGAGAACCCATCTCTCTTCTGCGATGTACACAATGCTGACAGGCATCACTAGAACAGCTACCAGGAGGTCTGTCACGGCCAGAGAGCAGATGAGGTAGTTGGCGGGTTGGCGGAGTTTGCGGGTGATCAGGATAGCAGTGATGACCAGGGAGTTGATGGCGGTGGTCGCCACAGCCAGGAAGGAGAGAGTCAGGGAGAGGAGGATCTTACTGGGACTCATCCGGCTGGCCAGAACATCAGAAAGATCCACAGTTGAGCAATTGATGGGGTCCATGGTGAAATTATTCGACATACGGTTGTGACCTGTAAGAGTTGGATAAAAGAAAAAGTATAAACAAGAGCAAAACCCATTCCCATTTGAAAAATAAAATACATTGACTTTTCAGTTTACACTGATATCAGGAAGTGTGAAATTAAAAGAAGTCTTAAATCAGACAAACCGTGACTCTAGTGAATTGGTGTTAAAGGGTCAGTTCACCCAAAAATGAAAATTCTTTCATTAATTACTCACCCTCATGTCGTTCTAAACCCGTAAGACCTCCGTTCATCTTCGGAACACAAATTAAGATTTTTTGGATGAAATCCAAGAGGTTTTTTATCTACCATAGAAAGTAACGAAATTGCAACATTCAAGGTCCAGAGAAATAGTAACATTGTTAAAATAGGCAACTTAACTGCAGTGGTTCAACCTTAATGTTATTAAGCGACAAAAATACTTGTGCACAAAAATAAAACAAAAATAATGACTTTATTCAACTATTTTTGAGCATGCGTGTGATGCTGACACAGGAGCTGGCCATAACAGAGTAGGCATTCTGACGTAGAACATGGAAGCACTGCATTGCATCAACTGTGTAGGAGACTGACAGTGAAGAGGAAAAGTTGTTGAATAAAGTCGTTATTTTAGTTTTTTTTTGAGCACAAAAAGTATTCTCATCGCTTCATAACATTAAGGTTGAATCACTGTAGTGACGTTGACTGTTTTAACAAAGTCTTTACTACTTCTGTGGACCTTGAATGTGGCAATTTTGTTGATTTCTATGGGAGATAAAAAAAACCTCTTGGATTTCATCAAAAATATCTTAATTTGTGTTCTGAAGATGAACGAAGGTCTTTCGGGTGTGGAACAACATGAGGGTGAGTAATTAATGACAGAAATTTAATTTTTGGGTGAACTAACCCTTTAACTTCATTATTTCAGTGGGTGTTTCTTCAACTTTTTTACCAGGTGTTTATTTTTTATTAAAACCATCACAGACATGCCTTTATTTATTTATTTATGTATTTATTTATTTGTTTTATTTTTATTATTATATAAGAAAAGCACATACAATAAACAAGATTCAATGCATTATTTCTTTGATTAAAGAATATGTGAATAACTCAATTTTAACAAAAATGTCAGATAGAACCTTATTCCAAGGTGACGTAAAATTCTCTAATTTTCCAAATGTTTTCTATTTCCCCCCTTTCTTAATAGTAACTATGTGCTAACATGGGGAGCTAGCCTTTATCTTTTATTTTTAAATGGCTTAAATGCATATATTTTATTGTTTTAACTCCCAATCTTAAAATCCATTATAAAAATACGAATTAATACATTTAAAACTATGATCTAATCCAAGAATTTTAATTAACAAAGAATTTCAACATTCATTGTATGAAAAGCATTTGAAGACTTTAGATGCAAAGTACCATTTGAAATTTTCTTCTAAAATGAGCATTTTCATCAAGCTTGTATGTTTATGTTCAGTTATTTCACTTTAATGGCAATGCAAAGGACCTATTAATTGCCATTAAAGTGAAATTACTGAAGTATTCATTTTTTCCTACATTACAACTGTCCTTCATTTGTAGTGCTTTTGTGGCTAGCCATTAAATTAGCTTTAGCAAGACAAAGGAGTTCACCATTTTATTTCAAAATGTTGTTTCCATCACAGAATGCTATAAAACACAATACATAATTTCATTGAGTTCAGAAAAAAGACAGAATTCCCCTGTGATATTCACTGTTAGTGGATCAATTATATAATCTACTGAGAGTATGAAAAGCTTATTTTAAGAGAGCGCACTTACTAAAATTTCACAGGATTAGTTCAAGTGTCCATTACTGAGAAACCACCCAAGTATGTTTTTTTGTTTGTTTTTGTTTTTTTTAGATAAGTTATTATCAAATGTAAACAACTGAATTCAACTGAAACTCAACTCAAGCTCTATTTCTGCTATGCACTTTTCAAGGTGGTGAATTTGTTTGCTCACCCCCTTGTCCAAATTTACCACCTCATATGAGCACAAGATTGTTTTTTAAAAATATGCCGGGTACATTACTTAAAAGGTACTTATCACTTTTTAGTTTTCTGTTTTGGGGCATAGGATTTATGCTTATACATGCCAAGCTAGATGAAAGCATCTTAAAATGTTTACTATTTGTGTCACTACTGGTGAAGCTTTAATCTGGCCTGCAGTGAGATACTGATAACACTGAGAGACGTTGGCGCCGCCCTTTCAATCTAATATGCTCCACACAAGTTTATTGATTAATTTTTCACAGTGCAGTGGAAACACACCAGTGAGCATGTCAACTGCTTAAAAAGCAGGGAATAGATGGCCAACCCTGTCTTTATTAATGCCAAGCCATGCTAGTCAGTTTGATCATATTAAGACTATCCCAGCTATTTTCTCCTGCCAACCACACTTCTCACTTCCAGCTTTTGGTTAGAGCTGGATCAGACTGTTCAAATCAGGCTGTTTAAAAATACTAATAGCACTCTGCTCTCTAATGATATTTTTAAGAAGTAAACCTTTATTGGCACTATAAACACAGCTTTACATCGCATTGGCTATAAACACTGGCTTTGTACCAAAACCTATAGGTAGTGACAGACAGTCTTGCTGTCTGTTTTTGTTTTGTTTGTTTTTTTGTTTTTTTGACAAATTTATGTAAACTTCATGTATCATAAAGCTAATCCTCCTCTGAAATAAAAGCCTTGATTCAAAACTGATTTCCAATAGACTCTAAGCATGTTGCTAAGCTAGTGCTTTATGCTAAGGTTGCTTTCACACTTGGTTTAATCAAATCATCCAAACGAACTGAACTCTGATGTCAAATGAACCTGGGCCGGGTGCACACCAAAAGTGCTGGTGACCAGTGTTGGGGAAAGTTACTTTTAAAAGTAATGCATTACAATATTGCGTTACTCCCTAAAAAAAAGTAACTAATTGCATTACTTAGTTACTTTTTATGAAAAGTAGTGCGTTATATTACTTTTGCGTTACTTCAGGTGCGTTCACGCCATATCATAATTACTGTAACTTTGAGATTCTGGCTCGTAAAAAGCATTCACATCCTTGTAGGGCTCGTAATTACAGTTTGTAAGATGGGAGTTTTCTGAAAGCTCCCACGTGTAGCATGTGGCCGCTGTACCACCTGACCGCTGTAGATTCATTTAGCCATTGATAGTGGTGCCATAGAAACGCATAATTTCCAGTCCGAGGACGTGAAGAGCTCCGAATATAATGTCACGTGTTGTCATCTCAAGATTACTGTAATTACGTGGTGGCATGAATGCAGTGTTATTCTCACCTGGGCTGGGCTTGCTTGTTTAATTTAATATATTTAATTATTACAGGTTTGCATACAATTCAGAGATTGCATTTCACTGTTTTTATTCATTTCGGGGAATACTGAATGCTTCCATGTGAGTGAGATGAGTAAATGCATGTTCACATTTAGTCTAGAACTACAATAACCATCATGTTCACACAGCACACACAACGCCTCTGGGACAGGAGAGCTGTCAGTCAATAAATGTGAAAACAAAGTAACTTGTGTTATTTATTTGAAAAAGTAACATAGATATTTTGTTGTAAATTGAAAAAGTAATGCGTTACTTTACTAGTTACTTGAAAAAAGTAATCTGATTACATAACTCACACTGCTGGTGATAGCAAGTATAAGTATAAAAGTAATAAAAATACATACCTGTAGCACACACAAGTACTGAGTAAAATAGTGAACTTTTAATTAGGGCCAAAGTACTGATGGTGTGAGGACCCTATTGTAATTGCTCAGTCAATTCTTCTTCTTCTCTGAAATGAATCGCATTTCTGAGGGCCTAAACATGCTCGAAAACTCATGAAACTTTGCACACACCAGAAGTGGTGAAAATTTACGTCTGATATGGGTTTCAGAATTAGGTGTGGCAAAATGGCTCGATAGCGCCACCTACAAAATTTCAATTAAGTGCCCTTCGCTCTACATTTCACGTACAGGTATGAAATTCAGTAGACACATGTAACAGCCCAATACCTACTAAAAAAGTCCCTGGGTGCAAAATCTGTAAACCCAACAGGAAGTGAGATATTTTGAATTTTCAAAAGTTTTGAAAAATTTTGCCATTTCCAAATGTTGTACTAATCAGATCAACATCATATTTGGTCAGTCTAATCTAAAGGCCTTTGAGACATTAAATTGCGAAGATCTTGGGTTTTCACTGAAGGGCGTGTCCATAGCGGCCTGACAAAGTTTGATGTTTTGCCATGAAAGAGGAAGCTACTGTAACTCAGGCATACCGATCTGCCCCAAACTTCACATGTGTGATAAGAGTCCTGGCCTATATCTATATGCCAATATTCAGTTAGTCATAGCGCCACCTACTGGCAACAGGAAATGGCATGCTTTACACTGTAATTCACTCCCAGAAACACATTTATATACATGCTAGAAACATGTTAAATCATGCCACACTTGGCTAAGTGCTAAATTATGTGATTAACGCCACGAAACAGAAAGTTGTTGTAACTCAGGCATACAATGTCCGATGTCAGGAACTGTGGTGCATCAAAACGACTTTGCCATATTTCTCCTCTATTTATCTGCTTAAATGACTTTCACCCACTGTTCACTGTTTTCCTAAGGCTACCGGATGGCGGTGAGCCCGGGTGCGAGGGTCCTTTCATCACTGCTTGCAGCTTTAATTTATTTTGTAACCACTATTTTTTTTGTATTGAATAAATTATATTCATAACTGCCATTCATCAATTGTTTTTTTGTTGCTTGCTGCAGTGTATTCTGGGATTGTCTTTTCTGCAAAAGGCACATGCAATGCTGCCTTGAAATTTTGCCAAATTACAAAATTACAAAATCTACCTTTTGGCATTATGAGCACACCATTTGGCTCTGTTCAGAAATGTGGTTCTGCATATGCATCCTAACTGAAATGGAACATCATAAGTGACTTATCTGAAACGTTCTACATAGACAGCAACAAAGTTGAGACACACAATCGCACTCTTCATGTGAAGTGTGCAGAATGCTCAACTCACAGTTGACTTTGTGTTGGCATGTTGCAAAGCTAATCTTAGAGGTACAAGATTTAGAATCTGCCAACTTTCCTAATGGCGATTTACGGTGCTCATTTCTGCTGCCAGGTTCTCTGCCAATCACCTGAACCTAAATGCCATGTGACTAATCGCTGATTGACTGATGGCACCTTAACAACACACACAGTTAGACTAGCAGCTAATTTGAGCTGTCATGTAAAAGGCTGCAGACAGGGAGATATCAAGCCCCCCAAAAATAATCAGTCAATGGTAAAACGTCTACTTTAGTGAAATTAAATATTGGCAATATGTTGCTTGGGGAAAAAAGGTCAAAATACATCAAATGGTGTGTGTAGTTAGAGCATCTACCAACAGGGGCTAACAGGCGCATTATGACCAGCAAAACCTAGTGCTAAACTGGAGTGCATTTCCCATACAATGACGCAAGTCACAGCTTAACTACCATAGTACGATGCATCGTTGGAGAAATTAGCTGGTCATGACTGTTTCCTGAATTTGTAGTAGCAAACATCCATCATTTGAACCACACTGGTTCAACAAACTGTCGTTATGGAAGTTACGGAGGCGGTAAAATAATGAGTTCTGCTAATTAATCGGTTCAAGATCGAATTAATGTCTGATTATTGCTGTAAATAATGAGCATGTCATTTGAAAAGTAGGCTACTTTGCTATTTTTTGTTCTTGTCATTTTGCTTAATTTAGAGATGTTTGATTCCAACTAGACACACAAACTAAAAAAATGTAATTTGTATATTAATAAAATGAAAAATATAGATTACTATGTTAGATTACTATGGAACACAGTCTAAGTTCACATCATACAAACAGGAAACTGGAGCTTTAGTTCTCAACAAGTCCTTGTTCATATCTCCAACCACACAAATTTGCAACGTTGTTTGCGAGTGTTGACTGGTTTCGGGAAACACCAAATCATTGAACTATGCTGCTAACAACAGAAATAATTGCAATCATAGTTGGCTAGCAATGCTGTTTTAGGAAACGCACCATAAGCATTATTACTTGTTTTTAACTGGCGTCACAATGCATTCTGGAATTGCATATGAAGCTGCCTTAGAATCTGGCCAAAATAATGTTATCTTAGGAGGAGGCATAGGCTAATTATGCTGCCTACCTTTTTGAATAATCTTTGTGCACTTATAATGCTTGAAGTGCTGCCACTGGAGACAGCTCAGTCGGTTTTTAAACAAAGCGTAGGATAAGCTGAATATCAGATTTGCAGTAATAGTGTGTTTTAAAGTATTTAACCATATACAAATTCAATTTCATTTGATCTTTACTCAACTTTCATCACTTTTACACATGTATTTAAAGACCTTTCACTGATGGTAATATTAAACATGGTTTTCTGGATTATGCAAAACAAGACATCAGATCTCATTTCAGAAACTTATTCTTTCTCTAAAATTAATATGCAAGATAAAAGCCATATTCTGCCAAAGAAAACAAATCACAGGGTCTATTCTATGTGTGCAGGCAATAGGGACTTTGTATCTCACACCAATAATTTCTTGATTTACACTCTATTAAAAGTATTTGCATATGTGATACGTCTTGAAGACTTTTAAATCCCTGCCTGGGTTGCCTGCTAGATGGCAATTCCCCTCCTCAGGGAAGACCAAAGGTAATTGCGAGAAGTTTTAGTGAATATATAAAAGTCGGAAGGTCTCGCAGTTCCCTCCCAAATGACTTACTCTATTCATTCACGGAGGACTAAT
The DNA here is from genome assembly GCF_018812025.1 of Megalobrama amblycephala. Classification (NCBI taxonomy): domain Eukaryota; kingdom Metazoa; phylum Chordata; class Actinopteri; order Cypriniformes; family Xenocyprididae; genus Megalobrama; species Megalobrama amblycephala. The sequence goes on along the minus strand of NC_063050.1, from coordinate 29,976,270 downwards.
ATGGGACGGCAGATTTGTCAGCTTTTGTTAGTGCTGAGACATCTTCAGCTCTGACACATGTTCCCAGAGTAAATTAGCGAATCAAAAACAAGTAAACAAATATGGTGATTCAGAAAACACTAAGTGATGTGTGAAAATGTAGGAAATTATTGGTTTTGACTGTTAGTGATGATTGGATAGAGATTGTGTGGAATTTGGTGGGGTTTTTTTTCACAGTTTCAAATGTGGATGCTCTAAATGAAACATTTAATGTGAAACCATGTGACTTATTTCCTAGTGAAATATGATATTTACTGAGAAAAATATAAGGCAAGACTTCATTCTATCCATTTTTGATTGGATTGGATCATGAAATGGATGTTATACAAACCAAAATGAAGCCAGGTGGTCAGAGGGGAGGGGTTGAAAAGTAAGAGGGATTAATAAAGACGGCTGAAAAGGAAAGTCATTTCAGAGCAGGAGCAAGTTATTTCATTTTGATAAAAGATTATGAAGCAATTTTTTTCTATAATGTGCACCAATCTATGAATCATGCACAATAACACCAGCAATGTAGTTGACTTATTATGCCCCTTTTTACAAGATGTAAGTCTCAGGTGTCCCCAGAATGTGTCTGTGAAGTTTCAGCTCAAAATACATGGATTTTTTTATTATACCACGTTTTAAAGGGTTAGTTCACCCAAAAATGAAAATTATGTCATTAATGACTCACCCTCATGTCGTTCCAAACCCGTAAGACCTCCGTTCAGCTTCGGAACACAGTTTAAGATATTTTAGATTTAGTCCGAGAGCTTTCTGTCCCTCCATTGAAAATGTTTGTACGGTAGACTGTCCATGTCCAGAAAGGTAATAAAAACATCATCAAAGTAGTCCATGTGACATCAGTGGGTTAGTTAGAAGTTTTTGAGGCATCAAAAATACATTTTGGTCCAAAAATAACAAAAACTACGACTTTATTCAGCATTGTCTTCTCTTACGGGTCTGTTGTCAATCCGCGTTCACGACTCCGCAGTGACGCTGCTTGTGACAGCGGTTGCTGCTGTGTAGGAGCTTCTTCCATCGCTCTTAGTTCTTCGTCCGTGTATTCGGGTTCAAATAAATATGGCTGAGCAAAAAAATGCAAGTCTTCCTCTGTGTCGAAATCCTTAGACATGTTTGCGAAGGTTGTTTTGTTTACAGCGTGCGTCTCCCTCAGACTGTAAACGAAGTTCGGGCGCACCAGATAACACGTCAGCAGCGTCTGATGTCAGCAGCGTCACTGCGGAGCCGTGAACCACACTCCGGAGCAGAAGGGGGCGGTAATGCACCAATAAGCTGGATGCCAACCACCATAAAACAGGAAAGAAGAAGCGGAGTCATGAACGCAGATTGACAACAGACCCAGAAGAGAAGACAATGCTGAATAAAGTTGTAGTTTTTGTTATTTTTGGATCAAAATGTATTTTCGATGCTTCAAAAACTTCTAACTAACCCACTGATGTCACATGGACTACTTTGATGATGTTTTTATTACCTTTCTGGACATGGACAGTCTATCGTACATACATTTTTAATGGAGGGACAGAAAGCTCTTGGACTAAATCTAAAATTACTCTGTTCCGAAGATGAACGGAGGTCTTACGGGTGTGGAACGACATGAGGGTGAGTCATTAATGACATAATTTTCATTTTTGGGTGAACTAACCCTTTAACTGCCTATTTTTGGGTGGGAGAAAAAATGTGCTGATTTGGTGTGTGTACCTTTAAATGCAAATGAGAAATGGATATGAGGAGAGGATGTTTCTCAGAAGCGGAAGTCATCACATTTATAGCAGATTCCATTTGCACAAATAGCAAAAGAAAAACTTAATAGTGTTTTTGCAACTTTCAAAAAGAGGAAAAAAATAGAGAGCAATTGATAACGGCAGTCAGAAGAGAAAAATATGTAATTTTTATCGTCACTCCCATAGCTGCTGTATTAGAAACACCCTCACAGCAGCGTTAATTATTTATTTATTTATTTTTTGTAATTTGATGCAAAGGTAATATAACACAATGTATAGTGTTATAAATGTACATACATAAAAAAAAAAAAAATTAAAATATAAAAAACTTTTATAGGATTTAGATATTGATGGCCGTTAAAACGCGTCATCACAATCTGTGAAAAGGGTCTATACTCCTGACTACCTGACTATTGGTTATTAGTTACTACACTGTAACTAAATTTTAGGCTATTACGTTTAATTAGTGTAAATAAAGTACTTTTTTTTCATTGCTATTTAAATAGTTAGATGCCATTTGCACTAAGTCTAAGTTAGATGCTTACCCAGATAGCATGGTGACATTGATACAATGTTGAGTTTTGATCCAAGCCATCATTTTGGTTGAGATTGACTTTTCAGTGTTTAATGTATGCTGGATCAGCATTGAAATTTTTATGAAAGTCAACAGCACACATGGGTGAAGACAGTGACATAGTGTATTTTAATACATTATACAGTATACAACAATAACAACAGTGCATATTTATTAAAATCATAGGTAACACTTTAGAATACTGATCCTTCATTAATGAATAACTACACAGGAACAAATGAGTAATGCATTATTAACACTCTAGTAACTACTATTAACTAACAAGAAACTGATTAATGAATTAGTAAGTAATAGTGCTCAGTTGAAGGTGGTAGTTCACTATTAGCTAATCAGTAACTACTGTTTTTTTCATATCTCCCAGAGAACTACTAAGAACTACTATATACAGGTTCATAATTAACATGAATGATGCATAATGTATAATTAATTCTAAAGGAAAGGTGATGGTAACCCACTAGTAATAAATGAAGTATTACTAAATCCTTCAGAAGGGATTAATTATTTTGATCAGTATTCTAAAGTGAGAAACATGATAACTCTCTAGTAACTACTGAAGTCATTGTAAACTTTTGAGGTTTTTGTAAAGTATTGGATAGTAATAACTCAAGAGTTACTATATAACTCTAAATTAAAGGTGCTAAAGAGGATCTTTTTGTCGACTGAGAAACCAAAGACTGTTACTGAGTTTTTGAAATGAGCGCATGCGTAAGAACAACCCCCCTCCTTCGAGGGAACGCCTCCCAAAACTCGTAAACACTCGTATTGGAACACGAGTGTTTACCACCGGCATTCGCTGTGTTGTGTTAGTGGATTCATTATGTCGGACTCACCGCAGGTAACTCATAATCTGCAGTTGTTACTCCTGTCTCCTGACAAAAACATTGCATGCGGCGCCTAGAGTGTGGAAAGTTACTGGAGCGTGCAGCCGCACACGTCTCTCACAAGGAACGTCATGGCAGTGATTGACAAGCCAGAGGGCCAATCGTTTACATGATGATCGCGTAAACGATTGCCTGATGTTTTTAAGGCCCTACCTCGTGCACAGATGATGTATATTAATATTATTCCTTTCAGTGCACCTAATAAATAGTCTTTTATCAGTTAGTAAAGACAGTTTCAAGTAATTATTGCAAAAATGTATAAAACAAAACATCCTCTTTAGCACCTTTAACTACTACTTAATTGGATCAGTAATCTAAAATGAAGATCATGGTAACCCCCTAGTAATTACTCAAGTGTTACCAAATACATAATAAGGAATTACTGTACAAAACTGTACAAAAATGTACAAAAACCTCAAAATTTTATAATGACTTTAGTAGTTACTAGAGAGTTATTGTGCTTTTCACTTTAGAATACTGATCCAAATAATTAGTAATTCCTTCTGAAGGATTTGGTAATACTCCAGTCATTACTAGTGGGTTACCATGACCTTTACTTTAGAATTAATTATACATTATGCATCATTCATGTTAATTATGAACCTGTTAGTAGTTCTCTGGGAGATATGAAAACAACAGTAGTTACTGATTAGCTAATAGTGAAATACCACCTTCAATTGAGCACTATTACTTACTAATTCAGAGTTTCTTGTTAGTTAATAGTAGTTACTAGAGTGCTAATAATGCATTACTCATTTGTTCCTGTGTAGTTATTCATTAATGAAGGATCAGTATTCTAAAGTGTTACAATCATAAATGGATGTTGCCTTATTGGGTACTAATTCCTTCCCTAAATTCCACCCACCTATGCCCTAACCCTAACCTTATTGAATCTTGGTCAGTAAATGTATCCTCAAAGGTCCAGGAAGAGTGCCAAGTTTTTGAGCATGGTAACAATATGAGCTGCACGCGTTGTAGTTGATATGCCAGCGCACCCAATCAACGCAAGGACACCACATCTAATTTCACTTATGCACCTATTAAATATTTGTTTATCATGGTTTTGAGCTATTTATTTCCAGTTTTTGAATATTTTCTTTAGTGTGTTCCATTTAGTTTCATATTTTACATTTTTTTAATTTAAAATAAATGTCACTTAGCTGATGGAATCGTGCAAATTCGGGTCTGTGGTGTCAAAAACTAGATCCACTGTGTTCATTGCACATAATGTTGTAATTACTCTAACTTTTCTAACTTGTAAAAAGTATTCACGTGATCATAGAACTAATGATTATAACTTTAGACTTGTATTTTTCTGAGAGCTACGACTTCTTGTACCATGTGACTGCTGTACCACGTGACCACTGCAGATTTATTTTGGAGTTAGGCTGTGTTCACACCATGTTGTAATTACCATAAAAAGCTCTTTATGTTTTTGTCTGCACAGCATAGCTTCAAGTCGAACACCTTGGCTGCATCTGCTGCCTTATTAGGCAATGACTTTGCAGGCAGCGTTTGCGCTCGAAGGTACCTCACGAAACTGATTTCCACCAGACTTTTGAGGCAGTGTAACGGTTTAACAATCTTTAAGATTGTTCAGATATCAACAAGATTTAAGCAGCCCTTAAATCTGCAGTGGTCAGGTGGTACAGGGGCCATGTGGGCCAAGTCATAGCTCTCAGAAAATTATGAGTTTGCACATTGTGATTACAAGTTCTACACGCATGTGAAGGCATGGCATGAACGCACCTTTAATAGTGCAAGAGAAATGTATACGTCTGAATCCAAGGACTTGAACAGCTTCAAGTACAATGTCACATGTAGTTGTCTCTTATTTAGGGTAATTACACCATTGGAGAGTCCACACAACTGTTTTTTTGTTGTTGTTGTTGTAGTTTGTTTGTTTTTTTACTCAACCAGACAATGGTAGGCGGAGTTAGTGTAAATAGCCATTGCCAACTGGCTATTTGCACTCAGTGTAAATAGACACTTTTACTAAATGAGCACAGAAAGCACAATATTTAATTTAATTTAATTAATTAATATAAACCAATACAACAGTAGTTAGCGGTAAACAGCAATATTTACCTACATATGACACATGAAATATGCCAGGTAGCAAACCCCCAAATGCAAAAAATCACTCCAGCGGGCCTATAACCATAGTTTGGGATTAGGTAACAGGTTATTGGGACAGATACAACTAAAATACAACTTTCTTACTGGCATGTGATGCACTAGTTTCATGTGGTGGTCGCAGCTATAGCAGTAGACAGGTAGTTAAAGGGGAGTGGTTAAAACTCTTTTGTCTATTCACATTGACATCAATAGAAAAGGAAGGTCATTTCACAGGAAGACCAAGTTATTACATTTTGATTTAAGATTACAGAGACAATTTTTTTTTTTTTTTTGAATAGCGTGCACCAATGAATTATTCATTATAATTCAGGACTGTGGATAAAAAAAATTAAATAGCATAAATTTGAAGTATCTATACAGATTTCCATTTCTCTTAGGAGAAAGTTTTAGGCATGGTGTAACTACCTGGATGTTGGAATTTCACTCAGGAAATGTGAGATTTTCAAAAAAAAAATGTTTAAATCTTATGCAACATGTCTCAAGAGGTTATGCGATTTTTTGCAATCCCTGCTTCAGAGAGCAAACAACAACAGACTGTCACGGAGAGATATCAGAACACATTGCCAGATGCAGAATGACTGAAGATCCGTCCTACTCAAACTTTCAACATCGGCCGTGCCAAAAAGCCTTCTGGGTGTTGGACTGGTAACGGCACTTCAGGCTGGAGGCAGCCTGGTCGTGACATTCCCTTTAATACTGTTCAAGGCTCTTCTACTCCTATCCAAATTCATGTCTCGAGCATAAAAAACAAAGAACACAGGACTAGACTCAGCCCGGTGCAGTGGGACTGTCTCTAAATGAAGCCATAGTGTGGATGTTTGTACACAGAGGGCCATCTGGGCCGCCTACAGGTGTCAACAGATGGAATGCTTCTGGGCACTAAAATCTTTATGGGCACAATCACAAGATCATTACGGGCTGTCTGACCGCATGGCCTCAATCAATAACGCCGCACTCTTCTGAAATGAGTTGGAACAGCATCAAACACACTCTTGTCCTTCACCTTCAGAAACAAAGGAGATGTAATTGCATCAATTTGCGTAGCTGACAGTTCTCAGCAACATCCAATTAGCTGGAGTGTTTGAGGCGCTAAAAAAGATTTGTTGTTGTTAAGTTTTAGTTACATTAACTCTAAAAATTCAGAGCTAACCATATTCATTAGGTATTCAGATGTTTATGATACATATAGCATTTTTTTTAGCTTAAATGCCCAAGCTAATTTACATACCCTGGGTTCAAAGCACACTCAAAACAGCCCCAGCCAACTATTTTTAACAGATGAAAATGAGATGAAGAAAATAAAATAAAATAGACACACCAAAGCAATTAAATATTTCATTTTAAGTCTCCAAATATTTAATGCAAAATTAGAAGATATCCACTCATAACAAATTAGATAAATAAAAAGAAACAAATCCAAATTATTCAAACTCATTTATTTCCACACCAAAAACACCCCATAGGAGATCTGGGCAATTATTTTGCTTCTTAGAAGGAATTTCATTTTGTTTTAATTTCACTGTTTACTTGGCTCACGGGATATTTCATACTCCACTACATGCACACAGTCACACTATCAAAACCCTATTCTTCATCCAGTAATTGAATCTCCATTGGGTGTGCATTCAGAGAACTAATGAGAGCTAAATGTCAATCATGTCGTGCAAATACTGTGTCTGGTGGCGATGGATAAAAAGCAAGTGAAAGGAATTGGTGTTCTACCATTCTGAAATTAGAACTCAATAAATCAATGATTCCTGGTCAGAATGATACCTATCGTCATGCCCCATTTTATCAGCCCTGTGAATATCTGTATGACATTTTGTTATCACTCCACCAGCTGTGAGGTGCCATGCTTAGCAAACTATAAATGAAAATATTTTGAATTATATTATATTATATTATACTATTTTGAACAGTAAGACAAATTACCATCAGTATCTTTCACAATTGCCATCTTCAAAACCTAAAAACAAACATCTGAGGCAGATTAGTAATCATAATTTGTACTCTTGTGTACTATAGATATAGGTCTTTGCAGGCTTTTTGGTCCCACTTTATATTAGGTGGCCTTACTATGTTCTTACATCAAAAAGTACAAAAAGTACAAAGTACTTATTGTGTTCATATTGTATTACAAAATACTTTTGCTGTTATTGAGGTGGGACACGGGTAAGGTTAGAGACAGGTTTAGTGATATGGATAGGTTTAAGGGTGGGTTAAGATGTAAGGAATGGGTCAACAGTATAATTATAAATGTAGTTACAGAAATTAATAATTACAGATATAATTACATGGAGGTATTTTAAAAATAGAAGTACGATGTAAAAACATACATAAGAAGTGCTTTAGTAGTTAAGGCCACCTAATATAAAGTGGGACTGTCTTTTTTTTTTTTTAAGAAGCTCTGAAACAGTATTGTAATTCATCATGTATTCTGCCCCAGAGCTATTGTTTTTGCATCACAGAGTCACAGCGCAGCTCTGGAATAACTTTGCGGGGACCACCAAAACACAAAACATTGTCAGCCCTGTTGTTTTTTAAAGACATGAACGATGAATAAGTCTGTCTCTATACTGCATTTATTGTTTTCTGGGGGAGTATTTTCACTGCCTGATCTACAAGCATTTCCATATGCTCTAAAAATATAAAGTTGATATTTTTTAACCCATTTTGGTAACACTTTATAATAACTTTCATTAATAAATCATTAACAAACATTATAAAATGCTTAACGGATCATTAGTTAATATATATATTCAAATAGCTATGAGATAATGTGCTTGCGAATGTTTACTAATGAAGTTATTAAAAATTACATAATGAATAACAGATCATTATTTAATGTAAATTGATATCCTTATGCTTAAACTTTCAATTCATATGATCATGCAGTTCTTAAAAATCTACAAATGATTTTAACAGATGTTATACAATGATTAAAAGCTTATTTGTTAATGTACATTTGAATGCTAACACATCATTAAACTTCAATTCATACATTAATGCACTTTTTTTATAACTAATTATCTTATAAAATGTTTGTTAATGATTTATTGAAGGTTGTTATAAAGTGTTACCAATATTTTTTATATTCTTCTCCTGCAGATAAAAGGACAGATTTGTTGGTTCCCTTACTTACATTTATATTAATAAAAGTTAACTGATCGCATCCTTCAGCTGAATCAACTTTTTTTTTCATGGAACAGGGAAACTTCCATCCATCCATCCATCCATCCTTTTATTTATTTATGTATTATTACAATTCATGAATATATTAATCAATATGAAGACTTCAGATGCAAAAGCCTCTAAGTGCCATCTGAAATTTTCTTCTAAAATGATCATTTTTATCAAGCTTGTATGTATATTTTCAGTTATTTCATTTTAATGGACCTATTAATTGCCATTAAAGTGAAATTACTGAACCTAAACATACAAGCTTGATAAAAATGCTCTTTTTAGAAGAAATGTTTTGATGGCACTTAGAGGCTTTTGCATCTGAAGTCTTCATATGTATTTTATAAATATGTCATACATATTATTTTAGGGTAAAAAGTTTATAAATAGACCTATGACCAGACATTTCATGACAGTCAAAATAATTAAATATAAAGTGAGACCATTTGGACATTTGTGATAATATGTTATACCAATAATTTAAATGGGACAAGAATTCATTTGTACAACAGCTACAAGAACTCAACTGAATATATAGAAGCTACATAAAGAAGCTAAAGAAGAAGACAGAAGCTAAATAATTCCTTGTTATCATTTTCGTTTCTCTTGGACCAAAATCTTTAGGGAATTGTGGATCCCTGCAGTGCTACTGTTGTTTCATTGTCTGTTTTGGTTGGAGCAAGGGATTCTCATGAATTCATCTAGCCTACTAAATGAGATTTTCTTGAAGAGTACGTTTAAATAAATCTAAAAAAAAAAGGTTAATTGAACAGTAAATCCAGATGACTTAAAATGTTTGTATGTGTATGTAACTACACACACATAGACTTCGACAAACAGGTGGTCAAAACCTTGTTTGGTAATTTGACTAATTTAAAAATGTACTTACGGTTAGTGATTCCAAAGAGGAAGTCTTCGATTCAGAACGGTTTCCCTGGATAAGAATTCCCTAGAACTGACGGAACTGTGAGAGTGCCGGAATGTCGGAGCTGCGTGAGACTGCTATACTTTACTGCTCCTGATGAGAGCGCGTGCGACTCATCTAGTGCGTGGGAGCCGCGCGCCGTGGTGCGCCTGACAGGTACTTAATGAGAGGGAGGCACTGCTTTATAATCGAGTAAAGAATTACTCAGCAATTGGATTGATTGTGTCCAGTTAACGTGAACACGACTCACTTCAAGATTTTTAAGTGTCATTTTCCAATACTACTAAATAAATAAACAAAAAGATCTATCAGGGGAAATGTCTTTCCTAAGAATTTCCCAAATACATTTTACAGTGTATGTGAGGGTAGTGTGGTGTAAGATATATGTGTTGTAGTGATTATTAGGTCGTGTGGATTATGCTATCCAAGGTCCTCCAGGGTGGTTCAAATGGCTATATGATTCATTTTCAGCGAGGAAACCTGCAATCTGGCTGTTATGTAACCAGTGAAGCTCCGATTGTCAGACCTCAACAAGCAGAACAGATCCCACCAAATATAAGCACACTCAATAAATGATAGGGTTCATGCTTCATGACAGCCAGCGGTGCATATTATAAAAATAAACTCTGGAAAGGACTAGAGTAACTAGCCTACATGGAGGTAATGCATTCTAATATATGTGCATATTTACCCAAGAGTGAGATGGAGGGAAGATTATGTCTTAATAGAAGCAAACAAAACCCTGATTGGTCAGGATGTTTTGCTCACATCAAAAGTTTTGCAGCAAATGTTGAAAGAGGAAATGTAGAGGATGGGAGGTCAGAGAGGCAGGGAATTGGATTTCTAATAACTCAGGGACAGAGATTGGGATCTGAACAGGAAGAGTGTCTGTAACAAGGCCAGGGCTTGCTTGAAAGACGGGGAAAAATGAGAGCGAGACACAAAAACGAGTGAGTGAAGGATATAAACCACGAACAGGTGGGCTATACTGAGGGAGGAGGGATGGGAAGCCTTTGTGATGATGCTCTCACACGGCTTGTCACTTTCCTCTCATTCTGTCAGTCTTTCCCTGGAGCAGAGATTCGTCATTATAGCTTATCTTGGATATAAAAACCCTATTCATCTGAACCCCATATGAAAGCCAAAGCTAAAATTCCTCCTGCGGAACACCAGTTTCTGTAGGCTTTGTTTACAGCAGATGTCAAGTCATTTCATTTAACCTGTGGAGAATTAACTGTTTACGTCAGGAAAAATATTGTAGGTTCTGCTTTGCCTCCAGGTTGTATGCAAACATTCCCACATGGATAAATTATTTTTGTTTGCTAGAAAGGATGCCTTTTGAAAGTTCTTAAAGTAATCGCTGACCCCAAAAAAGAAAATTGTCTCATTATTTACTCACAGAGTTCACTGTCATTTGAACCCTATAAGCTGTTATTTTTGTTTTGTAGAACACAAAGTAAACATTTTTGAAGATCTTCCATGCAGCACTTTTCCACACAGAGATAGTTTTCAAACTTCTTGTTGCAGAAATATGATGGCCAAAAATTTGAAGGAAGCTATAAATTTCAAGGCCCATTTATACTGTGTAAACATGGGCAAACTGCCTTTGTGCTCAGACATATATTTTTTTCTACTTTCTATAACTCCAAATCCTTAGGCTTTTGAATGATGAATAGACTGGATATCAACTGTTACCACACAGCTGTGGGATATGTGTATGGCCTTTTAATCATACAAAACTGCCTAAATATCATGCTTAAATTTGTCTATAAACCCTGATCCTTCTCATTTCTCTTTATGCTGCACCACATTAGCCTGCAGCCCCATTATATGTTTGTGGAGTTGGAAGATTTCACTTAAGGATTAAATGTATACCCAAAAAGTGAGCCAAACTCATATGGCTTTCTTTCTTCTCTGGAACGCAAGATATTTTGAAGAATGTTTCATGAATGAAGTCAGTGGGATTCAAAATGTTAAAGACCCCCTGTGGTGAAAATCAAGTTTTTAATGTTGTTTATATGTCTATGTGGTGTTTTTAATATGCTTTAAGACAAACCATGTGTAAATTCATATGCCAACACCATTGCTGAGTATTTTCTCCTTAAAAATTTAGTTAAAAAAAGACGGTATCAAATCACTGGTGTCTGTGGTGTCACAAACTGCCTTGTACCAGTCACGTCAATTTACCGGCGGGCTTTAGCATATCATTAACAGCGAACTAACAGGGGAGTCTCGAGAGAAGCCAGGTTATCCCGCCATATTTTTCTGTTGATGTGAAAAATCGTATAGATTTAGCAATATGGCGGGTGAATGATGTACACTATATCAGAGGTCGTATTATTATAGGGAGATAAGAGGGTCTGTATCTCTTACCATTGGAGAAAGCGCAATGGCTAACTTAATCATGTGCGGCACCTCTCAGCCTATCGTGTAATGGCAGTGACGTCAGTCGCAACATTCCCTAGTCTGCCTTCTTAAGCTAAACTCTACATATAGTTCCCAACGAAAGTTGTTTAGTGTAAAACATGCTGAAGATTAGCAAACAGGCTAAATTATTAAATAATTAGCTATTTCCCCACAAAAGCTGTTTAATCAGCAGAGTGAAGCCTCTCATCCATTGACATCCATTCAAAAAACAGCCTCTCGTCTCCTTACCCTCGTACTGCCGGGGTGGGGCGTTAGAATTAGCTGTTATGCTTTTTTTGGCTAAAGGTTGCAGGTTTGCCTTCCAGTGGCTTTGACTATATTGCCAAAAGTATTGGGACACCCCTGCAAATCATTGAATTCAGATGTTCCAATCACTTCCATGGCCACAGGTGTATAAAATCAAGCACCTAGGAATGCAGACTGCTTCTACAAACATTTGTGAAAGAATGGGTCGTTCTCAGGAGCTCGGTGAAGCCTGGTACTGTGATAGGTTGCCACCTGTGTCCATTCGTGAAATTTCCTCACTACTAAATATTTCACGGTCAACTGTTAGTGTTATCATAACAAAGTGGAAGCATTTGGGAACAACAGCAACTCAAATACGAAGTGGTAGGCCACGTAAAATCACAGAGCGGGGTCAGCGCATGCTGAGGCGTACATTGCGCAGAAGTCACCAACTCTCTGCAGAGTCAATAGCTACAGACCTCCAAACTTCATGTGGCCTTCAGATTAGCTCAAGAACAGTGTGTAGAGAGCTTCATGGAATGGGTTTCCATGGCCGAGCAGCTGCATCCTAGCCTTACGTCACCAAGTGCAATGCAAAGTGTCGGATGCAGTGGTCCCACCACTGGACTCACTGGAGGGCAGTGGAGATGTGCTCTCTGGAGTGACGAAT